>NC_079190.1:341611238-341922125 GCF_029499605.1 Hyla sarda | reverse complement strand
TAGCTGTTCTCCAATCAGAGCTCTCGTGTTCCGGCGGTGGCGATTATGAATTGTGACAGTGTATATAGAAGCCGCAATGTAGATGCATGTACCGCCGCTTTGTATAGTTAATAAATGCAGACCACAGCGGATCTCCACAGAATGATCTGCTGCGATCCGCATTTAAGTTAGCAAGCCGGGCGGTACATGCGTCTACATCGCGCTGCCCGCGGCTTCTATATACACTGACATAATTCATAATCCCCGCCGCCAGAACATGGGAGCTCTGATTGGAGAATAGCTATTGACCAATCAGAGCTCCCCTCTCCCGGCGGGGATTATGAATTATGTCAGTGCATATAGAAGCCGCGGGCAGCGCGATGTAGACGCATGTACCGTCCGGGTTCCTAACTTAAATGCGGATCGCAGCGGATCTCTGCAGAATGACCCAGTGCGATCTGCAACTCAGCCCCTTGACTACAACTCCCATCATGGACAGAGTTTGTCCATGATGGGAGAAGTAGTCCTAAAAGTCCCGCAGCCGGGGGATGTGCAAGTGCCATCCCTCAGCAGCGCTGCGGTACTGCAACTACTCCCATCATGGGACAGACTCTGTCCCATGATAAAAGTAGTAGTCCAAGGGCAGAGGGACAGATCTCTGTTCACATTTGCATAAAGGGAACAGAGCAGTGTGTTCCCAAACAGGGAGACTCCAGCTGTTGCTTAACTACTGCCCCCCATGATGGGAGTTGTAGTTTAGCAGCAACTGGAGGCTCCCTGTTTAGGAACACGCTGCATTATGTGCGCTCTTCCCAGGGGAGAGCGCAAAAACCAACCCATATTTCTTGTTTTTCTTTTCTTCTCATTTCAGATACGTGAATGTGGAGGACTACGTCAGATTTGGCGGACTGCGACGATGACCAGCGTTTTCTTTACTTCAATAAAATGGTTAATGATGGCTGTGGGGGACTAATTTTTTTTTAATAACATTTTTTTATTAATGTGTCGTGTTTTTTATAATTGAATTTTCAGGCTTAGTAGTGGAAGCCATCTTATAGACAGAATCTATTACAGACATTGGGTAAAGGTTTTACTCGTGTGATAAGAAATTATTTTAGTCTGTGAATCGATGTTATAAATATTTTACCTTCTGCAATTATGGGAAACTATTCTGATATTAGAGGAATAATAGTTCTAGTCACACATGAGTTTACAAAAAGCTTCCTACAATGTTCAATGACCAAACTGTGATCCAGGACATCTGATCATCTAGCAAATAACCTATTAAATATTGATAGTTTGCTTTGTACATTACAGGTTAATAAGAAAAAAATAAATATACATTTAATAATTTCCTATATTGTATATTTTGCAGATATTCCAGTTCTCTCGGTGCCTGTGATTTGTCTCTCACATTATGTGACAAGTTTTCCTATGGAGGTACACCAGCTTCTACCATTATAAAGACACTGCTCCTTACTATCAGATCAGGATTAAAAGGCAGACCTTACCTGGGAGGGAGAAAAGGCAAAGTGGACACCTCGCTGATGTGGACATTGACATGCCTTTAGGTGACTATTCCCACCTGCATGAATCCAAGCAGAGTGAACATGTGATAGTCACCATCCCAGAAGACCAGAAGGATATAACATCAGCCTCTGAAGATGCCTTGGAGCCTAAAGTGTCTTGGCTGCAGCAGACATGGATGTATGCTAAGAGAAAACTGTGGGGGGCCAATTCTGTATTGGATATGTGGGCAGGAGCATGGACTATGGCCAACAGATCAGTATCCAGCATGATGGCTGCTTTCAAGATGCCCTTTTACTTTTTGTATAGTCATCTAGGAAGTATAAGACCAGAAGCTGATGATGATCAATAATGGCCAATTTACTACCATCTTTCCTGCTGAAGAGTTGGATTAGGCCATGGTTGGGGTTGGGGGTGGGGAGGAGCCCGAAATGCAGCCACCTCCACGTGGTGGGCTCTGGGTCACTTGATACACTGCATCATCAAGTGGGCGAGGAGCTGCATGAGAATGACTTTCTGCACCATTCAGGGCACATTTCCCATGTTAAACATGAAGCTCGTACTGGAGACAGAATATATTGTCCATTCACAACAACATTTTGCACATGAGTTGTCGTAATGGGTAGACATCTTTTGCCAGGTATTAGGGTTCAGTCAGAGAAAAAAGTGTAAAAATCCATTCTATTGGATGTGTGAGGAGCAAGAGATAGAGGAATGGATGTATAGGGAGAGGTATAAGCAGTAGAAAGAGAGAAGTGCTCACGCCACTTTACAGTACACTGGTGAGACCTCACTTGGAGTATTGTGTGCAGTACTGGAGGCCGTATCTCCAAAAGGATATAGATACTGTAGAGAGAGTTCAGAGAAAATACTAAACTAGAACATGGATTGCAGGATAAAACTTACCAGGAAAGGTTAAAGGACCTTAACATGTATTGCTTGGAAGAAAGAAGAGACAGAGGGGATATGAAAGATACTTTTACATACATAAAGGGAACCAACACGGTAAAGGAGGAGAGCATATTTAACCCCTTAATGATGCAGGGAATTTTCTGTTTTTGCATTTTCATTTTTCCCTCATCACCTTCTATAAATCATGACGCTTTAAATTTTACACCTAAAAATCCATATTATGGCTTATTTTTTGCGCCACCAATTCTACTTTGCTGTGATATTAGTAATTTTACCCAAAAATCCATGGCGAAAAGAAAAAAAAAAATAATTGTGCGACAAAATTGAAGAAAAAATGCAGTTTTGTAACTTTTGGGGGCTTCTGTTTCTACGCAGTTAAAATGATACCCTACTTATATAGGCTTAATTTTGTCAGTTCTGGAAAAAATCATAACTACATGCAGGAAAATGTATACGTTTAAAAATGTCCTCTTCTGACCCCTGTAACTTTTTTATTTTTCCGCATATGAGGATGTATGAGGGCTAATTTTTTGTGCCGTGATCTGTCGTTTTTATCGGTATCATTTTTGTTTTGATTGGACTTTTTGATTGCTTTTTATTCACTTTTTATGGTATAAAAAGTGAACAAAAATTAGCTATTTTGGACTTTGGAATTTTTTTTATATGTACGCCATAGACCGTGCGGTTTAATTAACGATATATTTTTATAGTTCGGACATTTACACATGTGGCGATATCACATATGTTTATTTTTATTTTTTATTTACACAGTTTTTTTTTATTGGGAAAGGGGGGTGATTCTGACTTCTATGATGGAAGGGGTTAAATGATCTTTATTAACACTTTATTTTTGCTTTGTTATAGCTCCCATAGGGGGCTATAACACTGCACACACTGATCTTCTACACTGATCACTGCCAGGCAATAGCCGGGCATTGATCAGTGTTATCACCGCTCAATTTATCCTGCCTGGATCTCAGGCACGGAGCAGTCATTTGGCGATCGGACAGCAAGGAGGCAGGAGATCCTCCACCTGTCCTGCAAACTGTTCGGGACACTGCGATTTCATTCCGGCGGTCCCGAACAGCTCCACTGAGTTAACTGGCAAAGTTTACTTTCACTTTAGATGCGGTAATCAACACTGATCGCCACGTCTGAAGGGTTAATACCGGGCATCACCGCGATCGATGATGTCCAGTATTAGCCGCGGGTCCCGGCCCGTTGATGGCTATCGGGACCGACGCGATATGACGTTGGGCCAGGGCGTGACCCCGCGTTCTATCACAGGAGCCCGCTCATGACGTATGCATACGTCATGTAGCGGGAAGGGGTTAAAAGAAGAAAAACTACCACAAGAGAACATTGTTTTAAATTAGAGGGGCAACGGTTTAAAAGTAATATCAGGAAGTATTACTTTACTGAGAGAGTAGTGGATGCATGGAATAGCCTTCCTGCAGAAGTGTTCGCTGCACATACAGTGAAGGAGTTTAAAGGGCCACTCCGGCGCTTAGACCCCTATGGGAGGGGGAGAGATACGCTGTCACGCCCCCTCCCATAGGCTTGCAATGAGGGGGCGGAGTGTGATGTCACATGGGGCGGAGCCTTGACGTAACAATGTTCCGGCCCCGTGATCGACAGTAATCAGATCCGGAGCGAACACGCTCCGGGGACTAATTTTAAACGGGGTGCAAGATCACGGGGTCCCGCCACAGTGGCGGGACCCCAGCGATCAAGCATCTTATCCCCTATCCTTTGGATAGGGGATGAGATGTCTAAGCGCGGGAGTACCCCTTTAACCTCCCTGGCGATATGATTCTGTCTGGAAATTTGTACCAAAAGCGGTACAATTTTTTGCACTGAATTTCACATCTCCCCCCCGCCCATTTCACATCTCCCCCGTCACATTCCCCCTCTCCCTTGTCACATCCCCCCGTCACATTCTCCCCCCTCCTTGTCACATTCTTCCCCCCTTGTCACATTCCCCCCATTGACACATTCCCCCCCTTGTCACATTCTCCCCCTTCATGTTACATTCCCCTCCCCCTGTCACATCCCCCCCCTTGTCACATCCCCCCCTTCATTCCCCCTCCCCTGCCACATTCCCCCCTCTTGTCACATTCCCCCCCCCCCCTTGTCACATTCCCCCCCTGTCACATTCCCCCCTTGTCACATCCCCCCCTGTCACATTCCCCCCTCTTGTCACATTCCCCCCCTTGTCACATTCCCCCCTTCATGTTACATTCCCCTCCCCCTGTCACATCCCCCCCTTGTCACATCCCCCCCTTCATTCCCCCTCCCCTGCCACATTCCCCCTCTTGTCACATTCCCCCCTTGTCACATTCCCCCCCTTGTCACATCCCACCCCTGTCACATTCTCCCCCTTCATGTTACATTCCCCTCCCCCTTGTCACATCTCCCCCCTTGTCACATCCCCCCCTCTGTCACATTCCCCCCTCTGTCACCTTGTCTTGTCCTGCAGCAGCACACACTGGGTTTGCCGGGCAGATTTCATACCTAGTGTATTTGCTGCAGAACAAGTCCTTTCCTCTTCAGCCAATCACAGGCTTTACACCACTGCGGCCTGTGATTGGCTGAAAAGTGAAAGGTCCTGTAAGATGAATAGTGAAGAGAGCAGGGACCATAGCGCATGGAGGGGAACGACATCTTCAGGGACCGGGACTAGGTGAGCAAAAGGTTTTTTTATTTTACTACTTTTTCCTTTTACACTTAGCTCAGTGTTTTTCTAACAGGGTGCCTCCAGCTGTTGTGAAACTACTACTCCCAGCATGCCCGGACAGCCTTTGGGCATGCTGAGAGTTGTAGTTTTGCAACAGCTGGAGGCCCCCTGGTAGGGAAACACTGACTTTTAGTATTTTTCTTTACCTGCTCTGGCCGGCCCCCGCAATGGGAGCCGACCAGAGCAGATAATCGCATGTTTTCTCGGGGGCCGCATCGCTATATCGCATTGCTTTTGCGATATATCGTGCAGCCTGACCGGCAACTCTGCAATTCTACCCCGAGCGTGACTCTGGGTTACCGATCCTGGCAGGGAAAATTAACCCCGAGTCACGCTCGGGAATACCGCTCAGGAGGTTAAGCATGCATGGGATAGGCATAAGGCTATCCTTCATATAAGATGAGGCCAGGGACTATTGATAGGATTCAGATTATTGAGCAGACTAGATGGGCCAAATGGTTCTTATCTGCCGACACATTCTATGAATAGAGGATGACAATATACCTCTAGCATGAAATCTCTGGATCAAAAGTACCTATGGCAGAAACAGTATTAACCCCTTGGGCACCAAGCCCATTTTGACCTTAAGGACCAGGCCATTTTTTGCAAATCTGACCACTGCTACTTTGTGCATTGATAACTCTGGAATGCTTTTACTTATGAATGTGTTTCCAAGTTTGTTTTTCTGTGACAGATTCTACTTGAGGATCGTGGTAAATTTTTGTCGATACTTGCATAATTTCTTGGTGAAAAATTCAAAGATTTCCTAAAAAATTGGGAAATTTAGCATTTTTTGTGAACTTTGAAACTCTCTGCTTGTAAGGAAAATGAACATACCATATGAATTATATATTGATTCACATATACAATGGGGATATACATATCATTGTATATAGAGCTTTTTTTGGTGTATTTTTTTTAACGCAAAAATTTGCCCAGGAGGTTTTTGGCGCATTTCCCCCCCCCCCCCCCCCCCCCGCAAAATCTGATAGAATTTTTAATGGCCCTGTCTACGGTTAAGTTTACCATAGAGCACTTTCTACTGTAGAATTGAATTTATTAACTGTGGGGGGGGGGTTTCGCAAAAAAAAATGTGCAAAAGCACTTTTCTTGCGCAAATATACACCACCTCGGAGGACACGTACCGAAGTGTCTATTTTGGGACAGTAAGGACTGCTACTCCCATCATAGACAGACTCTGCCCATTATGGGAGTTGTAGTCCAGGGGCTGAGGTGCAGATCACAGCAGGTCATTCTGCAGAGACCCGCTGTGATCCGCATTTATTAACTTAAAAAGCCGGCGGCACATGCGGCTCCACTGCGCTGCCCGCGGCTCCTGTATACACTGTCATAATTCATAATCCCCGCTGCCGGGATACAGGAGCTCTGATTGGTCAATAGCTATCCATCAATCAGAGCTCCCCTCTCCCGGCGGGGATTATGAATTATAAGAACTCTATATAGGAGCTGGCTGGCAGTGCAGTGTAGCCGCATATACCGCCGGCTTGTATAGTTAATAAATGCGGATCGCAGCAGGTCTCTGGAGAATGATCTGCTGTGATCTGCCCCTCTGCCCTTGGACTACTACTCCTATCATGAGTCTGTCCCATCATGGGAGTAGTTGTAGTACCGCAGCGCTGAGGGATGGCACTTGCACATCCCCCGGCTGCGGGACTTTATAGGACTACTACTCCCATCATGGACAGACTTTGACCATGATGGGAGTTGTAGTCCAGGGGCTGAGGTGCAGATCACACCGGGTCATTCCGCAGAGACCCGCTGCGATCCGCATGTAAGTTAACAAGCCGGGCGGTACATGCGGCTACATCGTGCTGCCCGCGGCTTCTATATACACTGACATAATTCATAATCCCCGCCGGGAGACGGGAGCTCTGATTGGTCAATAGCTATTCTCCAATCAGAGCTCCCGTGTTCTAGCGGCGGCGATTATGAATTATGACAGTGTATATAGAAGCCGCATTGTAGACGCATGTACCGCTTAATAAATGCGGATTGCAGCCGATTATTCTCTGAAGATCCGCTGTGATCCGCATTTATTAACTATACAAAGTGGTGGTACTTGCGTCTACATTGCGGCTTCTATATACACTGTCATAATTCATAATCGCCGCCGCCAGGAGAGGGAAGCTCTGATTGGTCTATAGCTGTTCTCCAATCAGAGCTCTCGTGTTCCGGCGGTGGCGATTATGAATTGTGACAGTGTATATAGAAGCCGCAATGTAGATGCATGTACCGCCGCTTTGTATAGTTAATAAATGCAGACCACAGCGGATCTCCACAGAATGATCTGCTGCGATCCGCATTTAAGTTAGCAAGCCGGGCGGTACATGCGTCTACATCGCGCTGCCCGCGGCTTCTATATACACTGACATAATTCATAATCCCCGCCGCCAGAACATGGGAGCTCTGATTGGAGAATAGCTATTGACCAATCAGAGCTCCCCTCTCCCGGCGGGGATTATGAATTATGTCAGTGCATATAGAAGCCGCGGGCAGCGCGATGTAGACGCATGTACCGTCCGGGTTCCTAACTTAAATGCGGATCGCAGCGGATCTCTGCAGAATGACCCAGTGCAATCTGCAACTCAGCCCCTTGACTACAACTCCCATCATGGACAGAGTTTGTCCATGATGGGAGAAGTAGTCCTAAAAGTCCCGCAGCCGGGGGATGTGCAAGTGCCATCCCTCAGCAGCGCTGCGGTACTGCAACTACTCCCATCATGGGACAGACTCTGTCCCATGATAAAAGTAGTAGTCCAAGGGCAGAGGGACAGATCTCTGTTCACATTTGCATAAAGGGAACAGAGCAGTGTGTTCCCAAACATGGAGACTCCAGCTGTTGCTTAACTACTGCCCCCCATGATGGGAGTTGTAGTTTAGCAGCAACTGGAGGCTCCCTGTTTAGGAACACGCTGCATTATGTGCGCTCTTCCCAGGGGAGAGCGCAAAAAACCAACCCATATTTCTTGTTTTTCTTTTCTTCTCATTTCAGATACGTGAATGTGGAGGACTACGTCAGATTTGGCGGACTGCGACGATGACCAGCGTTTTCTTTACTTCAATAAAATGGTTAATGATGGCTGTGGGGGACTAATTTTTTTTTAATAACATTTTTTTATTAATGTGTCGTGTTTTTTATAATTGAATTTTCAGGCTTAGTAGTGGAAGCCATCTTATAGACAGAATCTATTACAGACATTGGGTAAAGGTTTTACTCGTGTGATAAGAAATTATTTTAGTCTGTGAATCGATGTTATAAATATTTTACCTTCTGCAATTATGGGAAACTATTCTGATATTAGAGGAATAATAGTTCTAGTCACACATGAGTTTACAAAAAGCTTCCTACAATGTTCAATGACCAAACTGTGATCCAGGACATCTGATCATCTAGCAAATAACCTATTAAATATTGATAGTTTGCTTTGTACATTACAGGTTAATAAGAAAAAAATAAATATACATTTAATAATTTCCTATATTGTATATTTTGCAGATATTCCAGTTCTCTCGGTGCCTGTGATTTGTCTCTCACATTATGTGACAAGTTTCCTATGGAGGTACACCAGCTTCTACCATTATAAAGACACTGCTCCTTACTATCAGATCAGGATTAAAAGGCAGACCTTACCTGGGAGGGAGAAAAGGCAAAGTGGACACCTCGCTGATGTGGACATTGACATGCCTTTAGGTGACTATTCCCACCTGCATGAATCCAAGCAGAGTGAACATGTGATAGTCACCATCCCAGAAGACCAGAAGGATATAACATCAGCCTCTGAAGATGCCTTGGAGCCTAAAGTGTCTTGGCTGCAGCAGACATGGATGTATGCTAAGAGAAAACTGTGGGGGGCCAATTCTGTATTGGATATGTGGGCAGGAGCATGGACTATGGCCAACAGATCAGTATCCAGCATGATGGCTGCTTTCAAGATGCCCTTTTACTTTTTGTATAGTCATCTAGGAAGTATAAGACCAGAAGCTGATGATGATCAATAATGGCCAATTTACTACCATCTTTCCTGCTGAAGAGTTGGATTAGGCCATGGTTGGGGTTGGGGGTGGGGAGGAGCCCGAAATGCAGCCACCTCCACGTGGTGGGCTCTGGGTCACTTGATACACTGCATCATCAAGTGGGCGAGGAGCTGCATGAGAATGACTTTCTGCACCATTCAGGGCACATTTCCCATGTTAAACATGAAGCTCGTACTGGAGACAGAATATATTGTCCATTCACAACAACATTTTGCACATGAGTTGTCGTAATGGGTAGACATCTTTTGCCAGGTATTAGGGTTCAGTCAGAGAAAAAAGTGTAAAAATCCATTCTATTGGATGTGTGAGGAGCAAGAGATAGAGGAATGGATGTATAGGGAGAGGTATAAGCAGTAGAAAGAGAGAAGTGCTCACGCCACTTTACAGTACACTGGTGAGACCTCACTTGGAGTATTGTGTGCAGTACTGGAGGCCGTATCTCCAAAAGGATATAGATACTGTAGAGAGAGTTCAGAGAAAATACTAAACTAGAACATGGATTGCAGGATAAAACTTACCAGGAAAGGTTAAAGGACCTTAACATGTATTGCTTGGAAGAAAGAAGAGACAGAGGGGATATGAAAGATACTTTTACATACATAAAGGGAACCAACACGGTAAAGGAGGAGAGCATATTTAACCCCTTAATGATGCAGGGAATTTTCTGTTTTTGCATTTTCATTTTTCCCTCATCACCTTCTATAAATCATGACGCTTTAAATTTTACACCTAAAAATCCATATTATGGCTTATTTTTTGCGCCACCAATTCTACTTTGCTGTGATATTAGTAATTTTACCCAAAAATCCATGGCGAAAAGAAAAAAAAAATAATTGTGCGACAAAATTGAAGAAAAAATGCAGTTTTGTAACTTTTGGGGGCTTCTGTTTCTACGCAGTTAAAATGATACCCTACTTATATAGGCTTAATTTTGTCAGTTCTGGAAAAAATCATAACTACATGCAGGAAAATGTATACGTTTAAAAATGTCCTCTTCTGACCCCTGTAACTTTTTTATTTTTCCGCATATGAGGATGTATGAGGGCTAATTTTTTGTGCCGTGATCTGTCGTTTTTATCGGTATCATTTTTGTTTTGATTGGACTTTTTGATTGCTTTTTATTCACTTTTTATGGTATAAAAAGTGAACAAAAATTAGCTATTTTGGACTTTGGAATTTTTTTTATATGTACGCCATAGACCGTGCGGTTTAATTAACGATATATTTTTATAGTTCGGACATTTACACATGTGGCGATATCACATATGTTTATTTTTATTTTTTATTTACACAGTTTTTTTTTATTGGGAAAGGGGGGTGATTCTGACTTCTATGATGGAAGGGGTTAAATGATCTTTATTAACACTTTATTTTTGCTTTGTTATAGCTCCCATAGGGGGCTATAACACTGCACACACTGATCTTCTACACTGATCACTGCCAGGCAATAGCCGGGCATTGATCAGTGTTATCACCGCTCAATTTATCCTGCCTGGATCTCAGGCACGGAGCAGTCATTTGGCGATCGGACAGCAAGGAGGCAGGAGATCCTCCACCTGTCCTGCAAACTGTTCGGGACACTGCGATTTCATTCCGGCGGTCCCGAACAGCTCCACTGAGTTAACTGGCAAAGTTTACTTTCACTTTAGATGCGGTAATCAACACTGATCGCCACGTCTGAAGGGTTAATACCGGGCATCACCGCGATCGATGATGTCCAGTATTAGCCGCGGGTCCCGGCCCGTTGATGGCTATCGGGACCGACGCGATATGACGTTGGGCCAGGGCGTGACCCCGCGTTCTATCACAGGAGCCCGCTCATGACGTATGCATACGTCATGTAGCGGGAAGGGGTTAAAAGAAGAAAAACTACCACAAGAGAACATTGTTTTAAATTAGAGGGGCAACGGTTTAAAAGTAATATCAGGAAGTATTACTTTACTGAGAGAGTAGTGGATGCATGGAATAGCCTTCCTGCAGAAGTGTTCGCTGCACATACAGTGAAGGAGTTTAAAGGGCCACTCCGGCGCTTAGACCCCTATGGGAGGGGGAGAGATACGCTGTCACGCCCCCTCCCATAGGCTTGCAATGAGGGGGCGGAGTGTGATGTCACATGGGGCGGAGCCTTGACGTAACAATGTTCCGGCCCCGTGATCGACAGTAATCAGATCCGGAGCGAACACGCTCCGGGGACTAATTTTAAACGGGGTGCAAGATCACGGGGTCCCGCCACAGTGGCGGGACCCCAGCGATCAAGCATCTTATCCCCTATCCTTTGGATAGGGGATGAGATGTCTAAGCGCGGGAGTACCCCTTTAACCTCCCTGGCGATATGATTCTGTCTGGAAATTTGTACCAAAAGCGGTACAATTTTTTGCACTGAATTTCACATCTCCCCCCCGCCCATTTCACATCTCCCCCGTCACATTCCCCCTCTCCCTTGTCACATCCCCCCGTCACATTCTCCCCCCTCCTTGTCACATTCTTCCCCCCTTGTCACATTCCCCCCATTGACACATTCCCCCCCTTGTCACATTCTCCCCCTTCATGTTACATTCCCCTCCCCCTGTCACATCCCCCCCTTGTCACATCCCCCCCTTCATTCCCCCTCCCCTGCCACATTCCCCCCTCTTGTCACATTCCCCCCCCCCCCCCTTGTCACATTCCCCCCCCTGTCACATTCCCCCCTTGTCACATCCCCCCCTGTCACATTCCCCCCTCTTGTCACATTCCCCCCCTTGTCACATTCCCCCCTTCATGTTACATTCCCCTCCCCCTATCACATCCCCCCCTTGTCACATCCCCCCCTTCATTCCCCCTCCCCTGCCACATTCCCCCTCTTGTCACATTCCCCCCTTGTCACATTCCCCCCCTTGTCACATCCCACCCCTGTCACATTCTCCCCCTTCATGTTACATTCCCCTCCCCCTTGTCACATCTCCCCCCTTGTCACATCCCCCCCTCTGTCACATTCCCCCCTCTGTCACCTTGTCTTGTCCTGCAGCAGCACACACTGGGTTTGCCGGGCAGATTTCATACCTAGTGTATTTGCTGCAGAACAAGTCCTTTCCTCTTCAGCCAATCACAGGCTTTACACCACTGCGGCCTGTGATTGGCTGAAAAGTGAAAGGTCCTGTAAGATGAATAGTGAAGAGAGCAGGGACCATAGCGCATGGAGGGGAACGACATCTTCAGGGACCGGGACTAGGTGAGCAAAAGGTTTTTTTATTTTACTACTTTTTCCTTTTACACTTAGCTCAGTGTTTTTCTAACAGGGTGCCTCCAGCTGTTGTGAAACTACTACTCCCAGCATGCCCGGACAGCCTTTGGGCATGCTGAGAGTTGTAGTTTTGCAACAGCTGGAGGCCCCCTGGTAGGGAAACACTGACTTTTAGTATTTTTCTTTACCTGCTCTGGCCGGCCCCCGCAATGGGAGCCGACCAGAGCAGATAATCGCATGTTTTCTCGGGGGCCGCATCGCTATATCGCATTGCTTTTGCGATATATCGTGCAGCCTGACCGGCAACTCTGCAATTCTACCCCGAGCGTGACTCTGGGTTACCGATCCTGGCAGGGAAAATTAACCCCGAGTCACGCTCGGGAATACCGCTCAGGAGGTTAAGCATGCATGGGATAGGCATAAGGCTATCCTTCATATAAGATGAGGCCAGGGACTATTGATAGGATTCAGATTATTGAGCAGACTAGATGGGCCAAATGGTTCTTATCTGCCGACACATTCTATGAATAGAGGATGACAATATACCTCTAGCATGAAATCTCTGGATCAAAAGTACCTATGGCAGAAACAGTATTAACCCCTTTGGGCACCAAGCCCATTTTGACCTTAAGGACCAGGCCATTTTTTGCAAATCTGACCACTGCTACTTTGTGCATTGATAACTCTGGAATGCTTTTACTTATGAATGTGTTTCCAAGTTTGTTTTTCTGTGACAGATTCTACTTGAGGATCGTGGTAAATTTTTGTCGATACTTGCATAATTTCTTGGTGAAAAATTCAAAGATTTCCTAAAAAATTGGGAAATTTAGCATTTTTTGTGAACTTTGAAACTCTCTGCTTGTAAGGAAAATGAACATACCATATGAATTATATATTGATTCACATATACAATGGGGATATACATATCATTGTATATAGAGCTTTTTTTGGTGTATTTTTTTTAACGCAAAAATTTGCCCAGGAGGTTTTTGGCGCATTTCCCCCCCCCCCCGCAAAATCTGATAGAATTTTTAATGGCCCTGTCTACGGTTAAGTTTACCATAGAGCACTTTCTACTGTAGAATTGAATTTATTAACTGTGGGGGGGGGTTTCGCAAAAAAAAATGTGCAAAAGCACTTTTCTTGCGCAAATATACACCACCTCGGAGGACACGTACCGAAGTGTCTATTTTGGGACAGTAAGGACTGCTACTCCCATCATAGACAGACTCTGCCCATTATGGGAGTTGTAGTCCAGGGGCTGAGGTGCAGATCACAGCAGGTCATTCTGCAGAGACCCGCTGTGATCCGCATTTATTAACTTAAAAAGCCGGCGGCACATGCGGCTCCACTGCGCTGCCCGCGGCTCCTGTATACACTGTCATAATTCATAATCCCCGCTGCCGGGATACAGGAGCTCTGATTGGTCAATAGCTATCCATCAATCAGAGCTCCCCTCTCCCGGCGGGGATTATGAATTATAAGAACTCTATATAGGAGCTGGCTGGCAGTGCAGTGTAGCCGCATATACCGCCGGCTTGTATAGTTAATAAATGCGGATCGCAGCAGGTCTCTGGAGAATGATCTGCTGTGATCTGCCCCTCTGCCCTTGGACTACTACTCCTATCATGAGTCTGTCCCATCATGGGAGTAGTTGTAGTACCGCAGCGCTGAGGGATGGCACTTGCACATCCCCCGGCTGCGGGACTTTATAGGACTACTACTCCCATCATGGACAGACTTTGACCATGATGGGAGTTGTAGTCCAGGGGCTGAGGTGCAGATCACACCGGGTCATTCCGCAGAGACCCGCTGCGATCCGCATGTAAGTTAACAAGCCGGGCGGTACATGCGGCTACATCGTGCTGCCCGCGGCTTCTATATACACTGACATAATTCATAATCCCCGCCGGGAGACGGGAGCTCTGATTGGTCAATAGCTATTCTCCAATCAGAGCTCCCGTGTTCTAGCGGCGGCGATTATGAATTATGACAGTGTATATAGAAGCCGCATTGTAGACGCATGTACCGCTTAATAAATGCGGATTGCAGCCGATTATTCTCTGAAGATCCGCTGTGATCCGCATTTATTAACTATACAAAGTGGTGGTACTTGCGTCTACATTGCGGCTTCTATATACACTGTCATAATTCATAATCGCCGCCGCCAGGAGAGGGAAGCTCTGATTGGTCTATAGCTGTTCTCCAATCAGAGCTCTCGTGTTCCGGCGGTGGCGATTATGAATTGTGACAGTGTATATAGAAGCCGCAATGTAGATGCATGTACCGCCGCTTTGTATAGTTAATAAATGCAGACCACAGCGGATCTCCACAGAATGATCTGCTGCGATCCGCATTTAAGTTAGCAAGCCGGGCGGTACATGCGTCTACATCGCGCTGCCCGCGGCTTCTATATACACTGACATAATTCATAATCCCCGCCGCCAGAACATGGGAGCTCTGATTGGAGAATAGCTATTGACCAATCAGAGCTCCCCTCTCCCGGCGGGGATTATGAATTATGTCAGTGCATATAGAAGCCGCGGGCAGCGCGATGTAGACGCATGTACCGTCCGGGTTCCTAACTTAAATGCGGATCGCAGCGGATCTCTGCAGAATGACCCAGTGCGATCTGCAACTCAGCCCCTTGACTACAACTCCCATCATGGACAGAGTTTGTCCATGATGGGAGATGTAGTCCTAAAAGTCCCGCAGCCGGGGGATGTGCAAGTGCCATCCCTCAGCAGCGCTGCGGTACTGCAACTACTCCCATCATGGGACAGACTCTGTCCCATGATAAAAGTAGTAGTCCAAGGGCAGAGGGACAGATCTCTGTTCACATTTGCATAATGGGAACAGAGCAGTGTGTTCCCAAACAGGGAGACTCCAGCTGTTGCTTAACTACTGCCCCCCATGATGGGAGTTGTAGTTTAGCAGCAACTGGAGGCTCCCTGTTTAGGAACACGCTGCATTATGTGCGCTCTTCCCAGGGGAGAGCGCAAAAACCAACCCATATTTCTTGTTTTTCTTTTCTTCTCATTTCAGATACGTGAATGTGGAGGACTACGTCAGATTTGGCGGACTGCGACGATGACCAGCGTTTTCTTTACTTCAATAAAATGGTTAATGATGGCTGTGGGGGACTAATTTTTTTTTAATAACATTTTTTTATTAATGTGTCGTGTTTTTTATAATTGAATTTTCAGGCTTAGTAGTGGAAGCCATCTTATAGACAGAATCTATTACTAAGCCTGGGCTTAGTGTTAGCCCCAAAATCAGCTAGCACTAACCCCCAATTATTACCCCGGTACCCATCGCCACAGGGGAGCTGGGAAGAGCTGGTACCAACAGGCCCGGAGCGTCAAAAATGGCGCTCCTGGGCCTAGGCGGTAACAGGCTGTTTGCTGATGGACAAAAACCCTCAATGGAATCCTGGCCTCAAAGCAATAGAACAAAATCCCTACGTCCACTTTTCCCGTGAGGTAGAGAAGGTGTGTACGGTGGAGCGAGGGGGGGGGGTGTTTCCATATTTGCACAAGATTTATCAAAGGAGTGCACAGCCTTAGTAAATTCTGAGCAAGAGTGTACAATAGACAAGCAGCGTAAAGGGGTAGAACTGTGTCTACAATAGACACATGTGGTTACCCGGTACAGTATTGCATACCGTACCTAGTGTAGAGGTCCCCAAAGTCAGGTAGGGTTCCTCAGGTGGGACAGCCCCTAGTCGCTTCTCCTCAAGTCTATCTCTAATGAAAATATATATGTATATATTTAATAATAGTGTATATTTTATGATAATGTATAGTGCTTACCTTGCTCAGCGTCGCAGGACCTTTGGTCATGTGACTATGCTAATAACCTCTATGGTATGTTGGAGGACCTTTGGAGGTCCTTGGGTCATGTGTTACCCACAAATCTTTGTAATGGTGATTGACATCAGTATGGACCAATTAGCATTAGTCCAGCCCCTGCCCAAATAAGGGAGCTGTGTCCAATTATCGCTCTCTTGGGTTGCTGCTCTCGTGGATTCCAGACTGACAGGACGGTGCTAAACAACTTTCAAAGACACGCTAGGCCTCAAAAACCTGCCGGCCTCAGCTGAACCAAAACCGTGAGTTCAAATCTAAATGCTAACGTGACTACTGGACCGCAACTAAACCCCTAAATCCAGTGGAACAACGCACAGCAGTAAAAGACTCTAAATGCTAAAGTCCCAACCTTTGTAAATCTACAAGGAAAGCCGTTGTTATGCTTAGAGACTGTTATGTTATCGAAGCTTGCAGAAAACCTTCAGTAAAAGTTAATACTGTTTCAGAAAACTCTCCGGTTGTGGACAATCTATTATTATCTACCTCCCTATCGCTCTTGGGAAGGGTCACGAATAGCAAGGGTTAACAAGCACCCTTTAATAACCGCATAGCTACACTCCCCATACCCTACATCCCCCAGGCTATCACACACACAATGATATATTCCCCCCAATACGTCTGCTTTATTTTTGATTCATAAAGTTGGCATGATTTTACTTTTTTAAGACATCAGAGGGCTTCAGAGCTTAGCAGCAATTTTCCAATTTTTCATGAAAATTAAAAAATCTGAATTTTATAGGGACCAGTTCTGTTCTGAAGTGAATTTGAGAGTCTTTATGTTTTAAAATCCCCTATAGTGGACCCCATTATGAAAACTACACCCCTCAGCGTATTCAAAATGATATTCAGAAAGTTGGTTAACCCTTTAGGTGTTTCATAGGAATAGCAGCAACAAGGAGGAGAAAATTCAAAATCTTCATTTTTTACACTAACATGTTCTTGTAGACCCCTTTTTTCTAATTTTTACAAGGGGTAAAAGGAGAAAAAGCCCGCCAAAATTGTTAACCCCCTTTCTCTCAAGTTAGGAAATACCTCATATATTGATGTAAAGTGCTCTCATTTTTATTGGGGGGGGGGGGGGGGAAACTGTGTAGGGGTATGTGTATATGTAGTGTGTTACCCTTTATTTTGTGTAGTGTAGTATAGTGTAGTGTTTTTAGGGTGCATTCAGACTACCGGGGGATTACAGCAAGTTTCCCGCTGGGAGTTTGAGCTGCAGCGGAAAATTTCCTGCATCTCAGCGAGAGACTTACTGTAAACCCCCACGTGTAAATGTACCCTGTACATTCACATGGGGGTGGGGAATTTTCAGCTGTTGAAAAACTACAGCTCCAAGCATGCCCTTTGGCTGTCCGTGCATGCGCAGGGTTGTGGTTATGCAACAGCTGGAGGTACACTGGTTGCAAAATACTGAGTTAGGTTGGGAAACATTGTCTGTTTCCTAACTCAGTGTTTCCCAACCATTGTCCCTCCAGCTGTTGCAGAACTACAACTCCCAGCATGAATGGTCTGTCAATGCATGCTGGGAGTTATAGTTTTGCAACAGCTGGAGGCACACTGGTTGGGAAACACTGAGTTAGGAAACAGAAAATGTTTCCCAACCAGTGTTCCTCCAGTTGTTCAAAACTACAGCTTCAAGCATGCCCAGACTGCCAACGGGCATGCTGGGAGTTGTAGTTTTGCAACATCTGGAAGAGCACAGTTTGGAGACCACTATACAGGGGTGCCCAAACGGTAGCGCTCCAGATGTTGCAAAACTACAACTCCAAGCATGCCCTGACTGCCCAGGCATGCTGGAAGTATTAGTTTTGTAACATCTGTCTCTTCAGATGTTGCAGTACTATAACTCCCAGCATGCCTGAGGGGTCTCAGCATGCTGGGAGTTGTAGTTTTGCAACATCTGGAGGTCTATAGCTTAGAGACCACTGTATAGTGGTCTTCAAACTGTGCTCTTCCAGATGTCTGGGCATGCTGGGAGTTACAGTTTGGCAACCCCTAGAAGGCAGCAGTAAAGATCGCTTTACTGCTACCTTCATTGCTGCTCCATGCCGTCTCCTCCCTACCTCTGCCGCTGATCTCCGCTGATGCCAACGATGATCACTGGTCCCCACCGCAAGTCCCCAGGTACCGGCCGCCATTTTCTCCCCCCGCTCTGCCCGACATCCATGGGCGGGCAGAGTGGGGGATTTCCATGGTAACCCCCCCCCCCCCCGCCTTCAACTGCCATTGGTCAGTAGTCATTACTGACTAATGACAGGGGATAGGAGGGGGTGGCATCACTGCCACCTTGCTCCTATCCCTTAGGATGATCGGGGCTGTCACTGACAGCTCCGATCATCCTTATTTTCTGGGCGATCGGGTCATCAGAGACTCGATCAGCCCGTAATTGTCGTAAATGGCCAATCTGAATTGATCGGCCATTTGCGGCGATCGCCAACATGGGGGGGGGGGGGGCACGGAATGCCTGCTGAATGATTTCAGCAGGCATCCCGGTCTCGGTCCCCGATCGGCTAGCGGCGGGGACCGAAATTCCCACGGGTGTATCCATATGCCCTCAGTCCTTAAGGACCTTAAAACGGGGGCATATGGATACGCCTGCCGTCCTTAAGGGGTTAAAACTTATGAATCCTTCGAGTATTTATTAGCTGCTGAATACTACAGAGGCAATTTTTTTCTTTTTGGATTTCCTTTCTGGCTGTCCACAGTGCTCTCTGATGACACCTGTGCCAATTTTAGGAACTGTCCAGAGCAGCATATGTTTGCTATGGGGATTTTCTTCTGCTCTGGACAGTTCCTGAAATGGACAGTGGTGTCAGTAGAGAGCACTGTGGACAGACAGAAAAGAAATCCAAAAAGAAAATAACTTCCTCTGTAGTATACAGCCGCTAATAAGTACTGGAAGGATTAAGATTTTTTAATAGAAGTAATTTACAAATCTGTTTAACTTTCTGGCACTAGTTGATTAACCCCTTAAGGAAAAGGCCATTTTACACCTTAGGACCAGAGCGTTTTTTGCACATCTGACCACTGTTACTATAAACATTCCGAGATTCCGAGATTGTTTTTTCGTGACATATTCTACTTTAACATAGTGGTAAAATGTTGTGGTAACTTGCATCCTTTCTTGGTGAAAAATCCCAAAATTTGATGAAAAATTTTAAAATTTTGCATTTTTCTAACTTTGAAGCTTTCTGCTTGTAAGGAAAATGGATATTCAAAATATTTTTTTTAATTCACATTTCCAATATGTCTACTTTATGTTTGCATCATCAAATTGACGTGTTTTTACTTTTGGAAGACACCAGAGGGCTTCAAAGTTCAGCAGCAATTTTCACATTTTTCACAAAATTTTGAACCTCGCTTTTTTTCAGGGACCAGTTCAGGTTTGAAGTGGATTTGAAGGGTCTTCATATTAGAAATACCCCACAAATGACCCCATTATAAAAACTACACCCCCCAAAGTATTCAAAATGACAATCAGTAAGTGCTTTAACCCTTTAGGTGTTTCACAGGAATAGCAGCAAAGTGAAGGAGAAATTCACAATCTTCATTTTTTACACTCGCATGTTCTTGTAAACCCAATTTTTTAATTTTTACAGGGGGTAAAAGGAGAAAATGTATACTTATATTTGTAGCCCAATTTCTCTCGAGTAAGGACATACCTCATATGTCTATGTAAATTGTTCGGCGGGTGCAGTAGAGGGCTCAGAAGCGAAGGAGCGACAAGGGAGTTTTGGAGAGTACGTTTTTCAGAAATGATTTTTTGGGGGGCATGTTGCATTTAGGAAGCCCCTATGGTGCCAGAACAGCAAAAAAAAAACACATGGCATACCATTTTGGAAACTAGACCCCTTGGGGAACGTAACAAGGAATAAAGTGAGCCTTAATACCCCATAGGTGTTTCACGACTTTTGCATATGTAAAAAAGAATTTTTTTTCACTAAAATGTGTGTTTCCCCCCAAATTTCAAATTTTTGCAAGGGTTAATAGCAGAAAATACCCCCCAAAATTTGTAACCCCATCTCTTCTGAGTATGGAGGTACCCCATAAGTTGACACCTGAAGTGCACTACGGGCAAACTACAATGCTCAGAAGAGGAGGAGCACCATTGAGCTTTTGGAAAGAGAATTCGTTTGGAATGGTAGTCAGGGGCCATGTGCATTTACAAAGCCCCCCGTGGTGCCAGAACAGTGGACCCCCCCACATGTGACCCTATTTTGGAAACTACACCCCTCACAGAATTTAATAAGTGGTGCCGTGAGCATTTACACCCCACTGGCGTTTGACAGATCTTTGAAACAGTGGGCTGTGCAAATGGAAAATTACATTTTTCACTTTCACGGATCACTGTTCCAAAAATCTGTCAAACACCTGTTGGGCATAAATGCTCACTGTACCCCTTATTACATTACATGAGGAGTGTAGTTTCCAAAATGGGGTCACATATGGGGGGGGGGGGTCCATTGTTCTGGTACCATGGGGGCTTTGTAAACACAAGTGGCCTTCAATTCCGAACAAATTTTCTCTTCAAAATCCCAATGGCGCTCCTTCTCTTCTGAGCATTGTAGTGCACCCATAGAGCACTTTACATCCACATATGGGGTATGTTTTTACTCAGAAAAAATTGGATTACAAATTTTGGGGCGCTTTTTTTTATTTTCCTTTCTGAAAATGAAAAATTTAGGGTGACACCAGCATTTTAGTGAAAAAAATTTTTTTTTATTCATTTTCCCATCCAACTTTCATGAAAATTTGTCAAATACCTGTGGGGTGTTTAGGCTCACTATACCCCTTGTTACGTTCCGTGAGGGGTGATGTTTCCAAAATGGGGTCACATGTGGGTATTTATTTTTTTGGGTTTATGTCAGAACCGCTGTAAAATCAGCCACCCCTGTGCAAATCACCAATTTAGGCCTCAAATGTACATGGTGCGCTCTCACTCCTTGTTGTGCATCCGCAGAGCATTTTACGCCCACATATGGGGTATTTCCGTACTCAGGAGAAATTGCGTTACAAATTTTGAGGGTCTTTTTTTCCTTTTACCTCCCGTGAAAATAAAAAGTAAAGGACAACACCAGCATGTTAGTGTAAAAAAATTTTTTTTTACACTAACAGGCTGGTGTAGACCCCAACTTTTCTTTTTCATAAGGGGTAAAAGGAAAAAAGGCCCCCAAAATTAGTAGTGCAATTTCTCCCGAGTACGGAGATACCCCATATGTGGCACTAAACTGTTTCCTTGAAATACGACAGGGCTCTGAAGTGAGAGAGCGCCATGCGCATTTGAGGACTAAATTAGGGATTGCACAGGGGTGGACATAGGGGTATTCTACGCCAGTGATTCCCAAACAGGGTGCCTACAGCTGTTGCTAAACTCCCAGCATGCCTGGACAGTCAGTGGCTGTCCGGAAATGCTGTGAGTTGTTGTTTTGTTTTACTGGAGGCTCTGTTTTGGAAACACTGACGTACAATACGTTTTTTTTTTTATTGGGGGGACAGTGTAAGGGGATGTAAATGTAGTGTTTTACCCTTTATTATGTGTAAGTGTAGTGTAGTGTAGTGTATTTAGGGTACGTTCACACTGGCGGAGGTTTACAGTGAATTTACCGCTAGGCGTTTGCGCTGCAGCGAAAAATTTGCCGCAGTTCATACTTGAAGCAGAAAACTTACTGTAAACCCGCCAGTGTGATTGTACCCTGTACGTTCACATGGGGGGGGGGGGCAAACCTCCAGCTGTTTCAAAACTACAACTCCCAGCATGTACTGACAGACTGTGCATGCTGGGAGTTGTACTTTTGCAACAGCTGGAGGCACACTGGTTGGAAAACCTTCAGTTAGGTTCTGTTACCTAACTCAGTATTTTCCAACCAGTGTGCCTCCAGCTGTTGCAAAACTTCAACTCCCAGCATGTACTGATCGCCGAAAGGCATGCTGGGAGATGTAGTTATGCAACAGCTGGAGGGATCGCAACTACAACTCCCAGCATACAGAGACAGCTGTTTGCTGTTTAGCCATGCTGGGAGTTGCAGTTTTGCAACATCTGGAGAGCTATAGTTTAGAGACCACTGCACAGTGGTCTCCAAACTGTGGACCTCCAGATGTTGCAAAACTACAACTCCCAGCATGCCCAGACAGCAAATTGCTGTGTGGGCATGCTGGGAGTTGTAGTTTTGCAAGATCTGGAGGTGCACAGTATAGAGATCACTTTGCAGTGGTCTCAAACTGTAGACCTCCAGCTGTTTCAAAACTGCAACTCCCAGCAAGCCTAAACAGCTCTCTGGGCATGCTGGGAGTTGTAGTTTTGCAATATCTGGAGGGTTACAGTTTAGAGACCACTATAGTGGTTTCAGACTGTAGCCCTCCAGATGTTGCTAAGTAACTCACCGGCTTCCGTCGGATCCAGGAAGCTGCGTCGCCGTCCTCTTCTTCCGCCGATCGTCACCCACTGCCGTCTCCGATGGGTAAGTGGATCTTCGGCGCCGGCCCCTGTCGGTTTCCCCGTCCTGCCCCGCCAATTGTGGGTGGGCAGAACGGGGAAACCGAAAGTAAACCCCTCTTCCCCCGATCTGCTATTGGTGGATGCGTCTAGACCACCAATAGCAGAGATAGGAGGGGTGGCACCTCTGCCACCTCACTCCTATCGCTACAGGGGGATCGTGGGTGTCTAGGACATCCGCGATCCCCCTTCTATTCCGGGTCACCATAGACCCGTAATGACCCGGAATCGGCGCAAATCGCAAGTGTGAATTCACTTGCTATTTGCGCCGATAGCCGACATGGGGGGGTCTAATGACCCCCCTGGGCATTTGTGCGGGGTGCCTGCTGATAGATATCAGCAGCCACCCCGGCCCGGTCCCTGCCCGGCGCGCGGCGGGGACCGAAATTCCCACGGGCGTACAGGTACGCCTTTGGTCCTTAAGTACCAGAGAGCAAAGGCGTACCTGTACGCCCTTGGTCCTTAAGGGGTTAAAAAAAAAGTTTTTCACCGGAGTACCCCTTTAAGCCCATTATAACCCTAAGGACGGGAGCATTTTTTGCAATTCTGACCACTGTCACTTTAAGCATTGATAACTCTGGAATGCTTTTACTTTTCATTCTGATTCCAAGACTGTTTTTTCGTGACATATTCTACTTTATGTTAGTGGTACGTTTTTTTGTCCATTTTTTGACGATATATCATTTCTTGGTGAAAAATTCAAAAATTTGATGAAAAAATTGAAAATGTTGCATTTTTCTAACTTTGAAGCTCTCTGCTTGTAAGGAAAATAGACATACCAAATAAATTATATATTGATTCACAAATACAATGGGGGAGATTTATCAAAGGATTTAGACTGATTTTTCCTGTCTAAATTTGTCGCACAGAAAGTCGCAGTCTAAATATGTGCAACTTTTCTGCGACTTTTGCTGTAGAGGATTTTTAGAACATGATGCATGCAAGTCTATTTTAGATGGAAATGCATTGGAAAATGCATTGGTGCTGAATTTATCAAGTGCGACTTTTGTGCGACAAGTCGCATCTGCCCAAAATACGCTGAAATGTCAGACCATGTTGGAGCAGGTCTAAATGCAGTTTAAGCTGTAGACCCTGAAGTCTGAGCACAGAATTTATCAAGGGCTGTGAGACCTTTGATAAATTAGGAGCACAATAGACAGGAGACTACCACATATGCTGGTCTATAAGCATACCCAGAATAGACTAGATTAGTAAATGTCCCCCAATATGTCTACTTTACATTTTCATCATAAAGTTGACATGTTTTTACTTTTGGAAAACATCAGAGGAGTTCTGCAGCAATTTTCAAGTTTTTCTCAAAATTTTCTAAATCGGAAATTTTTCAGGGACCAATTCAATTTTGAAGTGGATTTGAAGGGTCTTCATATTAGAAATACCCCATAAATGACCACATTATAAAAACTGAACCCCTCAAAGTATTCAAAATGACATTCAGAAAGTTTGTTAACCCATTAGGTGTTTCACAGGAGTAGCAGCAAAGTGAAGGAGTAAATTCTAAATCTTCATTTTTTACACTGGCATATTTTTGTAGACCCAGTTTTTAAATTTTTACAAGGGGTAAAAGGATAAAAAGCCCCCCAAAATTTGTAACCCAATTTCTCTCGAGTAAGGAAATACCTCATATCTGTATGTCAAGTGTTCAGCAGGCACGGTAGAGGGCTCAGAAGGGAAGGAGCAACAATGGGATTTTGGAAAGTGAACTTTTTTAAAATGGTTTTTGAGGGGCATGTCACATTTAAGAAGCCCCTATGGTGCCAGAACAGCAAAAAAAAAACAAAAAAAAACATTTGGCATACTATTTTGGAAACTGCACCCCTCAAGGTATGTAACAAGGGATCCAGTGAGCCTTAACACCCCACAGGTGTTTGACGTCTTTTTGTTAAAGTTGGATGTGTTAAATGAAAAAAAAAATTCCCTAAAGTGCATTTTTCCCCCCAAATTTACCATTTTTACAAAGGGTAATGGGAGAAAATGCCCCCCAAAATTTGTAACCTTATCTCTTCTAAGTATGAAAATACCCCATGTTAGGGCGTAAAATGCTCTGCGGGCGAACTACAATGCTCAGAAGAGAAGGAGTCACATTTTGCTTTTGGAAAGCAAATTTTGCTGAAATGGTTTTTGGGGGGCATGTCGCATTTAAAAAGGCCCTATGATGCCAGAACAGCACAAAAAAACTGACATGGCCTACTATTTTGGAAACTTCACCCCTCAAGGAACATAACAAGGGGTACAGTGAGCCTTAACACCCCACAGGTGATTGACGAACTTTTGTTAAAGTGGGACGTGAAAATGAAAAATTAGATTTTTAACACTAAAATACTGGTGTTACCCCAAACTTTTCATTTTCACAAGGAGTAATAGGAGAAAATGCCCCACAAAATTTGTAACCCCATTTCTCTCGAGTAAGGAAATACCTCATATGTGGATGTAAAGTGATCTGTGGGTGCACTAGAAGGCTCAGAAGTGAAGGAGCGACATTCGGCTTTTGGAGAGCGAATTTTGCTGAAATGGTTTTTGGGGGCATGTCGCATTTAGGAAGCCCACATGATGCCAGAACGGTAAAAAAAAAAAACACATGGCATACTATTTTGGAAACTACACCCCTCACAAAAATTAATAAGGGGTGCAGTGAGCATTTACACCCCACTAGCATTTGACAGATCTTTGGAATAAAAATTTTCATTTTTACGGACGACTGTTCAAAAAATCTGTCAGACACCTGTGCGGCCTAAATGCTCACTGCGTCTCTTGCTACATTCCGTGAGGGGAGTTGTTTCCAAAATGGGGTCACATTTGGAGGGGGTCCACTGTTCTGGCACCATGGGGGCTTTGTAAACACACATTGCCTTCAATTCCAGACGAATTCTCTCTCAAAAAGCCCAATGGCGCCCCTTCTCTTCTGAGCATTGTAGTTTGCTCGCAGAGCACGTTACATCCACATATGCTTTATTTGGGGTTACAAATTTTGAGGGGCTTTTTTCCTATTACCCTTTGTGAAAATAAAAAAAAATTGGGGTAACGCCAGCATTTCAGGGGAAAAAAAACAAATTTTTAATTTTCATATACAACTTTAATGAAAATTTGTCAAAGACCAGTAGGGTGTTAAGGCTCACTATACCCCTTGTTACATTCCGTGAGGGGTGTAGTTTCCAAAATGGGGTCACATGTGGGTGTTTTTTTTTTGCGTTCATGTCAGAACCGCTGTAATGATCAGCCACCCCTGTGCAAATCACCAATTTAGGCCTCAAATGTACATGACGCGCTCTCGCTTCTGAGCCATGTCGTTTGTCCGCAGAGCATTTTACGTACACATATGGGATATTTCCGTACTCAAAAGAAATTGTGTTAGAAATTTTGGGGGTCTTTTTCTCCTTTTACCTCTTGTGAAAATGAAAAGTATAGGGCAACACCAGCATGTTAGTGTAAAAATTCAAAATTTTTACACACTAACATACTGATGTAGCCCCCAACTTTACATTTTCATAAGGGGTAAAAGGAGAAAAATCCCCCCAAATGTTTGTAATGCAATATCTCCCGAGTACGGAAATACCCCATATGTGGCCCTAAACTGTTTCCTTGAAATACGACAGGACTCTGAAGTGAGAGAGCACCATACGCATTTGAGGCCTAAATAAGGAATTTGCAATAGGGGCGGACCCGGTTACAAGGATGGGGCTTGTCTCCACCAAAACCCTACAGCAGTGTTTCCCAAACAGGGTGCCTCCAGCTGTTGCAAATCTATGGCTGTCCGGCAATACTGGGAGTTGTGGTTTTGCAACAGCTAGAGGCTCTGTTTAGGAAACACTGCCGTATGAAACCTTTTTCATTTTTATAGGGGGGGGGGGGGGGAACGTGTAAGGGGGTGTATATGTAGCTGTAAACCCACCCGTGTGAATGTACCCTGTACATTCACATGGGGTGGGGGGGCGCCCCAAACCTTAAGCTGTGGCAAAATGACAACTCCCAGATTGCACTGACAGACCATACATGCTGGGAGTTGCAGTTTTACAATAGCTGTAGGCACACTGGTGGGGAACCACTGAGTTAGAAAACAGACTCTAGCTCAGTGATTCCAACCCGTGCGCCTCCAGCTGTTGCAAAACTACAACTCCCAGCATGTACGGTTTGTCAATGAATTCTGGGAGTTGTAGTTTTACAACAGCTGGATAGTGTTGCTCGCGAATATTCGCAATTTGAATATTAATTGCGAATATCGTATATTCGTGAATTTACAAATATTGTGAATATAGCAGTATATATTCGCAATTACGAATATTCTTTTTCTTACGCATATGCGAAAATATATGCGCATATTCGCACATATTGAGTCCTCCCTTATTTAATGGTATAGGGAACTGTGATTAGTGCATTACCTCCGTGATTTTTTGCCCATTGAAACCAATATACCCATTGTGGTCTATGGGGATCTCACAGCACGTAAAACAGAAAGATAAGCAGGACTATCTTGGCAGCACAGTGGATGGGAGACCACCCCTGGTTTGAGTCCTGGGGTGTTACAGTGTTGTAACACTTTAGCTTTACTTTCCTGGAAAAGCTGCTTAGTTGCCCATAGCAACCAATCAGATTGCTATGGGCAAAATGAAAGAAGCGATCTGATTGGTTGCTATGGGCAACTCAGAAACTTTTCCTGGAAAAGTTTCTGAGTTGCCCATAGCAATCAGATAGTTTCTTTCATTTTTCAGAGGCCTTTTCAAAAATGAAAGAAGCAATCTGATAGGTTGCTATGGGCAACTGCACAGCTCTTCCTCTACACTTTCCGCATATGCGCATATTCACGAATATTGAGCCCTCACTTGGTATAAGGAACTGTGACTAGTGCATTAACTCTATGATATTTTGCCCATTGAACCCTATAGGCCCATTGTGGTCTATGGGGCCTGCACGGCATGTAAAACATTAAGATAAGCAGGGCTGTCTTGGCAGCACAGTGGAATGGGAGACCACCACAGTGTTACAGTGCTGTGGTTTAACTTTACTTTACTGGAAAAGCAGCTGAGTTGCCCATAGCAACCAATCAGATTACTTCTTTCATGTTTCACAAGACCTCTGCAAAATGAAGGAAGCAATCTGATTGGTTGCTATGGGCAACTCAGAAACTTCCTCTGTACAGGTTTTGATAAATCTCCATCTATGGGGGAGATTCATCAAAACCAGTGTAGAGGAAGAGTTGTGTAGTTGCCCATGGCAACCAATCAGATTGCTTCTTTAATTTTTGAAAAGGCCTCTGAAAAATGAAGGAAGCAATCAGATTGGTTGCTATGAGCAACTCAGAAACTTTTCCTCTGGACAGGTTTTGATAAATCTCCCTCTATGGGGGGGAGATTCATCAAAACCAGTTTAGAGGAAGAGTTGTGCAGTTGCCCATAGCAACTAATCAGATTGCTTCTTTAATTTTGCAGGGGCCTTGTGAAAAATAAAAGAAGCATTCTGATAGGTTGCTATGGGCAACTGAGCAGCTTTTCCAGGAAAGTAAAGTTTAACCACAACACTGTAACACTCTGTCCCAGCCCGGGACTGGAACCAGTGATCATCTCCCATTCAACTGTGCTGCCGAGACAGTACTGCTTATCTTACTGTTTCACATGCCATGGTGTTGAGGGAGAGGAGGAGAAAATACTGCTTTATGCAGATGATGTTGTACTATTTGTAACAGACCCAAAAAGAAAATCGGGGCTATTAATGTTGTCAGGAGACAGCCAGGGTTTTCAGGGAGAGATACATGTGCTGCAAGAAAATGAGGCCCTAGATTATTTAGGAATTAAAATATCCAGAAATATAGAAGATTTTGTTCAGCTGATTTATTGTTCCATTGAGACAGAAAGTAAGAAATAAAATTCAAATATGGAAAAAACTGCGCATGAATATGGCTGAAAAGATTATTCTGATGAAAATAATTATTTTCCCCATGGTTTTGCATGTGGTAAGGGCAGCACCTATATGGTTAGGGGAACATCACTTTAATAAAATACAGAGTGAGATCAACGGTTTTTTATGGGATGGGAAACAGACACGTATAAAACACACATTTTTGAGTCCTCCCTTGGTTAGCGGAGGTTTTGGTATACCAAATATGCAATTGTATTACATAGCAGCACAAATTGAAGATATGATTAAGGAAGATGATGTCTTAAAAGTTTTTTTCTCTAAATTGGGTAGCACAGTGGAGTTAATTGAAGGTGGAAGATGTATGCACACCGATTGGGGAAGAATTCCCACCTTTAATATGTTTAATAAAGTATGGAGATTCACGAGACGATTACTGGGCATTAAGGGGAGTATACACTATACATTATTGTGGGTTAATGGATATTTTCCAGAAATTATGAAATTGAAAGAGTATGTAGATTCGGAGAAAAAGGGGGTAATTAGAGTTAAAGATTTAGTGGTAGAGAACACATTAAAAGAGTGGAGAACACTTAATCGGGAATTTAATATAAATCAGAATAATTATTTTTTGTATTTACAAATTAAAAGCGCATTTGAAAAGGAAAAAAATCAATCCCAGATGGGTAATAAATAGACATGAGTTAATGGATTATATATTTGGGCTTCGGTCCTCTTCTACAAAAGTACTGGGTAATGTATATAAGGGACTGGTTAGATCTTTCCTGGAAAAATCTCATCCAAAAAGTAGGGATAAATGGAAGCAAGAGATGGGTCAGATAGAAGGGGAAGAGGAAGGAAGTGTTTTTCAACATCGCACACTCATCCCTAAATATGAATCATAAAATTTCAATGATAAAATTGATAGGATTTTACATAGGATAGGAAAAAGGGTGGATTCAAAGTGCCCAAAGTGCTACATGGAAGGAGCAGATTTGTCACATATGGTGTGGGTATGCCCAAAACTGTGCTCGTTCTGGATGGAGGTATATAAAAACGTAGAGGTGAAATTGGGAATAAAGATAATGTTTGATATTAAAACTGCCATTTTAGGGATAGGATTAAGGGAGCAGGAGAAGAATAGTGTTATAATCAAGGTCTTTGGAATGGCTAGAATAATTATTCTGAGGAGATGGTTCGCACCCGAGAGTCCATGTTGTGTTGAGTGGCAGCGGGAAATAGAACAAATGAGAAGATTTTAGGCCATATATTATCGAGGAAAAAAGATGGGATGGCAAATAGAAACTGAGTGGAAGAAATGGGGAGAGGCATCCTAGCTGGTAGTGGGTTGGGGTGGGGAATTGGGTGGGAGGGTGATTTTCGGGGAAAAATGTTTATATGTGTTTGCATTTTCTGTAATTTTGCTATAATGAAATAAAAAATAAATAAAAAAATAAAAACGTCATTCTTTTTGCAAAACAGCACTGTGCCTGTTTTTCTAGATCTGGTAGAATAGAAAAGAATTTCAACACCATGGGATACCTTGAAGAGATAAGTACACCACCACCCGACTGTGCTCCTTCTTTGGAAGTTTTTTTTTTTATTATCAAGCCTGTATATGCAGCAGCATTTGCTTGCTGATGATTTTGCTACTACTACCAGGCGCCTAGCTGCTGCTGCTACTTGTACTGGTGCTGGTACTGCAACCAACATTCTTACTTGATGGGCCACTGTCTCAGGTCAGCCCACTGCCCAGTGCTCATTGTACAATGACACTGCTGAGCTGGGATTTTTAGTGCACCAACTGGACATAGTAATGCAGGGGACACAGGGTTCTTTACTGTAAGAGCAGTGAAACTATGGAACTCTCTTCCAGAGGAGGTAATCATGGGGAACATAGTTATATAGTTAGTATGGTTGAAAAAAGACATACGTCCATCAAGTCCAACCAGGGAATTGAAGTGAAGGGTGTAAGGGGATAAGGGGAAGGGATGTAGTTTTATAATTCTGCATAAACATTAATGTTATTTTGTTCCAGGAATGTATCTAATCCTGTTTTAAAGCTGTTAATTGTTCCTGCTGTGACCAGTTGCTGATATAGACCGTTCCATAAATTCACAGTCCTCACGGTAAAGAAGGCTTGTCGCCCCTTTAGACTAAACCTTTTCTTCTCCAGGCGGAGGGAGTGCCCCCTCGTCCTTTGGGGGGGTTTAAACTGGAACAGTTTTTCTCCATATTTTTTGTATGGGCCATTTATATACTTATATACGTTTATCATATCCCCCCTTAAACGTCTCTTCTCAAGACTAAACAATTGTAACTCCTTTAATCGCTCCTCATAGCTAAGATGTTCCATGCCCCATATTAGTTTAGTTGCGCATCTCTGCACCCTTTCAAACTCTGCAGTGTCCCTTTTATGAACAGGCGAATGAATGAACTGTGAATGAGTGCAAAAAGGCGAATGAATGAACTGTGAATGAGTGCAAAAAGCGAACTGGATGCATTTCTGGAGAGTAATAACATTACAGGTTATGGATACTAGATTTATAGGGACAGAACATTGATCCAGGGATTTATTCTGATTGCCATATTTGGAGTTGGGTGGAAATTTTTACCCCTAGTATAAGAGTTTTTTTTTTTTGCCTTCCTCTGGATCAACTCAGCAGGAACTTAATAGGGATATAGGTTAAATTTGATGGACTTTGGTCTTGTTTCAACCTTATAAACTATGTTACTGTCTGATAACAGCCCACTGCCCAATGCTTTGCTCAGCTAGCTTTCAAATTCATATCTTATCTTTGCTGCTGAGGAAAGGATCTATGGCAATCCTGAAACACGTCCAGCCTCGATACATATAAGACTTTATTACTATCTAGTGAGGTCTGCTGCTGTTGAGCAATTGTTTTTCCTCTTATTTGACAGATAATACTCTATCTGTGAGCTCCTCGCGCTCCATTGCTACACGAGGACACCGAAGTTATTATCTGCCACAGAGCAGAGAGCCATCATTGTGAATTTGACCTACATGGACCCTCCAGGAGACAGCACTACAGCACCGCCACATCGGAGTTGCCCTGACAACTCCAGGAGCTGTAAGTATCCGCTGCTATACCTGCACCAAGGCAGAACCTGCTTCATTCAGCTTGGTCTAACGTAGTTGCGCCGCCGACTCCAGCAACTGCGAAAATCACTGCCATGATCTACACTCCCGGCTCCCGCTTGCAATCGGAGGGAGAGGTGCATAGCACCACTGTTTTATTATTCACTTCTACAAAAACAAATTTACAGTTATCTCCTTGCCGGACATAGGTGCATAGCACCGCTGTAACATTTCTGCAGTTACATTGTTTAAAAATCTCTAAAGACATTGCTGAACAGTTACAATAAAATTTCTGCAGTTGCATTATTACAGTACTCCTATAAGACATTTTGTTGCCGGATTAAAAGCATCTGCAGGTCATTTTGCCGGATTATAGGACAATTTAATTTTTTTTACTCTAATTAGAGACTATTGCATCCATTACTATTTGTCTGTGCAAAATACTACAAAATACTTTATAGTGATATAAGAATAATAGTGATATAAGAATTGTATTTTAATTCAGCAGCAGTCCTCAATATATTTTATTTTATATGCTTTATTGTATTGGATAACTTGCTTAAACATCACCATATAGCTTGAAGTAAGCCACAAGGGCCCTGTGGCTTTTCCAGACAGCTATATATACATATATAACATCAATATTTATTTTTAATAGCTATGCTTATTGTGATTTTTCAATTATTGAGACCCAGTATACATTTAACTTTGAGCACTGTCACTTTCTATTTGTCAGCTTTTAAATTCAATTGGGTTTTTAAGGCTTTCTGGGATCAGTAGTTCTTGTGCACTGCTCTCTCTCTCAGCATTCTCTCTCCTAGGTGGCAGCCGAAATACAGTGCATATGGCTTTGTCAGCCTCTAAATCCCGCCCCTATGCTCTCTTCTGATTGGGCTGGGAACTGTATGTCACATAAATGCAAGCAATGATTGGATAACCTGGGGTCATGTGATCTTGCTGCTAGCTGCAAGATGTTGGGCTACACTGACCTCATCCCAGTGTTCCCAGTACTTCCTCCCTTAATTCAGGTGCCAAAACGCCATGTGTTCATCATCCCTTCTGCTTTTATTACCGCTATTGCCAGGCTTGTGCAAGCCGAGCTTGGCAAGATTTGAAAGTTTGGCTAACTGCTCTCACCAAAAAGTTCTAAGCAAGACAGGGTTCACCATACTCGACTTGCTCATCTCTAGGCATAACATATTTAATAACATTTTAAAGTGAAAAAATTGTTAATTTTTTGCCATTTGATAATATGCTTTGGACTTTCAAATTTTAAATGAAATGTACATGCAAGCCTATATTAAAACTTGCTTTGCTATGTTAGATATGTTGTTGGCTTATATAATTTTAAAAGAAAAAACAATAATTAAGTGCTAATGTATGCCCTTGTTAAATTGCTTTTTTGGGGGGCATGGCTTAGCCATGGAGCTGTAAGGTCAATGCCTTTTGGAGCCCGGTGTTGGCTACCATTTAGCCATCTACCTGATTCCTGAGGGATGCCTGGAAGTTGTAGGGCTACAGCAAGAGTTCTAGCTAGCCCTGCCACCCACCCTACCTCTGTGCCTCCTGGGTCTGACATGACAATGGCCACCACAGCAGCCCTTGCTCCTGCTTAGCTGAGCAACCTTCCCAGACTCCCCCTGTGACTGCTGTAGAGTTGGAGGTCCTAAAGTAAAGACTGATGCTCTTACACCAGCATTGTGCATTCCTATGTGGTGGCCGGCAGGAGCTACAGCATACACCTCCCACACATCACATGGCAAACCTCCTTCCTCTGCTCTGATGGAGCCTTCTGGGGAGTACAGATGGCTGTCAGGGACCTTTCCTCCCCTCTCAATAGGGAGCCCTGACCCAGTGAGGTCAACAGCTACTCCGACCTTACCTTCTTTAGTTCGCCAGAAGGGGGTTTCCCAAAAGAGTGCACCTACCTAAGGGCCCTCAGTCACAGTACCTTGGCTCTGTCACGCCACTATCTCCTGGAACTCCGAGCTTGTGCAGCCCCTGCTGTGTCCGCAGCACAAAGCACCCACTGTCTCTGTCATGATGGACACCCCACAGACATCTATACGTACCCCAGTAGACACTGAATTACAACTTCACAGGTCCCTCATCTAGCAGTCTAGGCTTTGGCAACATCCGTTCTCTGTGCCCAGACAGAGGCATTGGAAACCACAGTATCCAACGCTTCACATTAAACCTCTGACCCTCATGCTGGATGATCAGGAAAATAGAGGGCATTGTAACAATATCTGCCTGAATGGCCTGCCAGAGCTGTATCCCTGTGATGATCTGCAGCTTCAGGTTATGGAAATCTTTATCGTGGCTACCTCCCGCCTGACTGATGCCTTATTCTCATTTGATAGGGTGGCACGTGTCATGTCTACTTAGTCGATGGGCCCCTGAAATGTTCTGTGCCATCTCCACTACCACTTAGACAAGCAATTCACATTGAGTGCATTGCATGACTCAGAATTTGTTGATTGCGAAAGAGCCCATGTGCAATTGATACCTGATGTCTCTGCCCACACCCTAAATATGAGATGCCCTTTTTAATCTCTACTTGTGAAAATTCGGGATTCTGGTGCGCAATACCACTGGGACCATCCTTTCCTTTTGATTGTGCAGATAGGCTCTTCCACCTTCTTCCTACATCGCCATGTAAATGTCCTGGATTTCTGCTCCTTCCTGGAGGTGGAGTGGCTCTCTGTACCAGACTGGCTCTCCATTGACCATATGGATTCCCTACCGTCATGTCCTTTTATCTCCCTAATTCACAACAGATGGTAGCTTTGTCAGCAGCTCTAGGCTCCCTTAGCCTTTGCAGAGGATGTGTTGGTCCTGGGTGAGGATTTTAATGTGGCCTTAGTTTCAAGAATGGATACTGCTCGTGGCTGTTCCCATATGGAGTTGATCAGCCTTGTGCCGGTTTAAAGGGGTACTCCGGTGGAAGACATTTTTTTTCATATCAACTGGCTCCAGAAAGTTAAACAATGTGTGAATTATCTTAATCTTAATCCTTCCAGTACTTATTAGCTGCTGTGTACATCAGAGGAAGTTGAGTTGTTCTATGTCTAACCCCAGTGCTCTCTGCTGATACTCTTTTTATTATAAATATATAAAACTTAACAAAACAGAAAAACAGGCTTAACTAGCAATAACAAAGCAGAACACAACAAAACCTGCCTAACCGGCCAGCCCAGCTTAGCTAAACTAACAAAACACATAACATTATACCTACATATAAATTACCTACATATAAATTATGAAAAATACTATCACACATACCCACACATTCTTTACATAAACATATAAATAGCTTTACTTAGCTTTAAACTAAAAGCAACCAGACTTGGTAAAAACTCAACCGCACATTACATTCACAACTAACACCCACTCTTTTTTTTTTTTTTTTTTATTATTATAATTTTTTTTTTTACCTTCTTTTTTTTTTTTTTTTTAAGTTTTTTTATTTATTTTTTATTAAAAAAATGTTTTCCCCACACACATATACACATCTATACATATATATATATATATATATATATATATATATATATATATACACACATACATATATATATATATATATATATATATATATATACACATACATACACATACCTTTTTTTTATCTACACTACCATAATATAACCAATATTAAGTTAAAGTAATATAAAAATGCTAACTAAATCTGATCCGACTGCCTATCCCCATCCCCTCATAAAATAAAATAACAAATGCATACTATATAATAATATATACAATACAAATATAAAAATACAAATACATAACCTAAATGCAAATATATACATAAACCATATACACCAAAAACCAAACTATACATCTACAAAACACATGACATCCTACACTAGACTAACCCATCACCCACACATCCACCCACCTTGACATGGGTCAGAGTCCATAGTCCATGGATATCCAGTCCAGTCCATAACTGACCCATGCCAGCCCCTCCAAACATCCACCAACCCACCAATTCCCCCACCCAACCTAATCTATACCAACTATACAAATACAACTTCAAAACACAACATAACATCATAGACAAATACAAAACAATACAACCCACCTTAGGCCCGAGTTTGGTCGCCTGTAAGCCCTTTAGGCAATACATATTCTGAAAACAAAACAAAAAGACTAGGGTGTACATGCATAGACCACCACCAGGAAGAAGGATGGCAATCCTGATATTACTTTTTTAAACTCTCTCCACTAACGTTTCCCTTCGACTCACCCTACCGTTATCCCTTCAACAAACTGACCCTGCACTCACCCTCTCTCTGTCCCTATATTGCTATCCCTCACCAGAAACAGGGGTACTCTACCCAAGAGGTCTAGTACCTAGGGCACATCAAATGAAAAACCTCTCCACAGGAGAGAAGCCCTGCTGGTACCAAGACTGCCATACTCCAAAGACCTGATCTTCCCGAGGTCACCGGTGATGTTCCTACAGACCTCCACCTCGGAGAGGACTTTCCGCTGTGTAGATACTAGACACCGTGCGTTCCACGTGTAGCACCTAACCACTAAACTGACTACAAATAAAGTGCCCCGGTCTCGGCCACCCAGGTTCCTGAATGCCCCATAAGCCCACTCCGGATGGGTAAGGCCAGCAAGGTGACTCCAGCCAATGGAAGCACCCACCCGGTTGTAGACCCCTATATTAAAAGGACAATGAAGCAGGAAGTGGTCCATGCTTTCCAGCGTGTCCCCGCACTCTTCTCGGGGACATCCCCGGTCATCAGAGCTCCTACACTTCAAATTGTCCTTTACATATAGCTTCTCCTGAAAGCAGCGCCAAGCCAAGTCTCAAAACTTCTGGGGGATCCTTTTCATGTTTAAAAGGTACAACCCCACCCTCAGATCCCGACCTGGGCAGTCCCTGAGCGCCAGAGGCTTCTGGAAGTGGGTCAACAGAACCCGTTTGTCAAGGAACTGCCTTGACTGGGTCCTGATCTCCCACACTCCCAGACCCCACCGACGTATCGCCTTCAGAGTCGGGGTAGCATAAGCCGGAAGATATCCGTGTGGCGTACGGAGGTCCTTCACTCGCCCTCCTCTCTCCCATTCCTGGAAGAAAGGCCGAAACCATTCCCTGCAAGAGAGTACCCACGGAGGAGCCCTCTCTGACCAGAGGTTTGAGACGTTAGCTTTCAAGAAGGTGTTTGTTAAGAACACCACAGGGTTTACCATAGATAAACCCCCTAGTCTCCTCGTGCGGTATGTAACCTCCCTCTTGACTAGGTTCATCCTGTTCCCCCATAACAGTTGGAAAAACAGGCTGTAGATCCTAGTAAAGTAAGCCTCTGGCAAGATATATACACTGCCCAGATAGATAAACAAGGGGAGCAGGTACGATTTGATCAGGTGTACCCTTTCCCTGAGGTTCATAGACCAGCCCTTCCACTGGTCCACCTTCTGAGTGGCATCCTGGAGCTTACCATCCCAGTTTTTGGTGGGATAATCATCCTGACCGAATGTGATGCCCAAAACTTTTGCTGACTCTTGGGGCCCTGGAAGGGTGTCCGGGAGATCAAACGTGGGATCTCCCCCTCCCAGCCAGAGACTCTCACACTTATCCCGGTTGATCTTAGACCCGGATGCCTCTGAGTAGCGGTCCACTTCTGACATCACCACATCGACCTCCTCTCTCAAGGACACGAAAATGGTGACATCATCAGCGTACGCCACTACTCTCTGGGCGATATCCAGCTCCACCAGACTCATCCCGACTCCCACCAACGGCCCGCAATCTACCCTCCGGACAAAGGGATCGACAAACTCTCTGCCCCTGCATACAAGATCTTAAGCCAATTAACAAAAGTACTCGGTAAGCCATATCTCAGGAGGACAGACCAGAGGTACTCATGGTTCACCCGATCAAATGCTTTGGCCTGATCCAAGGACAGCAAGTACCCCTTCCAGAGACCTGCTTTACTCCGCTCCACTGCCTCCCTGACACTAAGGACAGCACTTAAGGTGCTTCGGCCTGGAACAGAGCAGTGCTGGGCCCCAGAAAGGAGCCGGGGTGCAAACTTCACAAGCCGATTAAACAGTATCTTGGCCAGAAGTTTCCTGTCCGTATTGAGAAGAGCTATGGGCCTCCAATTCTCAATACGGCTCGGATCTTTACCCTTTCACAGGAGAATCAGGGCGGACCTCTTCATTGACTTCGGCAGAGTGCCCGAGGAGAGACACTCATTGAATACCTCAGTCAAGAGGGGAGCTAAAGACTCCTTATAGGTCCTGTACCACTCGGATGTTAAGCCATCCGGACCTGGCGACTTCTTAGGGGCAAGCCCCTCGATCGCCAGTCTCACTTCCTCTTCCCTGATTTCTTCTGCCAAAACATCAAGAGAGGGGTCTACCCCTGGCTCAGGAATGGTTTCAGCCAGGAAAACCGACATCTTGTCTCGATCCAGATCCTTCCTCCCCAAGAGGTGCGAGTAGAAGGATCTGACAACCTCCAAGATCCCTGATCTGGACTGATTCAGAGATCCTGTACTATCAATCAGTCCTGAAATGACTTTACTACTCACTGACATCTTACAGTTTCTGTAAGGGTCGGGCCAGCGGTACTTCCCGAAATCCCTCTCAAAAACCAAAGATGCGTGCCTATCGTACTGACACCTCATCAGCAAGGATTTCACTCTGGAGATATCCTCTCGGCTACCTTCAGTCGAGACAAGGAGCTCGAGTTTCCTCCTCGGACCCTGATACAGGCGATACCTGTTCAGGGACCTGAGGCTCGAGAGCTGGCGGAAGAACCCCGCAACCCGCTTCCTGAATATCTCCCACCACTCCAGCTTATTACTACAAAGGCCCAGTAAAGGTACCTGACTCTGAAGAAAATCCTCAAAGGACTGTCTCACCTCCGCTTCCTCCAGGAGGGATGAATTCAGCTTCCAGTAACCTTTACCCATCCGGGGGGTCTCTGAAACATTCAGGGAAAACAAAATCATACAGTGATCGGAGAATTCCACCTCAACCACGGACACTGCGAAAGAGACGGCTTCCTCCTTTAAATAAAACCTATCTATCCTACCTGCGACTACCTTGATGATAGGTTAAACCCGCGTGGCCCGAGGGGCTCCGGATGTGGGCGTCCTCTAGGCGAGCTTCTCTAGCTATGCTAATCAGTGCCACACTATCGCAAGTCAGCGGACCATTGGAACCTCTCCTATCTTGGGACCTCGTGACTTTATTGAAGTCCCCTCCAAAGATCACCTGCCGACTCGTAAAAAGAAAGGGCTTAATCCTCATAAAGAGATCTTTATGGCCCGCTTAGTTTGCGGGGCGTAGATGTTAATGAGCCGGAGCTCTTGTCCCTTCATGAGGACATCTAAGATCAGGCACCTCCCCATTTCTAACTCAATAACCCGTCTTCATTCAACTGGAGCGGTAAAAAGGACCGCCACCCCACTATACGGCTCAGCCGCAAGAGAGCAGTGGGAGGGACCGCGCTTCCACTCTCTTCTGGATTTTACCAGAGAGGCTAGATCTGACAACCTGGTCTCCTGTAAAAAGAAAATGTCGGCTTCAACACGGCCGAGAAAATCAAAGGCTGCGAATCTAGCTGTATCCGACTTTATGCTGGCGCAGTTAATAGATGCCAGCGTCAGTGGGGTGAGTGCCGCCATCCTGGGTGATTGAGTTAGATGGCCTCACCCCTTAAACCTTCTTCCTATGCTTCCCTCCATCCCCATCTGAATCAGAGGAAGACCCTTTACCCCTTTTTAGGCTCAGAGACATATCCATCCCAGGATCTTTACCTCCTGCATCTGGTGTTACCTCCACCCCTGAGGAAACTGTCCCAGAGGAAGGAGGCTCGGCACCTCCTGGAGGCCGCACTGCCTCCTGAACCTCAAGAGGAGGAGGGGAGGTAGTATCCCCGAGGGCCTCATACCGATTTGAAAGGACGATCAGAGGGTCGGAGACTGAGTTGTTCCTTCTATGGTCTGAAGCTACAACTGAAGAGAAGGATGGCGCGACCTTACTCTTACCCTTCTTCCTCCTCTTCTTTTTCTGGCCACCACCTTCTTTTTCTGGCCACCATCTTTTTCTGGCCACCCCTCCTCCTCCTCCTCTTCCACAGTTTCGGATTCATAGGCATGACTGGAGGAAGGAGCATCTTGACCTTCTTCCCTACGCAGTCTCCCCATCTCCTCGTCCAGTTTGGCCTCACCCAAAGCCTCAGAGTTATTCTGACCTCCTTCTGAGCCAGTGTCTGGAGTGGGACCCCGAGCTACCCCTGGCACCTGGCATTCTCAAGGGCCCTCTCCAACCTGCGCTTCTCCTCTCGCCTCCGCATAGAGGGGGTCTTATGTTTTTCCTTCACTGGCTTTGGTGCCCCCTCTCCTCCAATGGTCCCTTCCCACGCCGGGGTGGTCACAGCGTTAGAGAACAAGCGCGGACACCGGCTGAACGGGTGACCTAAGTCACCACACAAGTTACACCGAATCTGTCCACAGGTGGCTGCCAGGTGACCCACCCCACAGCAGAGGGCGCATATCTGCTGAGTGCAGTTGGTACTAAAGTGGTTTGGGTCACCACACCTGTGACACAGCTTCGGCTGCCCCTGGTAGAAGATCTGAATCCTGTCGAGTCCCAGGAAGGCGGCCGAAGGGATGTGGGTGACTGTGTTCCCTCAACGCCTGAGACGGATGGAAAACGTCCAGGCCCCTGACCATATATTGTGCTCATCAAAGTTCTTCCGGGGGACGTCCGTCACCTCCCCGTACCTGCCCAACCAGGTCATAGTGTCATAACAAGAAAGTGGCTCGTTACGGGTCAAAACGGTCACTTTCTTTACCATACTCTGGTGAGATACCGCTTTTACAGCGAAATCTCGCAATCCGGGCTCGTTTTTCATCAGCTCATAATTAGACCAAAAGAGATCAAGTCGCTCCGGCCTAACAAAGCTGACGTCAAACTCGGAGGAGCCGAAGGGGTGAATCAGGGCAAAGATGTCCCTAGCCCTGAAACCCATCTGGAAAAGAAGCTCCACCACCTTGCCATTTTGGGGGCACGCATATTCGCCTTTCCAGACCAGACGGGCCACATTCCTGCAACCTACCTCCTGCCCGGGTGTCTGGAGGGACCATACGATCTCCCCATTCCTCTCTCGGAACGCTCCCAGACCATGTCTCTCCACCCAAAAAGACAGGTCCATATCCTTTCTCCTCTCTTCAGTGCCTCCAGGAGGCGCCGTTGCAACTGACCTTCACCAGATGCAGGAGGTAAAGATCCCACTGAACCCCCAGCCGCCACACTCGCATAACTCCTGGCGACCGGGGGGGGCAGCCGGACCAGACACCATCCCTATGTCCCTGCCTAGGCCACCTGTACTGCCACAAAAGCCACTACCACTCCTCCCATCTGCACCACTACCACTCCTCTCATTCACACAACTACCACTCCTCCCATTCACTCCACTACCACTCCTCCCATTCACTCCACTACCACTCCACCCATTCACACCACTACCACTCCTCCCATCTACACCACTACTACTCCTCCCATCTACACCACTACCACTCCACCCATCTGCACCACTACCACTCCTCCCATCTCTACCACTACCACTCCTCCCATCTACACCACTACCACTCCCCCATACACCCCTCTCATCCACAGCACTACCACTCTCATCATTCACACTCTTTGTATTTACATTGCTTTCATTTACAGTATATATGGGATCAGCAGCTGCTTCACCCACTACCTCTGGGCTGGCCTGTACGTGTTTTAGCTTGGGCTTCTTGCTCCTTCTTAGGTCACCGGCGGCTGCCGACACTGACTCCTCCTCTATACGAGACGTCACTGTAGACGTCAAATCCCGAGGCTGAGGCTGCCCCTCCGGGCGCACCTCCACCCCTCCTCCTGCCACTGATGTGCAGGGACTCCCCTCCCTATCAGGGGAGATCCCCGCAGCATCCGCGCCACACACTGCGCCCGACCGCACAGGCTCAGCAGTAGGTCTTGGCGCCTGGACACTCTCCCCCCTCTCAGGGGAGTGCCCTGCAAAGCTGGTGACATTGCCCACAATACTCGGGGAACCGCTCCCCTTGCACACTGCCGCATAACTTTTGCCCACCATTAGCCCGTCCTGCTCTTCCCTACCAGCAGGACGCATGACTGTAGCACCCGCGGCCATGTTGAATGCAGCACTGTACCCCCCGTGCTGGTCCCGTTCCACAGCAGAAGCGGGATCTGGCATGGTGGGGGGCCCAGCAGCCTGAACCAACTTTTCAGGTGGCCCAGACTGCTTGAAAGGGGAGAAGACAAACTTCACTTGCTTCCCAGCCTTTTTCTTCTTCTTTTTCTTCCTTTTATTCTCCTCAGGGCCCAGGTCCTGGCCAAAACTGAAATTTTCCAGACGGGTGGGTGACTCCTGCATCACTATGGCCCGCAGGAGCCCCCCACCGACCGGGCTGCTGTCACCGCCATCACTGCTGTCACTTTCCTCTGAGGTGGTTGGTAAGGCAACTTGAGCAGGGTTAATATATTCTGCACTTGGGGTGACAGAGGTCTTAGGGGTACACGGGATATCACACACATCCCCCTCACTCTCATCACCCTCACTGCTGCCATCTCCCTCACCACCTTCCTCCATCTTCTCCTCTGTATCAAACAGGCATTCTTCCTCCCCCTGACTATCCTCTTCCTCCTTCACAGGGGTATACATGATTTTATAGCGGTCGTTATTTTTTTACTTTTCCTTAAATATGCCCGCTCCCTCTACGATCTGCATTCGTGCTCTCACCACCTCCTGCTCCTCTGCCTTCAGTTTACACACCCTGGCAGCAAACTTAGCCCTCATAGCCTTGGCATAGTTATCTGTCTGGTAGCGAGCAAACTTCAGATCTTCCCTTAACACCTTCAGCTTCTTTCCCAGCTGCTCATATTCCACCAGCTTTGCCTGCATGCGGGATCAAAAGGTGGCAAGCGACTCCCTGGGTCCCTTCACCCCCCATTGCTGGGGTTCCATGACAACAGTCCCCGAAGACATAACTGTAATTTTCTTACCGGACGCCTTGCGGTTTCCAGCGACGGACGGGGGAGTGGGCTCCACATTACTGCGGAGCCTGCTGGATCTTCTCACCCCGTCCTGAGAATCGTCCGTAGCTCTCTCACTCCCACCCCCCGCCGTCCTAGTTCGAAGGGTGGAAGTCTGGGGCTCCATAGCAGGAGGTTCTCCCAAGGAGGCTGCCACCCTCCTGGGAAAAAGGCTGTAGGAAAATCTGCTTTAATCCTCTCTCTCTCTGGAAAGCCCTGGAAATCAGACACACCCAACAGCTGCTGTGTTCCGCAGGAAGTGCTCTCTGCTGACACCTCTGTCCGTGTCAGGAACTGTCCAGAGTAGGAGAAAATCCCCATAGCAAATCTCTTCTGCTCCGAACAGTGTTCCGAGCACTATGATCAGATAAAAAAAGAACAACTCAACTTCCTCTGTAGTAAACAGCAGCTGATGAGTATTGGAAGGATTAAGATTTTTTTATAGAAGAAATTTACAAATCTGTTCAACTTTCTGGCACCAGTTTATTTGAAAAAAAAAAACGTTTTCCACTGGAGTACCCCTTTTAGACTTTGCTCCATGACCACAAGTTGGTTGACTCATGGCTTATTTGCCATCCTGCATATAGAGATTACTACTCAGCCCACGACTCCCATTCCTGGTTAGATTATTATTTTCTCAAGCACAGGAACCTACCTCTCCTCCTTGCAGTTATGATAGACTCCATTACTTGCTCTAGTTGTGCTGACGATCTCCTTACCAGCACGGTACTCTCTTCAGTGGCAGTAGAAGCTGAACCTCTCTCTCTTCCAAGATGCAGTGGTCGCGGATGATCTTCGCTCCATTGTCTCTGAATACTTCCTCGCTAACACCATGAAAGAGATGTCCCCATGTCTTTCCCATGTGACCTGGAGATGCAACACAAAACCACCCCCTTGGATGACCTTAGGAGTTCCCTACTTCAGAAGCAAGAGGCATTTCACTCTCTCCTGCTCTCTAAGGCATTTGTCAGAGACAATTCTATTAGTATGAAGACAAGCAGTTGGACACTAGCTAGGGTTCATCGAGATCAACGGGTTTATTCTTTATGGCTACTTTCACACTGCCATTTGTCTCCGGCAGTGTGAAGCCCGTTTTTTTTAGGATCGTGAATAGCGGGAGAAAAAATAGTGCTTGCACCGCCTCTTTTTCACGCTATTCTTTTTGAAAATAGTGGCGCCTGACAGACCCCATTGACTATAATGGGGTACATCGGGACCCGTTATGACCTGTGTTTGATGGCCTTCAAATTCAACAAAAAAAAGAGAGAGTTTGACGGCCGTTATTCAAGGGTCATAATGGTAGTGTGAAAGGGGCCTAATTCTGTCAATATGTACCAGATCACACACTTCTGTGAACTTCTCTACTGACATTGCAGAGTTGTTTTCAATTGATATCGCCAACCTGGCTACTGTCAGCATGGGTTTTTGTGATAGAATTGTGACTTATGTCTTTGATTCCAGTCTGCGGCAAAACACCTCTCACAGAGGGGGAACTCGTCATGGTGATTAAGAACATGCAGACGGGGAAGGCACCGGACCTAGACAGCTGTACTCCGAAATAATACAAAGGCACTGGCAGTTATTGCCTTCTCTACTTTGCCTGATAATATTGCAGCATTAACATGCATTCACACTTCCTAAATTATGTTAATGCCCTCTTTGGCTTTAAATTTTTTGTAAAAAATTGAAGAATTCAAAAAATTGCTTTGTTTACTATTTCTCATATTTTATTTAAACAATAATTTCAATAATCGTGTCGACAATGGCACTATACAGTAGTGCAGGCTTAGCACAAAAATGGAAGTAAGAATGCAAATATTTCAAATAAAAAATTCATGGTGGGAATTGCAATTGTTTTATTGAATTATTTGCATCTGTGGAATGAAGAAAGAATATACTGTCTAATTGAATTTTTCTCATTGAGGCAAAAAAATGATTGCTTATTTTTTTCTATGCAAATCTCTCATTAAGAATCGGCAGCTGCTATCTTTATGAAGCAGTACTTTAAAATCAGACTCTCACTTCCACTTCTCAGCTGCAGTATAACACAGACGGTATCATTCTGGTTTTTGAAGTTCAGATCAAGAGGTTGACTTTTTTAATTTGACTATTTTAATGGTTAAATAGTACATTTCCATTTTTTTGGACATATATTTGTCATAATATATATATTTATGTATGTGTATAGTATATATATATATATATATATATATATATATATATATATATATATATATATAAAACATTAACATTTTTCACAATTATATATTATGCAATGTCCTAATAGTAATGTCAAAATAAGAGTATTTTATTCTCAGCAATGTGATCCTCCTTTTAATTGCTTGTCTAAAAATGAACAATGTTTGAACTTTCGTAGCTTGATAAAACTGGCTGTGATATCAAAAGCTGTTTTTATTAAAGTAGTATATTCTATGGCTATGAATTTTGTTTGCAAGCTTCATAGCCTGATGAGTGGTTAACATCTATAAACCACTGTAAAGTAGAGCAAAAATACATAACTTAATTGTAATAAGAGTTATTTTATTAACTTCATTTTTTTAACTGATAAATAAAATGGGTTATCAAGGATTAGAAAAACAGAGCTGATTTGTTCCAAAAACAGCATCACACCTGTCCTCAGGTTATGTGTGGGATTGCAGCTCATTCCTTGACGTGAATTGACCCAAGTTGTAATACCACACACAACCTAAGGACAGGCCTGATGCTGTTTTTAAAAGAAAATAGCTTATATTCTATTCCTGAAAGTCCCCTTTAACCTGCTAGTAAAAGTATTTGATTTCATACAACCTAAAGAAAGTGTAATAATTAGTTCACTAAAACATTGGTAAATATGAGTATGTTTAACCCCTTAAGGACTCAGCCCATTTTCATCTTAAGGACACATCAAATTTACTCCTTCCCTTCTAAAAATCATAACACTTTCAATTTTGCACCTACAGACCCACATAAGGTCTTGTGTTTTGAGTCACCAATTGTACTTTGTAATGACATCACAAAAAAAAAGCCATTTTGTAATTTGTTTTTAAATTACACATTGGCCGACATTTATCATTACATAGAAAAATAGAATGTGTCAGCAGATAAGAACCATTTGGCCCATCTAGTCTGCCCAATAATCTGAATCCTATCAATAGTCCCTGGTCCTATCTTATTTGAAGGATAGCCTTATGCTTATCCCATGCACGTTTAAACTCTTTCACTGTATTTGCAACGATCACTTCTGAAGGAAGGCTATTCCATGCATTCACTACTCTCTCAGTAAAGTAATACTTCCTGATATTACTTTTAAACCTTTGCCCCTCTAATTTAAAACAATGTCCTCTTGTGGTAGTTTTTCTTTTTTTAAATATGCTCTCCTCCTTTACCTTGTTGATTCCCTTTATGTATTTAAAAGTCTCTATCATATCACCTCTGTCTTTTCTTTCTTCCAAGCTATACATGTTAAGGTCCTTTAACCTTTCCTGGTAAGTTTATCCTGCAATCCATGGACTAGTTTAGTATCTTCTCTGAATTCTCTCTAGAGTATCTATATCCTTTTGTAATAGAAAATCAGGAATTCAGCAGCACACAAAGGTTGTGAAAAAACAATTGGATGTTTATTTACATCACCAGAAAAACAGAAGCAACGTTTCCGCGGCCTCTCGCCGCCGTTCTCAAGCTCAAGTGTTTGACCAAAGGTGCAACATTATATGTGCTTACACAATTGAATAATTACATAATTGTTTGACAGTGGAGATTACGTCATATATAAACAAAAACAGTGTAAATATAAAAGCAAACTTTATTTGTTGCGGTGATCGGTGTCATATCGTGCAGTACATATTCAATATTCATCATACAGTGGATCCCTGTGTACTTCTCCGTGATGGGTGATAAGTGTTCTTAAACAGTATGCTTGAAAAATATTCATAAATACATAAAAATAGAAAAATGCACTTACCCAACAGAACCGCTATACCTCGTGTACCACTATGCGGGGTTTGTGTTTTTCCTCAGTGCGCAGCTGTAGTGGACTCCACCAATCCTGTGCGAGTCTCACTGGCTCGGGCAGGCCAATCGGAACTTGCGCTCCATGTGACGGGATGCGCATGTGCACAGAGGAACACATAGAACTATCGCCATCTTTACTATGGGCAAATATGCCCCTACTCCTTATAATATAGTAGTGATTCGTATGAATGATAATCTATCAGTGGTCCCGTGTTCAGCTTGCAGGGATATAGCAGATAGAGCTGGCGTGGCTCAAGGAGGTAACCATGGCAGAATAATGGTGCTCACTCCGATGTGTGTGATGAATGAACACCACTCACTCGGAGCGGGGAATCACTGGGGCTATAGATGACAGAGGCAAACACAGCTCAAGATGTGCCAATCACCCACTGTCATGGTCCTCCACTGATTCTGCACCCTTGGAGTGGTGCTGTCCTGGTCTCTGCTAATTTCTGCTGTATTCTGGTATATCTTTATACTGATTTGTATCCCTGCAATGTTATGTTTGTTTACATGCACACTGCATTTTATTTGGCATGCATTATTTTTGTTCTCACTGTGAGATTTATATATATATATATATATATATATATATATATATATATATATATTCTTTACATGCTGCTAAACACTTTGTCTGTGCAAATTTGTGTGCAAGATTATTGTACTATTTCTATTTCATTGTGGTGGACCCAGTAATATATACACTATATATAGCCCAGCCTTTATTGCAGAGCCGGTGACACCACCTTTTAGCCTCATTCTTCTTTGAAAAATAGCACTTTTAATTAATATTTTTTATGTACTTACATTCTACGGAATTAATAAAATCATGTATGTTATGAGTTATAAGTGACTCCGTTTTCAATTTTTTGTTATTTGCTATTTATTCAGAGTTCACACACTTGTAGCCAATACTAGTACCTGGGTTAACTGATAGTGCTTGGTCACTTATGTACTGAATATATACAATTTTTCTTTCCCAGGTAATAGTTGTCCGTTTGTGTACCCTTGGTACACCTGGTGTGATAAATTCAGAAAAAATAATAAAAATAATAAAAAGCTGCTTTTCACATGAAGTGTGTCCACGGTTTCAAGGCAGTTCTGTTGGTGGCTGGTACAACGTAGTTTCAAGATTATCTGTAATTAAACAGAAAAAATATCCTTTTGGAGATATAGCCTCCAGTACTGCGCACAATACTCCAAGTGAGGTCTCACCTGTGTTCTGTATAGCGGCATGAGCACTTCCCTCTTTCTACTGCTTATACCTCTCCCTATACATCCAAGCTTTCTGCTAGCGTTTCCTGCTGCTCTATCACATTGTCTTCCTACCTTTAAGTCTTCTGAAATAATTACTCCTAAATCCCTCTCCTCAGATTGTCTTTAGACTGTTTTTTGTGTCTAGAAAAGGCGCACAAAAGGCACAAGCAGGGTTTATTTGCACCTTTTGGTTTACACATTTCTGCTGATTTTGATTCACAATCCACAGATTTTGGCAATACACATGATATGGAAGGGTTTTATGAACTGAGCCTTTTTGTTAAACGGTGCAAAGCCACTGAAAAGTCTCTAAAACTACACCAGCCCAGACTTAGCTTTATGGTGTATGTGAAGATTAAAATTTCCAAAAATGTGTACATGCACAAAATTTATGAAATGCTCTGCGACCATTTAATAAATGTGGTGCTCCTACACATTACCTGCACACAAAAAAAAAAGGGTGTAGAAAAATGCTTCACTTACACTTACAATGATAAATACTGGCCATTATCTTTATTCTGTAGATCCATACGGTTACAAGGATACCCAAGTTGTCTGGGTTTTTATTTTATTTTAATACTTAAAAAAATTATAAACTACATGCACCAACATTTATATGTTTAAAATTGGCATCTTCTGATCCCTATAACTTTTTTATTTTTCCATATATGGGGCTATAGGAGGTCTCCTTTTTTGTGCCATCGTCTTTAGTTTTTATCTGTTTAATTTTTTTAATCATTTTAACGGTTTTATTGTTTTTTATTCTGAAAACAATAAAACCGTTAAAATACTACAGGTGGTAGTACATCATATTCAAATAGAACACCAAAACATAAGGCACTCATAATAAGCATAACTTTCCCCAATAGGGAGTCTAACAAAGACAACTAGAAGGTAAAGAGTTATTAGTGTCCATAGTTCCGAAAGTCTGTAGTCCATTAAGCACTATTGTAAATGAGCATTGTTCAGTTGGACAGATCTAGACTCGATGTCTAGTTAAGCAGGAACTTGGATGAGTAGTAATATACTAGCAAAACAAGCTGTGTAATAAAATTAAATAATAAAACAACCTAAGACAAAGCAGCTTCTGGTACTGACATAAATGAGAAGTATGTTTCTCAAATATACTTTCGGGTATGTGGTAGACTCCTCTCAAAGAGGTATAGAAAAATAAGGAAAGTGAGGAAGGAATAAAGAGGTGCAACAAGGTGAGGACAGGAGCACGGATTTAAATTAAAATGGAGAAGCGTAGTGTGGGCTATGGATCCGAAGATCCCACTGTTTCAAAAAATGTTCATCTCGGGAATGTGCTAGTGCAAATGTACATTCATATTCACATGAGAGGTTGACATATGTAAGGACCTCTGAGAGAGTAGGTGCTGATGGAGTATTCTATTTCCTAGTTATTCAGAGCTTTGTGGGCATGAGAAGATGAGCTATGACTGTTCTAGATATGAGAGGATACTCGTCTAAGTTCACCATTAACAGTGCCGTGGATGGGGATAGTGACTTATCAATTCCTAGTAGTGTAGAGAACACCAGTTCAATACCCCTCCCGACTGGTAGGAGTAAAGGCACTCCCACAATGTGTGCAATAGTGTACCTACACTCCCACACCCCCTCCAGCAATAGTCAGAGCATGATGGTTCAATTTTGTGCAATCTGTATGGGGTATAACACCATTTGTGAATAGTTTTAAACATAGCCTCTTGGTGGTTGGCACACTTAAAAATGCAGCGGATATGTCTAAAGGCGGACTGCCATTGTTCTAGAGTGATAGTAATTCTTACAAATATTTTCCCATTTCAGCAAGTAAGGAAAGATGGTTGCATTAGATTTGTTCCCCAATAGGTCATGGAAAAAAGAAATACCTTTTACTGTTCTACTAGAGGAATTTAAGAACCATAAAAGCTGTGCGGGTATTTTTATAGTATCAAGTACGCCAGTGTTATAAAGACTTCTAATTTGTAAGCTTTTATAGAATTCTTTATGAGATATATGGAACTTCTCTCTAATTGATGGGATGTGTACTGTTCTAGTGTCGTCCAGTATGTCTGTAATGGAAAAAATGCAGGCCACTTTCTTTGTCGATAGGTCTAAAACCGAAATGTACAGAGATAAGTGTTCTATAGGTATGGACCAAGTGGGGCATTTGATAGGGTTAGGGAATGTCTTACTGCTAAATCACCATATCTGATCAGAAACATCAATAGCAGAAAGTTGGGTTTTAGCTAACACCTTGTGCGGCTATCATTCTAGAACATTCAGGGCTATAGGATTGTTCTAATGCCACCCCTAGTTTATCTGGTTCACCTGACCACCAATGTCTTATCTGGTCGAGAATAGCTGCTTTATAAAAACCCTCAATGTCAGGCCTGCCCAGGCCTCCAGAAAGCCTGCTATGGTTCATGACTCTTTTAGATACTCACGGACGTTTCTGATTCCATATAAAGTTGTTGAGTATCTTGTCTATAGATGTAAAAAAGGATTTAGGAAGTGCTATCGGGAGGATGCGGAATAGATACAAGAGCTTCGGGAGCGGGATCATTTTAAAAGCTGCTAATCTCCCAAACCAGGATAGGATATGTTTTGTATAATTCGTGATAGAGGAAGAAAGGGTGGATAAAAGTGGTAGGTAGTTGGTCTGAAAAAGAGAAGAAGGTGGATACGTGAGTTGTATCCCTAGATAGGAAACTGACCGATGCTGCCAGTCCAGAGGGAATTTAGGCTTTAATTCATCCAATAACATAGGTTTCAGGATTCGGCAGGCTGGAGGTGGATCATCTGTGTCAGAGAGGGATTGGCGGGGACCGTACCGGTGGACCGGTTCTAAGTTGCTACTGGTATTCACCAGAGCCCGCCGCAAAGCAGGATGGTCTTGCAGCAGCGTTAGCAACCAGGTCTTATCCACCGGTAACGGCTCAACCTCTCTGACTGCTGAGATAGGCGCGGTACAAGGGATTAGGCAAGAGCAAGGTCGGACATAGCAGAAGGTCAGGGCAGGCAGCAAGGATCGTAGTCAGGGGCAACGGCAAGAGGTCTGGAACACTGGATTGGGACATACAAGGAACGCTTTCACTGGCACAATGGCAACAAGATCCGTCAAGGAAGGGAAGGGGAAGTGAGGTTATATAGGGAAGTGCACAGGTGAATACACTAATTAGAACCAGGCGCCAATCAGCGGCGCACTGGCCCTTTAAATCGCAGAGAGCCGGCGCGCGCCCCAGGGAGCGGGGCCGCGCGCGCCGGGGCAGTACAGACGGGGAACGAGTCTGGTAAGCGGGCTGGGATGCGAACCGCGAGCGGGCGCGTCCCGCATCGCGGATCGCATCTCGGCTAGGGACATTATCGCAGCGCTCCCGGTCAGCGGGTCCGACCAGGGCGCTGCGAACAGGAAAACGCTGCGAGCGCTCCGGGGAGGAGCGGGGACCCGGAGCGCTCGGCGTAACAGTACCCCCCCCTTGGGTCTCCCCCTCTTTTTGGAACCCGAAAATTTGTGAATGAGTTCCTTGTCGAGAATGTTATCCTCGGGTTCCCACGACCTCTCCTCAGGGCCGCAATTCTCCCAATCTACGAGCATTTTTTTTTTTACCTCTGACCGTCTTAGACGCGAGAATTTCTTTAACCGAGAAGACATCTGAGGACCCGGAGACAGGAGTAGGAGCAACAACCTTGTTGAACTTAATTCCCTTGTTGAACTTTAATTCCCTTGTTGAACTTGATGGACATATGTCTTTTTTCGACCGTACTAACTATGTAACTATGTAACCTTGGGAGAGAAGCGGTTAAGGATAAGCGGTTTAAGGAAAGAAACATGAAAAGCGTTAGGAATACGGAGAGAAGGGGGAAGAAGGAGTTTGTAGGAGACAGGATTGATTTGGCATTTGATTTTAAAGGGTCCAAGACAACGTGGTCCAGTTTATAACTGGGGACACGGAAGCGGATATACTTGGCGGAGAGCCACACTTTGTCTCCAGGAGCAAAGACAGGAGGAGTTCTTCTCTTTTTGTCGGCATGCTTCTTCATCCGGGATGAGGCCTGTAGGAGGGATTTTTGAGTCTCTTTCCAGATGGTAGAGAAGTCCCGGATAACTTCGTCAACAGCGGGCAAACCAGAAGGCGTGGGGTGGGGAGGGGGGGGGGAAGAGGGTGACGGCCGTACACCACAAAGAACGGGGATTTAGCGAGGATTCAAAGTCTTTGAAATTTTACGAGAATTCAGTCCAGGGTAGAAGATCAGCCCAATCATCCTGGCGGGAGGAAACAAAATGTCGCAAATAGTCACCAAGAACCTGGTTAACTCGCTCTACTTGCCCATTGGATTGGGGATGATAGGAAGATGAGAAATTGAATTAGATTTTTAGTTGATTACAGAAAGCTCTGCAGAATTTCAACACAAATTGAACGCCTCTATCCAAGACGATATGCGCGGGAAGCCCGTGAAGGCGAAAAATGTTTCGCCAACTGTGGCGCAGAAGGAAGGCCTGGAAGTGGGATAAAATGGGCCATCTTGGAGAAACGATCAACGACCACCCACATGATTGTGTTGCCATGGGATAAAGGCAGGTCCGTTATAAAGTCCATGGCAATCTGAGACCATGGTAGCTCAGGGACAGGCAGATGATGAAGGAGGCCGGCAGGCAGGCTTCTGGCGAGGAGTCTTGTCCCGGGCACAGACTGTACAAGCCAGAACAAAATCAGCAACATCTGTTTCCAGGGTAGGCCATGAATAAAATCGAGAGATGAGTTGGATGGACTTCTTGACGCCAGCATGGCCGGCGAGGTGCGAGGAGTGTCCCCACATGAGGATCTTGAGGCGCTGGCGTGGAGGGACGAAAGTCTTTCCAGGAGGTGTTTGTCTGATGGAAGCTGGGGAAGAGGAGATCAGACACTCAGGAGGAACAATGTGTTGCAGGGGGGCTTCCGTTTCGGAGGCATCAGAGGAACGAGAGAGGGCGTCAGCCCTGATGTTCTTGTCAGCAGGGCGAAAATGAATCTCAAAGTTAAAACGGGCCAAAAACAACGACCACCTAGCCTGGCGTGGGTTCAGCCGTTGGGCAGACTGAAGATAAAAGAGATTCTTGTGATCTGTGTAGATGATAATTGGGTATTTGGAACCCTCCAGCAGGTGCCTCCATTCCTCGAGGGCTAGTTTTATGGCCAGCAGTTCTCGATCACCAATGGAGTAATTTTTCTCCGCCGGAGAGAAGGTCTTAGAAAAGAAACCACAAGTAATGTTATGTCCAGAAGAGTTTTTTTTGTTGGAGTACAGCTCCGGCTCCCACCGAGGAGGCGTCTACCTCCAGTAAGAAGGGTTTAGATGGATCAGGTCTGGAGAGTACAGGAGCAGAAAAAAAGGCAATTTTGAGACGGTTGAATGCCTCGTCCGCTTGGGGAGGCCAGGACTTAGGGTTGGCGTTTTTCTTGGTTAGAGCCACAATTGGAGACACAATGGTGGAAAAATGTGGAATAAATTGTCGGTAGTAATTGGCAAACCCCAAGAAGCGTTGCATAGCTCGGAGTCCGAAGGGGCGTGGCCAATCTAACACGGCTGACAGTTTGTCTGGGTCCATTTGAAGTCCCTGGCCAGAGACTAAATATCCTAGGAAGGGAAGAGATTGGCATTCAAAGAGACATTTCTCCATCTTGGCATATAATTGATTGTCACGGAGTCTCTGGAGCATCAGACGGACATGACGGCGGTGTTCTTCGAGGTTAGAAGAGAAAATCAAAATGTCGTCCATGTAAACCACAACACAGGTATATAACAGATCACGAAAAATTTCATTCACAAAGTCCTGGAAGACAGCAGGGGCGTTGCAGAGCCCAAAGGGCATAACCAGATATTCAAAGTGTCCGTCTCTGGTATTAAATGCGGTCTTCCACTCATCCCCTTCCCTGATGCGGATGAGATTATATGCACCTCTTAAATCCAATTTGGTGAAGATGTTAGCGCCACGTAGGCGGTCAAAGAGTTCCGAGATAAGAGGCAGGGGATAGCGTTTTTTTATAGTGATCTTATTAAGGCCGCGGTAATCGATGCATAGCCGTAAGGAACCGTCTTTTTTGGAGACAAAGAAGAACCCCGCTCTGGCAGGGGAGGAAGACTTGCGGATGAATCCCCTTTTAAAATTTTCTTGGATGTAATCCGACATGGCTTGTGTCTCAGGAGCTGACTTGTGCCTCAGGAGCTGACAGGATAGATCCTGCCCCGGGGTGGAGTAGTACCAGGTAGGAGATCAATAGGGCAGTATTAAGGCCTGTGAGGAGGCAAAGTCTCTGCTTGTTTTTTGCAAAAAACATCGGCATAGTCCAAATAGGCCTTGGGGAGACCTGGTATAGGAGGAGCCACAGGGGTTTGACTGGCGGGACTGGGAGCAGACGTGAGGCATTTTTTGTGGCAAGAAGCACCCCAGTTCTTGATTTCCCCGGTGGCCCAGTCAATGGTAGGGGAATGGCGTTGGAGCCAAGGCAGTCCGAGAAGAATTTCAGAAGTGCAGTTAGAGAGGACCAGAAATTCAATTTTTTCGTGATGAGGTCCAATGAACATCAACAGGGGTTCTGTGCGGAAACGCACAGTACAGTCCAATCTTTCTCCATTAACTGAAGCGATGTAGAGAGGTCTGGCGAGACTGGTCACTGGGATGTTGAACCTGTTAATGAAAGAGGCCAAAATAAAATTTCCTGCAGATCCAGAATCCAAGAAGGCCACAGCTGAGAAGGAGGAGTTAGAAGAAGAAATCCGCACAGGCACAGTAAGACGTGGAGAAGCAGAGTTCACACCTAGAGCTGTCTCACCTTTGTACAGAATCGGAGTGCGTTTTTCCTGACGTGGAGGACGGATAGGACAATCCTTCAGGAAGTGTTCGGTACTGGCACAGTACAGGCATAGGTTCTCATTGCGGCGGCGTGTCCTCTCTTGTGGTGTCAGACGAGACCGGTCTACTTGCATAGCCTCCACGGCAGAAGGCACAGGAACAGATTGCAGCGGACCAGAGAAGAGAGGAGCCGGGGAGAGAAACCGCCTAGTGCGAACAAAGTCCATATCCTGACGGAGCTCCTGGCGTCTTTTGGAAAAGCGCATGTCAATGCGGGTGGCCAAATGAATAAGTTCATGCAGGTTGGCAGGGATTTCTCGTGCGGCCAGCACATCTTTGATGTTACTGGATAGGCCTTTTTTGAAGGTCGCGCAGAGGGCCTCGTTATTTCAAGATAATTCAGAGGCGAGGGTACGAAATTGGATGGCGTACTCGCCTACAGAAGAATTACCCTGGACCAGGTTCAGCAAGGCAGTCTCGGCAAAAGAAGCTCGGGCTGGTTCCTCAAAGACACTACGAACCTCAGCGAAGAAGGACTGTACAGTGGCAGTGACAGGATCATTGCGGTCCCAGAGCGGTGTGGCCCATGACAGGGCCTTCCCAGACAGGAGACTAACCACGAAAGCCACCTTCGACCGTTCAGTTGGAAATTGGTCCGACATCATCTCCAAATGCAGGGAACATTGCGAGAGAAAACCACGGCAAAGTTTAGAGTCCCCATCGAATTTGTCCGACAAAGATAAGCAGAGGCTGGAAGCGGCCACTCGCTGCGGAGAAGGTGCAGGAGCTGGCGGAGGAGATGATTGCTGTAGCTGTGGTAGAAGCTGTTGTAGCATAACAGTCAGTTGAGACAGCTGATGGCCTTGTTGCGCTATCTGTTGCGACTGCTGGGCGACCACCGTGGTAAGGTCAGCGACAACTGGCAGCGGGATCCATGGCCGGATATACTGTCAGGATTCGACAGGCTGGAGGTGGATCCTCTGTGTCAGAGAGGGATTGGCGTGGACCGTACCGGTGGACCGGTTCTAAGTTGCTACTGGTATTCACCAGCGCCCGCTGCAAAGCAGGATGGTCTTGCAGCGGCAGTAGCAACCAGGTCGTATCCACCGGTAACGGCTCAACCTCTCTGACTGCTGAGCTAGGCGCGGTACAAGGGATTAGGCAAGAGCAAGGTCGGACGTAGCAGAAGGTCAGGGCAGGCTGCAAGGATCGTAGTCAGGGGCAACGGCAAGAGGTCTGGAACACTGGCTTGGGACATACAATGAACGCTTTCACTGGCACAATGGCAACAAGATCCGGCAAGTAAGGGAAGGGGAAGTGAGGTTATATAGGGAAGTGCACAGGTGAATACACTTATTTGAACCAGGCGCCAATCAGCAGCGCACTGGCCCTTTAAATCGCAGTGAGCCGGTGCGCGCGCGCCCTAGGGAGCGGGCCGCGCGCGCCGGGACAGTACAGACGGGGAACGAGTCTGGTAAGCGGGCTGGGATGCGAACCGCGAGCGGGAGCGTCCCGCATCGCGGGTCGCATCCCGGCTAGGGACATTATCGCAGCGCTCCCGGTCAGCGGGTCCGACCGGGGCGCTACGAACAGGAAAACGCTGCGAGCGCTCCGTGGAGGAGCGGGGATCCGGAGCACTCGGCGTAACAATGGGAGGGATGTCTATTGGGAGAGCTTGACATTTGGTGACATTAAGTTTGTAGTAGGACAGTTTACTAAACGAGTCTAGCGTTTGGAAAAAGGATGTCAGGGAATGAGATGGGTCCGTCAGGGTCAATAATACATCGTCTGCAAAGAGTACTAGCTTAGGTTCCATGCTGACAATAGTTACTCCTGTAATATCATCGCAGAGACATATAGCCTGCGCCAGTGGTTCTATGGTAAGGAGAAATATCAACGGCAACAAAGGGCATCCCTGTCGTGTGCCATTCGACAGAGTGAACCGGCTAGATCTGGCACCATTAGTGAATACATTTGCTACTGGATTAGAATACAAAGCTTGTATAGCTGTGAGAATAGAACCCTCAAAGCCAAAAGCCCTCAGAGCCGAAAAAGCATATTGCCAGCTCTCTCTGGAATTTTCCCCCTTTCGCAATGTTGCAGAATAGAGAGCACTCTCTTTGTATTGTCCGGAGCCTGTCGCACCAAAGTAAAATCCACCTGTTCCCTTCCCAAAAGTGCAGGCAGGTATGGTCGCAAGCGCAAAGCTAAGATCTTGGCTTATAATGTTCGTAATAAGGGCGTCAAGCATGTCCATGGGTAGGGAACCCTTTTCCACAGCCTCATTGAATTCTGGTAGCCAATGGGGCAGTAGAACAGGGAGGAAGCGTTTATAGTATTCATTGGGAAGACCATCTGGGCAAGGGGCTTTGTTAGCAGGGTGGGATTTGACAGCATCAGAAATCTCCTGGGCAGTTATAGGGGCGTTTAGGGTGTCCAAAGTAGAAGAGGAAAGTTTAGGAAGATTGAGGGATGATGGGAATGAGTCAATTGCCTCCTGAGTTGGTTGCGGGCATTGGGGATCGGTTCTTAAATTGTAGAAGGACTCATAGTAGTCTTGAAATACGTTGGCTATGTGTCGGGGAGACATTTGGGGCGTTTGCGTCTTAGGGTGTTTAACCCCTTAAGGACATAGGGCGTATCCATACGCCCCTGTTTCCAAGTCCTTAAGGATACGCCCTGAGCATTTCCGGCCCCCACCGCTAGCCGGAGGGGAGCTGGAGCCGGATGCCTGCTGAAATTGTTCAGCAGGCATCCCGGCATATCGCCCAGGGGGGTCATTATGTCCCCCCATGTCGGCGATTGCCGCAGATCGCTGGACAATTCAGTCCAGCGATCTGCGGCGGATTCCGGGTCAATCGAGTCTCCAGTGACCCGATGACCCGGAATTACTGGCTGATCGCGGCCGTCAGAGATGGCCCCGAACAGCCAGAGCCTGCAGGGGTGAGGTGGCACTGGTGCCACCTCACGATCGCCCTGATTCGTCGGCCGGATTACCGGCCGACCAATCAGGGCGCCTGCTGCGTGTGTCACTCCCGCAACCCGCTCCGCCCCTCTTCCGGAGGACGTGAGCGGGTGCGGGCAGAAGACCCCGGGTGCTTGGGACCCCGATCCCCGGCGTCCCTGTTGGGATCGGGGCCCCAGGAGCGACGGCGGCGGCGAGGGACAGTCCTGCAGTGTGGATCGTTGGAGGTGAGTGACAGCCTCCTGCTGTTGCTTAGCAACAGCTCCCAGCATGCAACAAGGACATGCTGGGAGCTGTAGTTATGCAACAGCAGGAGGCATACCACCACAACTCCCAGCATGCCCTTATGGGCATGCTGGGACTTGTAGTTTTGCAACAGCTGGAGGCACATTCTTTCTATGGAAAAGTGTACCTTCAGCTGTTGTGTAACTACAACTCCCAGCTTGCACAATCAGCTAAAGTGCATGCTGGGAGTTGTAGTGGTGCATCTGGTGGTTGCATAACTACAACTCCCAGCATGCCCTTTGGCTGTCGGTGACTGCTGAGAGTTGTAGTTTTGCAACAGCTGAAGGCACACTGAGTTAAGTAGTAAACCAGTGTGTCTCCAGCTGTTGCATAACTACAATCCCCAGCATCCCCAGCCAATGTAGTATGCCTCCGGCTGTTGCATAACTACAAGACCCAGCATGCCCTTCCGCTGTCCGTACATGCTGGGGGTTGTAGCTTTTGCAACAGCTGAAGGTACACTGGTTGCAAAACACTGAGTTTGTTACCAAACTCGGTGTTTCACAACCTGTGTGTCTCCAGCTGTTGCAAAACTACAACTGTTGTAGTTTTGCAACAGCTGGATGTTTCCCCCCCAATGTGAATGTACAGGGTACACTCACATGGGCGGAGGATTACAGTAATTATCCGGCTGCAAGTTTGAGCTGCGGCAAATTTTCTGTCGCAGCTCAAACTGCCAGCGAGAAACTACTGTGAACCCCTGCCTGTGCGACTGTACCCTAAAAACACTACACTACACAAACACACAATAAAATAAAAAGTAAAAAACACTACATATACACATACCCCTACACAGCCCCCCTCCCCAATAAAAATGAAAAACGTCTGGTACGTCACTGTTTCCAAAACGGAGCCTCCAGCGGTTGCAAAACTACAACTCCCAGCATGCACCGTACATGCTGGGAGTTGTAGTTTTGCAACAGCTGGATGTCCCCCCCCCCCCCCAATGTGAACGTACAGGGTACACTCACATGGGCAGAGGATTACAGTAAGTATCCGGCTGCAAGTTTGAGCTGCTGCAAATTTTCTGCTGCAGCTCAAGCTGCCAGCGAGATACTACTGTGAACCCCCGCCCGTGCGACTGTACCCTAAAAACACTACACTACACTAACACAAAATAAAAAGTAAAAAACACTACATATACATATACCCCTACACAGCCCCCCTCCCCAATAAAAATGAAAAACGTCTGGTACGCCACTGTTTCCAGAACGGAGCCTTCAGCTGTTGCAAAGCAACTATTCCCAGTATTGCCAGATAGCCGTTGACTGTCCAGGCATGCTGGGAGTTTTACAACAGCTGGAGGCCCCCTGTTTGGGAATCACTGGCGTAGAATACCCCTATGTCCACCCCTATGCAATCCCTAATTTAGGCCTCAAATGCGCATGGCACTCTCACTTTGGAGCCCTGTCGTATTTCAAGGCAACAGTTTAGGGCCACATATGGGGTATCGCCGTACTCGGGAGAAATTGGGCTTCAAATTTTGTGGGGTATTTTCTGCTATTACCCTTTTTAAAAATGTAAAATTTTTGGGAAAACAAGCATTTTAGGTAAAAAAAAAATTTTTTTTTACATATACAAAAGTCATGAAACACCTGTGGGGTATAAAGGTTCACTTAACCCCTTGTTACGTTCCCCGAGGGGTCTAGTTTCCAAAATGGTATGCCATGTGTTTTTTTTTTGCTGTCCTGGCACCATAGGGGCTTCCTAAATGCGGCATGCCCCCAGAGCAAAATTTGCTTTCAAAAAGCCAAATGTGACTCCTTCTCTTCTGAGACCTGTAGTGCGCCAGCAGAGCACTTTTCACCCCCATATGGGGTGTTTTCTAAATCGGGAGAAATTGGGTTTCAAATTTTGGGGGGTATTTTCTGCTATTACACTTTTTAAAAATGTTAAATTTTTGGGAAACAAAGCATTTTAGGTAAAATTTTTTTAATTTTTTTTACATATGCAAAAGTCGTGAAACACCTGTGGGGTATTAAGGTTCACTTTACCCCTTGTTACGTTCCCTGAGGGGTCTAGTTTCCAAAATGGTATGCCATGTGTGTTTTTTTGCTGTCCTGGCACCATAGGGGCTTCCTAAAGGTGACATGCCCCCCAAAAACCATTTGTCGCTCCTTCCCTTCTGAGCCCTCTACTGTGCCCGCTGAACAATTAACATAGACATATGAGGTATGTGCTTACTCGAGAGAAATTGGGTTTCAAATACAAGTAAAAATTTTCTCCTTTTTACCCCTTGCAAAAATTCAAAAATTGGGTCTACAAGAACATGCGAGTGTAAAAAATGAAGATTTTGAATTTTCTCCTTCACTTTGCTGCTATTCCTGTGAAACACCTAAAGTGTTAATACACTTACTGAATGTCATTTTGAATACTTTGGGGGGTTTAGTTTTTATAATGGGGTCTTTTATGGGGTATTTCTAATATGAAGGCCCTTCAAATCCACTTCAAACCTGAACTGGTCCACGAAAAATAGCGAGTTTGAAATTTTTTTTAAAAATTTCAAAATTGATGCTGAACTTTGAAGGCCTCTGGTGTCTTCCAAAAGTAAAAACTCATAAATGTCATGATGCAAACATAAAGTAGACATATTGTATATGTGAACCCAAAAAAAAAATATTTTGAATATCCATTTTCCTTACAAGCAGAGAGCTTCAAAGTTAGAAAAATGCAAAATTTTCATTTTTTTCATCAAATTTGGTGATTTTTCACCAAGAAAGGATGCAAGTTACCATAAAATTTTACCACTAAGTTAAAATAGAATATGTCACGAAAAAACAATCTCGGAATCAGAATGATAACTAAAAGCATTCCAGAGTTATAAATGTTTAAAGTGACAGTGGTCAGAATTGCAAAAAATGCTCCGGTCCTTAAGGTGAAAAAGGGCTCGGTCCTTAAGGGGTTAATCATAGAAATACCTTGTTTATAAAAAGCAGGTTTCAATTTCTGAGCAAGTAGTGGTCCTGCTATATTATTATGCATATAGAAGGACATTTTAGATTTCTTAAGAGTTTTACCATAATCATAGAGTAGCAGTTTCCTCATATGTATACATTCAGCACGTAAGTCTGAGTCTCTGTCAGCAGAGTAATTAGTTTTCTGTATGGCCTCCAAGGCGGCTATCTTATTAAGAGATTCCTTAAATGCTAGTGCTAGTGCTTTTTCAGGGTAGCTCCCAACTGGATAAATGAACCTCTAATTACCATCTTGTGTGCCAACCAGGGGGTCGTCTGACTAACATCAGGAGTCACGTTAAGGGCGAAATATTCTGACAATGTGTTTTCCATGGATGCTGAATGTTCAGAGTGAGCAAAGAAGTGAGTGTTTGCTCTCCAGACAAAATCAGTATGTTTCAGAAACTCGTCTTTAACAGTGATGTATACTGGTGCATGATCCGACCAGGTCCTTTGGCCAATGTCTGATTTCACCACTCTCTCTATAAGATGCCTATCCACTAGAATAAGGTCTATCCTCAGTAGGTGTGAAACCTCACAGAACAATGTGTGTAATCATGCTCAGAAGTGTGTTGTAACCTCCATATATCAAACAAATCATACTCAGAGAGTATAATGTCTAAATAAATGGATCGTCTCGCTGCCTGGGATGAGTGATCTAGGGACAGTGAGACAACTGTATTGAAGTCACAAAGACCAACAAGGTGCCCTTGCGTACTGCAGCAACCCTGCAGAGGACCTTCTTCAAAAATCGGCCCTGTTGGGTATTAGGAGCATAAACATTCACAATGTTGTAATCAACATTGTTGACAGTTCCAACCACAATTAAATATCTGCTGTGTGGGTCAATTATTTGCGTGGTAACAGTTAATGCAATCCTATCACTAAAAGCTATCATTACACGGCGTTTCTTCTTTATAAAAGAAGAGGCAATGACAGTAGGAAACCTCCTGTGAATATTTGGAGGAAAAATGCATTTCTTGCACGCAAACCATGTCTATGCTTATATTCATTGCCTCACACCACAGGAAATTCCGTTTCTGCAGACTATTGAGTCCATTTACATTGAGAGATATCACTTCAATCCCCATTTTCGGTGCCCACAACTGAGAAGGAGAAAAGACAAAAAGGAATGAAAGGGGAAGAGAGGAGTCTACGCTACTGAATTAGAGCACAGTACAGTAAACAGGTAATGTGTTACTACTGAGCAACAAAAACTTTAACTCAAAATAAAATAAAAGAAACTAACAGCGTGGTGCCAACTATATCAATAACACCATATGAGGGGTACGTGGAAAAGAGTGAATAACAGTATTACACACAGCAGAATCACTCAGGTCATGCAGCTATAAACAAACCGGCTATCTCCTGTTACGCCTTCAGCTATTCAGATGAGCCTTGGTGACCCCACTGCTGAATAATGGTCTGGGGATCTGTGGGAGACCGGGACAGGAAAGCCCCGCTGGTGCAAGGCTTCAAATCCAGCGTCAATAGAGGCAAAGACGTGCATCTAGTTCTGTCGGAGAATCAATATCTTTGTTGGAAATCCCCAGCGGTACGGTATTTCACGGCACCGCAGTACAGGTAAGGACTTTCGCTTCCTAGAGTATTGCAGCAATAAGTCCTTGGTCTTGTAAAATGTGTAACAGGCTAAGACATCTCTGGGCAGATCTTCAGGTAAAGATTTAGGCTTTGCTACTCTGTGGGCTCTGTCAATGCTGTATTCAAACACCTCCAGGTCAGGTAGAAAGTGGTGTGTTTAGACGCGGCGTTCAAAGTTGAATGCCGCATCTAAAACTAATGTAAAAGCTTCCCGGCTGCTCAGTGGGGCTGATCGGGACCACCAAAGTGAAAATGAGGTGTCCCGATCAGCTAGGATGTGAGCGGATGTCTGCTTACCTTCCTCTGGCACGTCCGATCGGCGATTGATTGCTCCAAGCCTCAGACAACCGCCGATAACACTGATCAGTGCAAAGCTATGGCTTTGCATTGATCAGTGTAAAATATCAGTGTGTGCAGTGTAATAAAAGTCCAAATCACCCCCCCTTTTTCCCATTAAAAATGTAAATAAAAATAAACATAAACATATGTGGTATTACTGCGTGCGTAAATGTCCAAACTATAAAAAATAGATCATTAATGAAACCCCACGGTCAATGGCGTACGCGCCAAAAAAAATTCAAAGTCCAAAATAACGTATTTTTGGTCACTTTTTATATCAAGAAAAAATGAATAAAAAGCGATCAAAAAGTCAGAACAGTACAAAAAGGATACCGCTAAAAACTTCAGATCATGGCGCAAAAAACTGACCCATACGCGGTAAAATAAACAAGTTATAGGGGTCAGAAGATGACAATTTTAAACGTATACATTTTCCTGCATGTAGTTATGATTTTTTCCAGACGTACCACAAAATCAAACCTATATAAGTAGGGTATAAATTTTATCATATGGACCTACAGAATAAAGGTAAGGTGTCATTTTTACCGAAAAATGTACTGCGTAGAAATGGAAGCCCCCAAAAATTACAAAATGATGTTTTTTCTTCAATTTCGTCACACAATGATTTTTTTTTCCATTTTGCCGTAGTTTTTTTGGTAAAATTACTGATTTCACTGCAAACTTTAATTGGTGGCCCAAAAAATAAGCCATCATATTAATTTTTAGGTGCAAAATTGAAAGGGTTCTGATTTTTAAAAGGTGAGGAGGAAAAAACGAAGGTGCAAAAATGGAAAAACCTGTGGTTCTTAAGGGGTTAACAGGGCTGACTTGTGTGGAAGATGTAAGCTGTTGAGGAGGGCCTCCGTCTCCTCCAGAGGCAGCGGAGGCTGCATTCGGAGGTAGGGGTAGGGTGTCGTCCCCCTCTCCATAGTCCACTATGTTGGACTCCTCTAATGGATCTGGAGGGTCCCAGTGTGGAGGTAAAACACAGTCTCTTGTGGCTCTAGTAGTCGGCTTCATTTCGCATACAGGAACGCCCTACGTACTTGACCCCTTAAGGACCACATGTTTTTCAGTTTTTGCACTTTCGTTTTTTCCTCCTTACCTTTTAACCACTTAAGGACCAAGGGCGTGCGCGTACGTCCGTGGGAATTTCGGTCCCTGCCACGTGCTGGGCGGGGACCGGGGTAACAGCTGATTTCGATCAGCAGGCACCCCGTGCAAATGCCCAGGGGGGTTATTAGACCCCCCCATGTCGGCGATCGCAAATTGCAGGTGAATTCACACCGGTGGTTTGCGGCTATTCCGGGCCCATACGGGTCTATGGTGATACCATAAGAAAATAAGGGGGATCGGGATTGTCTAAGACACCCACGATCCCCCTGAAGGAATAGGAGTGAGGTGGCAGGGGTGCCACCCCTCCTATCCCTGCTATTGGTCGTCAAGAAGCAACGACCAATAGCAGATCGGGGGGGGGGTTAACTTTCGATTTCCCCATTCTACCCACCCACAATAGGCAGGGCAGAATGGGGAAACTGAGGAGGACCGACGCCGAAATGCGGCGGAGGCGACGATCAGTGGCGGTGATCTGCGGCAGAAGAAGACGGCAATGCAGCTCCCTGGATCCTATGGAAGCCGGTGAGTTGCCTATACAGTGGTCTCTAAACTGTAGCCCCCCAGTTGTTGCAAAACTACAAATCCCAGCATACCCAGACAGTACAAGCTGGGAGTCGTAGTTTTGAAACAGCTGGAGGTATCCCCCCCCCCCCCATGTGAATGTACAGGGTACATTCACACGGGCAGGTTTACAGTAAGTTTCCTGCTTCAAGTATGAGCTGCGGCAAATTTTTCGCCACAGCGCAAACTCCTAGCGGGAAATTCACTCTAAACCTCCGCCCATGTGAATGTACCCTAAAAACACTACACTACACTAACACATAATAAAGGGTAAAACACTACATATACACCCCCTTACACTATCCCCTCCCAATAAAAATAAAAAACATATTGTACAGCACAGTTTCCAAAACGAAGCGTCCAGCTGTTGCAAAACAACAACTCCCAGCATTCCCAGGCATGCTGGGAGGTTAGCAACAGCTGGAGGCACCCAGTAGAATACCCCTATGTCCACCCCTATGCAATCCCTAATTTAGTCCTCACTTCGGAGCCCTGTCGTATTTCAAGGAAACAGTTTAGGGCCACATATGGGGTATTTCCGTAGTCGGGAGAAATTGCACTTCAAATTTTAGGGGGCTTTTTCTCCTTTTACTCCTTATGAAAAGTTAAAGTGGGGGTATACACCAGCCTGTTAGTGTAAAAAAAAAAAATTTTGACTAACATGCTCCAATGCAGGAATGGTGAAGGCAAAATAAGTTTATTCACCCATCCAGTACAAAAATGATGCAATGTTCCAACTTCACAATGAAGTCTTTTTCAAGCATGTGCTTGAAAAAGACTTCATTGTGAAGTTGAAACGTTGCATCATTTTTGTACTGGATGGGTGAATAAACTTTTTTTTGCCTTCACCATTCCTGTATTGGAGTGCCGTCTTCTATCTACCTTACTCATATTGCTAACCGTGGTCTGGTCTTCAGGACTGAGCACTCCTGGACTTTTTTAAGTTCATCACAGTTCACCACTCATTTTCTTTACTTGTAGACTAACATGCTGGTGTTGCCCCATACTTTTTATTTTCAGAAGAGGTAAAAGGAAAAAAGACCCCCAAAATGTGTAACGCAATTTCTCCTGAGTACGGAAATACCCCATATGTGGGCGTAAAATGCTCTGTGGGCGCACAACAAGGCTCAGGAGTGAGAGTGCACTATGTACATTTGAGGCCTAATTGGGGATTTGCACAGGGGTGGCTGATTTTACAGCAGTTCTGACATAAACCCAAAATAATAAATACCAACATGTGACCCAATTTTGGTAACTACACCCCTCACGGAACGTAACAAGGGGTATAGTGTGCCTTAAAACCCCACAGGTGTTTATCAAATTTTCATTAAAGTTGGATGGGAAAATGAAAAAAAATATTTTTTTTCACTAAAATGCTGGTGTTACCCTAAATTTTTTATTTTCACAAGGGAGAATAGGAAAAAGCCCCCCATAATTTGTATTCGCATTACAACATACCCCATATGTAGATGTAAAGTGCTCTGCGGGTGCACTACAATGCTCAGAAGAGAAGGAGCGTTATTGGGATTTTTGAGAGAAAATTTGTCTGGAATTGAAGGCCACATGTGTTTACAAAGCCCCCATAGTGCCAGAACAATGGACCCCCCACATGTGACCCCATTTTGGAAACTTTACCCCCCATGTAATGTAATAAGGGGTACAGTGAGCATTTACGATCCACAAATAAAATTTTTCATTTGCACAGCCCACTGTTTCAAAGATCTGTCAAACGCCAGTGGGGTTTAAATACTCACTGCACCCCTTATTAAGTTCTGTGAGGGGTGTAGTTTCCAAAATGGGGTGACATGTGGGGGGTCCATTTTTCTGGCACCACGGGGAGCTTTGTAAATGCACCTGACTTCCATTCCAAACAAATTCTCTCTCCAAAAGCCTTATGGCGCTCCTTCCCTTCTGAGCATTGTAGTGCACCCGCAGAGCACTTTACATCCATATACGGGGTATTTCCATACTCCAAACAGCATTTTAGTTACATTTTTTTTTCCATTTATACATCCAACTTTAACAAAAAGTCGTCAAACACATGTGAAGTGTTAAGGCTCCCTGTACCCCTTCTTACGTTCCTTGAGGGGTGTAGTTTCCAAAATAGTATGCCATGTGATTATTTTTTGCTGTTCTGGCAACATAGGGGCTTCCTAATTGCGACATGCCCCCCAAAAACCATTTAAGCAAAATTTGCTTTCCAAAAGCTAAATGTGACTCTTCTCTTCTGAGCATTGTAGTTTGCCCGCAGAGCATTTTACGTCATAACATGGGGTATTTCCATACTCAGGAGAGATGGGGTTACACATTTTGGGGGGGAATTTTCTCCCATTACCGTTTGTAAAAATGGTAAATTTTGGGGAAAAAACTGCACTTTAGTGAATTTTTTTTTCATTTACACATCTGACTTTAACGAAAAGTCGTCAAACACCTGTGGGGTGTTAAGGCTCACTGGACCCCTTGTTACGTGCCTTGAGGGTGTAGTTTCCAAAATGGTATGCCATGTGTATGCCAGGGGTTTTCTGCTGTTCTGGCACCATAGGGGTTTCCTATATGTTACTTGCCCCAAAAACCATTTCAGAAAAACTCACTCTCCAAAATCCCATTGTTGCTCCTTCTTTTCTGAGCACTCTACTGCGCCCGCCGAACACTTGACATACACATATGAGGTATTTCCTTATTCGAGAGAAACATGGTTACAAATAATTTTAGGAAGATTTCTCTCCTTTTACCCCTTATAAAAATTCAAAAGCTGGGTCTACAAGAACATTGTGTAAAAAACAAGTGTAAAAAATCTAAATTTTGATCCTTCTCCTTCACTTTGCTGCTATTCCTGTGAAACACCTAAAGGGTTAACACACTTACTGAATGTCATTTTTAATACTTTGATTGGTGCAGATTTTATAATGAGGTCATTTTTGGGGTATTTCTAACATGAAGGCCCTTCAAATCCACTTCAAAACTGAACTGGTCCCTGAAAAATTCCAATTTAGAAAATTTTGAAAAATTGGAAAATTGCTGCTGAACTTTGAAGCCCTCTGATGTCTTCCAAAAGTAAAAACATGTCAACTTTATGATGTCAACATAAAGTAGACATGTTGTATTTGTGAATCAAAATATAATTTATTTGGAATGTCCATTTTCCTTATAAGCAGAGAGCTTCAAATTAAAAAAAATACAAAATTTTCAATTTTTCCATAAAATTTTGGAATTTTTCACCAAGAAATTATGCAAGTATCGACAAAATTTTACCACTAACATAAAGTAGAATATGTCACAAAAAAACATTCTCGGAATTAGAATGAAAGGTAAAAGCATCCCAGAGTTATTAATGCTTAAAGTGACAGTGGTCAGATGTGCAAAAAACGCTCTGGTCCTTAAATGGGTACTCTGATTAAAACTAATTTTTGCTATTGCACTCTTTATGTACGGTGTCCATCTTAGGACATCATCAGCCGTCAGCTGTACCTCACTTATCCTTCAGCAAAAATGGCGTCCCGCCTCCTCCCTCCTCTGTCAGGCGTCAGCCAATACCTTCGTCATCCTTAAGTCTGTCATACCTCAGATGAAAATGAAAGTGCTGAGTCAGCAGAGCAGAGCTTCGGCAGACCTGCTAGCACAGACAGTGTGTGATTGGATGCCAGCACAGATACTGTGATTGGTTGATGGGAGTGTAGGTGTGTGCAGTCCCGCTCCACTGTTTACACACACTTCTTTACAAACCCTTATCCTCTCATGTACCCAGCTTTTCTCGATTCCTGCAAAACAAACCTACGCTCTCAGCTTTCCCCCTATTCTTGCAAAACCTACAGTTATGTACTCAGCTTTTCCTGATTCCTGCAAAACCTAGAGTTATGTACTCAGCTGTAGGTTTATCAGGAATAGTTAAAAGCTGAGTACATAACTGTAGGTTTTGCAGGAATCGGGAAAAGCTGAGTACATAACTGTAGGTTTTTCAGGAACCGGGAAAAGCTGAGTACATAACTGTAGGTTTTGCAGGAATCGGGAAAAGCTGAGTACATAACAGTAGGTTTTGTAGGAATCGGGAAAAGATGAGTACATAACTGTAGGTTTTGCAGGAATAGGGGAAAAGCTAAGAGTGTAGGTTTCTTTTGCAGGAATCGGGAAAAGCTGGGTACATGAGAGGATAAGGGTTTGTAAAGAAGTGTGTATAAACAGTGGAGCAGGACTGCACACACCTACACTCCCATCAACCAATCACAGTATCTGTGCTGGCAGCCTATCACACACTGTCTGTGCTAGCAGGTCCGCCGAAGCTCTGCTGGCTCAGCACTTTCATTTTCATCTGAGGCATGAGAGAGTTTAGGTTGACAAAGGTTTTGGCTGATGCCTGACGGAGGAGGGAGGAGGCGGAACGCAGTTTTTGCTCAAGGATGAGGGAGGTATGGCTGAAAACTGACAGCGATTTGTCTGAGGGAGGAGGCAGGAGGCCGTTTTGGCTGTTGGCTGATGCTGTCCTAAAATGGACACCGTACTTATGGTACATAAAAAATATTTCTAATATACTTTGGTTAAAAAATAAGAAGTTTTCTGTTTTATTTGTGCTTAAAAAAGCTCAAGAGCACATTTTTTCCCCATCTTGTACACAGACTTAGGACCGAGGTCCAAACACAGAAACTGCAGCCTGGAGGGCTGATTAGGTGGGGGGGGGGGGGGTGTCCAACCAACAGCATGTGTGAGAGTAGCTATGATTAGATAGTAGCTTACAGTTAAGTGTGAGAGTAGCTATGATTAGATGAGGCTGGACACATCCCTTTCAGCACTCCAGGCTGCACTTTCTGTGTTTGGACCTCGGTCCTAAGTCTGTGTATGAGATGGGGGAAAATGTCCTCTTGAGCTTTTTTAAGCACAAATAAAACATAGAAAACTTCATTTTTTTAAAACAAAGTATATTAGAAATATGTTTTATTTGCCTTAAGGAGTGCAATGGCAAAAATTAATTTTAATGAGAGTTACCCTTTAAGGCCTACAGGGCCGGCGGCTTGTGACATCACGCCTCCGCCCCCGTGTGACGTCACGCTCCGCCCCTCAATGCAAGCCTACGGGAGGGGGCCTGACAGCTAGGCTTGCATTAAGGGGCAGCAGAGTGTGACATCACACGGGGGCGGAGGCGTGACGTCACACGCCGCCGGCCCTGTAGTTGCCCGTAATCAGACCCAGAGCGAACACGCTCCAGGGACTGATTACTAACGGGGTGCCGCGTGCATGATCACGGGCGTCCCCAGCTGTGGGACTCCCGCGATCAGGCATCTTATCCCCTATACTTTGGATAGGGGAAAATATGTGTAAGCACCGGAGAACCCCTTTAAGGGGTTAAAAATCATAACCCTTTCAATTTTGCACCTAAAAATCCATATGATGGCTTATTTTTTGCGCCACCAAATTCTACTTTGCAGTGACATCAGTCATTTTACCCAAAAATCTACGGCGAAATGGAAAACAAATCATTGTGTGGCGAAATTGAAGAAAAAACGCCATTTTGTAACTTTTGGGGGCTTCCGTTTCTACGCAGTACATTTTTCGGTAAAAATGACACCTTATAGTTATTCTGTAGGTCCATAAGATTAAAAAGATACCCTATTTAAATAGGTTTGATTTTGTCGTACTTTTGGAAAAAATCATATCTACATGCAGGAAAATGTATACGTTTAAAATTGTCATTTTCTTACCCCTATAACTTTTTAATTTTAGCACGTATGGGGCGGTATGAGGGCTCATTTTTTGCACCGTGATCTGAAGGTTTTAGAGGTACAATTTTTGTATTGATCAGACTTTTTGATCGCTTTTTATTCATTTTTTCATGATATAAAATGTGACCAAAAATATGTTATTTTGGACTTTGGAATTTTTTCGCGTGTACGCCATTGACCGTGCGGTTTAATTAATGATATATTTTTATAGTTTGGACATTTATACATATGTTAATATTTATTTTTATTTACATGTTTTTTTTATGGGAAAAGGGGGGTGATTTGGACTTTTATTAGGGAAAGGGTTAAATCACATTTATTAACTTTTTTTTTACACTTTTCTTTTGCAGTGTTATAGCTCCCATATGGAGCTATGACACCGCACACACTGATCTTTTACACTGATCACTGCAAAGCCATAGCTTTGCATTGATCAGTGTTATCTGCGGTCGATTGCTTAAGCCTGCATCTCAGGCTTGGAGCAATCAATCACCGAACGGACGCGCCGGAGGAAGGTAAGAGGATCTCCGCTCGCATCCTAGCTGATCGGGCCACCGCATTTTCACTGCGGTGGTCCCGATGAGCCCCACTGAGCAGCTGGGAAGCTATTAGCCCCGGGTCCCGGCTTCAGTTTCATGCTGGGACTGAACCGATATGACACGGGGTCAGCAAGGGAGCTGGCCAAGGACATAAATATACGTTCTTGGTCATTAAGGCGTTAAGGACTCGGGATGCAGGGCATAACTATACATCCTGCGTCCTTTACAGGTTAAAAAAAACTAATTATTACTGTGCCCTACTACTAAGTTCAGTGATCCTAATCTTAGATTTTTTAAAAATTTTATTCCGTGTACATAACTGCTAACTTTCACAACATTTTTATACAAAAAAAGGGGGGGGGGCTCTGTTATATAATGTAGGGGTGATATCACATGTCGATAAAGAACAAATTATAACCAAAGAAAACAACAGACACTAGCAATTGGATGCAAATCCAAAATGTATTGTAATGGTGAGACAACCATTGTAAAAATCAGAGTCTCAACTAACTTATGCTCAAATGAGGTGAACTGATTTTGAAAGGTCCAAGCTTATCCTCTTGGGGACTCAGGGAGTACCTGTACATCACGCAGTGACCCCGCGTCATATTGGGCCGGTCCTGGCATCTAACGTTACCCCGGGGCCAATAGCGCTATTAACCCTTTAGACGCAGCGTTCAATGTTGATCGGTGCGTCTAAACTGTAAAAAAAAAAAAAAAAAAAGCATTCCCGTTCGGGCTGGTCGGGCTGATCGGGACCATCACAGTGAAACCGCAATGTCCCGATCATCTAGGATGTGAGCGGAGGGTCCGTTACTTACCTCTGCGCATCCGATCGACGATTGATTGCTCCAAGCCTGGGATCCAGGCTTGAGCAATCGACCATTGATAACACTGATGTGCTATGCTATGGCTTTGCATTGAACAGTACTGGCAATCAATTGTACTGAATGTTATAGCCCCCTATGGGGCTATAACTTTGAAAATGAATAAGTGTAGAAAAAAAGATTTAATAAATGTGATTGATGAAAGGGAAGGGGGTTAAAAAAAACATGTAAATAAAAATAAATTTAAACATATGTGGTATCGCTGCGTGCGTAAATGTCCAAACTATAAAAATATATAATAAATTAAACCACATGGTCAATGGCGTACGCACAAAAAAATTCACAGTCCAAAATAGCGTGTTTTTGGTCACTTTTTATACCATAAAAAATGTATATATTGATTATGCGATCAAAAAGTCTGATCAAGACAAAATTGATACCACTAAAAACTTCAGATCACGGAAAAAATGAGCCCTCACTCTGCCCCATACGCAGAAAAATAAAAAAGTTATAGAGGTCAGGAGATGACAATTTTAAACGTATACATTTTCCTGCATGTACCGTATTTTTCGCCATATAAGACGCTCCGGCATATAAGACGCACCCAATTTTAAAGGAGGAAAATCTAGAAAAAAAAGATTCTGAACCAAATACTGTAGTAAAATATTTTATATCAGTATAGTTCCCCCACAATAGTTGGCAGTATAGTTCCCCCACAATAGTTGGCAGTATAGTTCCCCCACAATGGTAGGCAGCTCCTCCCCCCTCCCCCCCACAATGGTTGGCAGTATAGTTCCCCCACAATAGTTGGCTGTATAGTTCCCCCAAAATGGTTGGCAGTATAGTTTCCCCACAATGGTTGGCAGTATAGTTCCCCCACAATGGTAGGCACTGGCAGCTCCCCCCCACAATAGTTGGCAGTATAGTTCCCCCACAATGGTAGGCAGCTCCCCCCCCCTCCAAAATGGTAGCAGCTCCCCCCCCCTCCACAATGGTTGGCAGTATAGTTCCCCCACAATGGCTGGCAGTATAGTTCCCCCGCAATGGTTGGCAGTATAGTTCCCCCGCAATGGTTGGCAGTATAGTTCCCCCACAATGGTTGGCAATATAGTTCCCCCACAATGGTTGGCAGTATAGTTCCCCCACAATGGTTGGCAGTAGAGTTCCCCCACAATGGTTGGCTGTAGAGTTCCCCCACAATGCTTGGCAGTAGAGTTCCCCCACAATGGTTGGCAGTATAGTTCCCCCACAATGGCTGGCAGTATAGTTCCCCCACAATGGCTGGCAGTATAGTTCCCCCACAATGGTTGGCAGTAGAGTTCCCCCACAATGGCTGGCAGTATAGTTCCCCCACAATGGTTGGCAGTATAGTTCCCCCACAATGGTTGGCAGTAGAGTTCCCCCACAATGGTTGGCAGTAGAGTTCCCCCACAATGGTTGGCAGCATAGTTCCCCCACAATGGCTGGCAGTATAGTTCCCCCGCAATAGTAGGCAGCTCCCCCCCACAGACATACAGCTTCAAGCCATATACAGTGTATCGCTGGAGGCTGTATCTCTGTGTGCTGCCCCCACAGTGATCCGGTCACTGCTCCTCTGGTCCAGTGTCACATCTACTGCTATGGCCTATGGACCATAGCAGTAGGTGCCGGGACCGGAGGAGCGGTGACCGGAACGCTGAAGATTACACACCGCCGGTCACTCACCAGGCCCCGGTCGGCGTGCGTCTTCCTCCGGTCCTCCGGCGCCTCTATGGTTGTACACACGGGACGTCACTGAGGTCCCGTGCGTACAACCATAGAGAGGCAGAGGATCGCAGGAAGACCGCAGGAGGACCGGAGGAGGACGCGCATCGGCCGGGGAATGGTGAGTGACCCGCGGACATCCTTATGTCCCGAAAAGATTTTTCGGGACATAGGGATGTCCGGCATAGGAAAACCTATGATTTTATCTGCCCGGGCCGGCTCCTGTGTGCGGCTGCAGGCGGGGGCCGGCCGGAGCAGGTAAAAACTAATACTGTATATTAAAAACCAGGGGGCCTCCAGCTGTTGTGAAACTACAACTACCAGCATGCCCAGACAGCCTTTGCCGGCCCGGGCATGCTGGTAGTTGTAGTTTCAGAACAGCTGGAGGCCCCCTGGTTTTTAGTATACAGTTATTAGTAATTCACTTGCCCGGCACCCGGAACTGTATGTTCCAGGCATAGGGCAATAAACATAGCCGGTGTGGGGTGAAAAATTCACCGGCGGTCATGAGGCTGCTGCGGGTGGGGAGCGGGTAGTCAGCGCTGTACCGCACCGCCGCAGCCTCTGTACTTGCAGCTGACTTCCCGCTCTCCACCGCAGCAGCCTCGGACGTATATTCGCCGTATAAGACGCACCAACTTTTCCCCCCACGTTTTGGGGAAGAAAAAGTGCGTCTTATACGGCGAAAAATACGGTAGTTAGAATTTTTTTCAGAAGTAATACAAAATCAAACCTATATAAGTAGGGTATCATTTTAATCATATGGACCTACAGAATTTAGATAAGGTGTAATTTTTACCAAAAAATTTACTGCGTAGAGATGGTAGCCCCCAAAAGTTACAAAATGGTGTTTTTTCTTCAATATCATGGCTGAATGATTTTTTTTTTTTACTAGGAAACAGTTACCTGGCACTGGTTAAAAACAAGCTATCAATCACTTGCAGGTGTCTCTTGAGATTCAGTGGTACAAAAGACAACGTGGTGCTTCACAGATAGAGTGAAAAAAGCTTCTTATATGAACCATAAATATAGGAAAAAAGGAGATCTGGAGCACTCACCCAATTCTTGATTGTGGGTACTTTATTGACATGTATCCATCAGAATAAGATCTTTAGAAGTACATGCAGGGGAGCGCACGCCTATGCCTCTGCTACCCTGCATGTACATTTAAAGATCTTATTCTGATGGATGCATGTCAATAAAGTACCCACAATCAAGAATCGGTGTGCTCCAGATTTTTCCAATATTTATGGTTCATATAAGAAGCTTTTTTCACCATGTTGTCTTCTGTACTGCTGAATCTCAAGATACACCTGCAAGTGATGAATAGCTTGTTTTTATTTTGCCGTAGATTTTAGGGTAAAATGACTGATGTCATCATTTGGGTCTGTAGGTTGAAAGGGTTATGATATTTAAAAGGTGAGGCATAAAAATAACCCAGAGTCCCCAAGGGGTTAAAGGGGTACTCCGGGACCCCCGGGATCTGACATCTTATCCCCTATCCTTTGGATAGGGGATTAGATGCTAGGGGCGGAGTACCCCTTTAAGTTTTAAAACAATAAGATTGTGTCAAATGTAAATGGAAATTAAATATAAAAAAAATGTTGAAGGTTTATGTAGATAACAAATCTAAGCAAAAATATGAAATATTTGTCATGCCACAACACCTCTTGTTTTACAATCATAAAAAGAAGACTCAGTATATTGATTACTAGAGTTTTGATTTTTGCTAAATACATTTTTTTAAGTGGCCTTACTAACTTTTCCACAAAAATAAAAAAAACTTGTTTAACCCCTTGGGGACGGAGCCCATTATGACCCTAAGGACGGGAGCATTTTTTGCATATCTGACCACTGTCACTTTAAGCATTAATAACTCTGGGATGCTTTTACTTATAAATTTGATTCTGAGATAGTTTTTTCGTGACATATTCTACTTTATGTTAGTGGTAAATTTTCGTCGATACTTGCATCCTTTCTTGGTGAAAAATTCAAAAATTTCATGAAAAATTTGAAAATTTAGAATTTTTCTAACTTTGAAGCTCTCTGCTTATAAGGAATATGGATATTCCAAGTAAATTATATATTGATTCACATATAAAATATGTCTACTTTATGTTTGCATCATAAAATTGATGAGTTTTTACTTTTGGAAACCATCAGAGGGCTTCAAAGTTCAGCAGCAATTTTCCAATTTTTCGCAAAATTTTCTAAATCTGAATTTTTCAGGGACCAGTTCAGGTTTGAAGTGGATTTGAAGGGTCTTCTGGTTAGAAGTACCCCATAAATGACCCCATTATAAAAACTGCACCCCTCAAAGTATTCAAAATGACATTCAGTAAGTGTGTTAACCCTTTAGGTGTTTCACAGGAATAGCAGCAAAGTGAAGGAGAAAATTCAAAATCTTCATTTTTTACACTGGCATGTTCTTGTAGACCCAGTTTTTGAATTTTTACAAGGGGTAAAAGGAAAAAAATCCTCTCAAAATTTGTAACCCAATTTCTCTCGAGTAAGAAAATACCTCATATGTGTATGTAAAGTGTTCGGCGGGTGCACTGGAGGGCTCAGAAGCGAAGGAGCAACAATGGGATTTAGGAGAGTGAGTTTTTCTGAAATGGTTTTTGGGGGGCATGTTGGAAGCCCCTTTGGTGCCAGGACAGCAAAACCCCCCACATCGCACACTATTATGGAAACAACACCCCTCAAGGAACGTAACAAGGGGTACGGTGAGCCTTAACACCTTTTTTGTTAAAGTTGAATGTGTAAATGAAAAAAAAAAAATTTCCACTAAAATGCTGGTTTTTCCCCAAATGTTACTAGGGGTAATAGGAGAAAATGCCCCCCAAAATTTGTAACCCCATTTCTTCTGAGTATGGAAATTCCCCATGTTTGCACGTCAAGTGCACTGCGAGCGAACTACAATGCTCAGAAGAGAAGGAGCGCCATTGAGCTTTTAAAGAGATAATTTGTTTGGAATGGAAGTTGGGGGCCATGTGTATTTACAAAGCCCCCCGTGGTGCCAGAACAGTGGACCCCCCCACATGTGACCCCATTTTGGAAACTACACCCCTCATGGAATGTAAGGGGTACAGTGAGCATTTACACCCTACTGGCGTTTGACAGATCTTTGGAACAGTGGGCTGTGCAAACAAAAAAATTACATTTTTCATTTTCACGGACCCCTGTTCCAAAAATCTGTCAGACACTTGTGGGGCGTAAATACTCACTGTACCCCTTGTTACATTCCGTGAGGGGTGTAGTTTCCAAAATGGGATCACATGTTGGTATTAATTTTTTTGGGTTTATGTCAGAACCGCTGTAAAATCAGCCACCCCTGTGCAAATCACCAATTTCGGCGTCAAATGTACATAGTGCGCTCTCACTCCTGAGCCTTGTTGTGCGCCCGCAGAGCATTTTACGCCTACATATGGGGTATTTCCGTACTCAGGAGAAATTGCGTTACAAATTTTGGGGTCTTTTTTTTTCTTTTACCTCTTGTGAAAATAAAAAGTAAAGGGCAACACCAGCATGTTAGTGTAAAAAATTTTTTTTTACACTAACAGGCTGGTGTAGATCAAAATTTTTCCTTTTCATAAGGGGTAAAAGGAGAAAAAGCCCCCCAAAATTTGTAGTGCAATTTCCCCCTGAGTACGGAGATACCCCATATGTGTTCCTAAACTGTTTCCTTGAAATACGACAGGGCTCCGAAGTGAGAGAGCGCCATGCGCATTTGAGGACTAAATTAGGGATTGCATAGGGGTGGACATAGGGGTATTCTATGCCAGTGATTCCCAAACAGGGTTCTTCCAGCTGTTGCTAAACTCCCAGCATGCCTGGACAGTCAGTGGCTGTCCAGAAATGCTGGGAGTTGTTGTTTTGCAACAGCTGGAGGCTCCGTTTTGGAAACACTGCCGTACAATACATTTTTCATCTTTATTTGGGGGGGGGGGGAGACAATGTAAGGGGGTGTATATGTAGTGTTTTACTCTTTATTAGGTGTTAGTGCAGTGTTGTGTAGTGTTTTTAGGGTACAGTCACACTGGCGGGTTACGGTGAGGTTCCCGCTAGGAATTTGCGCTGCGGCGAAAAATTTGCCGCAGCTCATACTTGAAGCAGGAAACTTGCTGTAGACCCGCCCGTGTGAATGTACCCTGTACGTTCACATGGGGGGGCAAACCTGCAGCTGTTTCAAAACTACAACTCCCTGCATATACTGACAGACCGTGCAGCTGGGAGTTGTAGTTTTGCAATAGCTGGAGACACACTGGTTGGAAAACCTTCAGTTAGGTTCTGTTACCTAACACAGTATTTTCCAACTAGTGTGCCTCCAGCTGTTGCAAAACTCCAACTCCCAGCATGCACGGTCTGTCAGTACATGCTGGGAGTTGTAGTTTTGCAACAGCTGGAGGCACACTGGTTGGAAAACCTTCAGTTAGGTTCTGTTACCTAACTCAGTATTTTCCAACTAGTGTGCCTCCAGCTGTTGCAAAACTACAACTCCCAGCATGCACGGTCTGTCAGTACATGCTGGGAGTTGTAGTTTTGCAACTGCTGGAGGCACACTGGTTGGAAAACCTTCAGTTAGGTTCTGTTACCTAACTCAGTATTTGCCTCCAGCTGTTGCAAAACTACAATTCCCAGCATGTACTGATCACAGAAGGGCATGCTGGGAGATGTAGTTATGCAACAGCTGGAGGTACGCAACTACAACTCCCAGCATGCCGAGACAGCTGTTTTCTGTGTGGGCATGCTGGAATTTGTAGTTTTGCAACATCTGGAGTGCTGCAATTTAGAGACCACTGAACAGTGATCTCCAAACTGTGGACCTCCAGAAGTTGCAAAACTACAACTCCCAGCATGCCCAGACAGCAGACAACTGTGTGGGCATGCTAGGAGTTGTAGTTTTGCAAGATCTAGAGGGCAGTATAGAGATCACTGTGCAGTGGTCTCTAAACTGCAGACCTCCAGCTGTTGTAAAACTACAAATTCCAGCATGCCCACACAGCAAACAGCTGTGGTCTCAGACTGTAGCCCTCTAGATGTTGCTAGGCAACTACTCACCGGCTTCCGTCGCATCCAGGGAGCCATCCTCTTCTGCCGCACGCCGCCGCAGATCTCCGTCGCCGCCCGCCGATCGCAGTCGCTCCGCTGCCTCCGGAGGGGTAAGTGGACTCCAGTGCTGCTCCTCTTCTTTTTCCCCGTTCTGCCCCGCCTATTGTGGGTGGGCAGGACGGGGAAAACTAAAGTAAACCCCCCTGCCCCAGATCTGCTATTGGTGGTCGCGTCTAGACCACCAATAGCAGGGATATAGTGCCACCTCACTCCTATCGCTTTAGGGGGATCGTGGGTGTCTTAGACACCCGCGATCCCCCTTCTATTCCGGGTCACCGGGTCACCATAGACCCATAATGACCCGGAATCGGCGCAAATCGCAAGTGTGAATTCACTTGCGGTTTGCGCCGATTGCCGACATGGGGGGGTCTAATGACCCCCCTGGGCATTTGCACGGGGTGCCTGTTTGCATCATAAAGTTGACATGTTTTTACTTTTGGAAGACATCAGAGGGTTTCAAAATTCAGCAGCAATTTTCAAATTTTTCACAAAATTTTCTAAGTCAGAATTTTTCATGGACCAGTTCAGGTTTGAAGTGGATTTGAAGGGTTTACTTATTAGAAATACCCCACAAATGACCCCATTATAACTGCACCCCTCAAAGTATTCAAAATAACATTCAGTAAGTGTTTTAACCCTTTAGGTGTTTCACAGAAAAAGCAGCAAAGTGAAGGAGAAAATTCAAAACCTTCATTTTTTACACTCGCATGTTCTTGTAGACCCAGTTTTTGAATTTTTACAACGGGTAAAAGGAGAAACATTTTCTCAAAATGTGTAACCCAATTTCTCTCAAGTAAGGAAATACCTCTGTGTATGTCAAGTGTTCGGTGAGCGCAGTGGAGGACTCAGAAGGGAAGGAGCGACAGTGGGATTTTGGAGAGTGAGTTTTTCTGAAATGGTTTTTGGGGGGCATGTCACATTTAGGAAGCCCCTATGTTAGGACGTAAAATGCTCTGCGGGCGATCTACAATGCTCAGAAGAGGAGTCACATTTGGCTTTTGGAAAGCAAATTTTGCTGAAATGGTTTTGGGGGGGCATGTCGCATTTAGGAAGCCCCTATGGTGCCAGAGCAGCAAAAATACCCACATGGCATACTATTTTGGAAACTACACCCCTCAAGGAACGTAACAAGGGGTATAGTAAGCCTTAACACCTCACAGGTATTTGACGACTTTTCGTTAAAGATGGATGTGTAAATGAAAAAAAAAAATTCTCACTAAAATGCTGCTTTTTCCCCAAACTTTACATTTTTACAAGAGGTAATAGGAGAAATTACCCCCAAAATTTGTAACCCCATTTCTTCTGAGTATGGAAATACCCCATGTGTGTACGTCAAGTGCTCTGTGGTCGAACTACAATGCTCAGAAGAGGAGAAGCGACATTGAGCTTTTGAAGAGTGAATTTGTTTGGAATGGAAGTCAGGGGCCATGTGCGTTTACCCTGTGGTGCCAGAACGTTGGACCTCCCCACATGTGACCCCATTTTGGAAACTACACCCCTCACAGAATTTAATAAGGGGTGCAGTGAGCATTTACACCCCACTGGCGTTTGACAGATCTTTGGAACAGTGGGCTGAGCAAATGAAAATTAAAATTTTTCATTTTCACAGACCACTGTTCCAAAAATCTGTCAGACACCTGTGGGCGTAAATGCTCACTGTACCCCTTATTACATTACGTGAGGGGTGCAGTTTCCAAAATGGGGTCACATGTTGGGGGATCCATTGTTCTGGCACTATGGGGGCTTTGTAAACACACGTGGCTTTCAATTCCGGACACATTTTCTCTTCAAAACCCCAATGGCGCTCCTTCTCTTCTGAGCATTGTAGTTCGCCAGCAGAGCACTTTATGTCCACATATGGGGTATTTTCTTACTCAGAAGAAATGGGGCTACAAATTTTTTTTTTCCTATTTCCCTTGTGAAAATGAAAAATTTAGGGTAACACCAGCATTTTAGTGAAAAAAAAATATTTTTAACATTTTTAACGAAAATTTGTCAGACACCTGTGGGGTGTTAAGGCTCACTATACCCCTTGTTACATTCCGTGAGGGGTTTCGTTTCCAAAATGGGGTCACATGTCAGTATTTATTTTTTTGCGTTTCTGTAAAATCAGCCACCCCTGTGCAAATCACCAATTTAGGCCTCAAATGTACATAGTGCACTCTCACTCTTGAGCCTTGTTATGCGTCCGCAGATCATTTTACGCCCACATATGGGGTATTTCAGTACTTAGGAGAAATTGTGTTACAAATTTTGAGAGTCATTTTTTCCTTTTACCTCTTGTGAAAATAAAAAGTATGGGGCAACACCAGCTTGTTAGTGTAAAACATTTTTTTTTTTTACACTAACAGGCTGGTGTAGACCCCAACTTTTCCTTTTCATAAGGGGTAAAAAGAGATAAAGCACCACAAAATTTATAGTGTAATTTCTCCCGAGTACGTAAATACCCCATATGTGGCCCTAAACTGTTTCCTTGAAATATGACAGGGCTCTGAAGTGAGAGAGCGCCATGTGCATTTGAGGACTAAATTAGGGATTGCATAGGGGTGGACATAGGGGCATTCTACGCCAGTGATTCCCCAACAGGGTGCCTCCAGCTGTTGCTAAACTCCCAGCATGCCTGGACAGTCAGTGGCTGTCCAGAAATGCTGGGAGTTGTTGTTTTGCAACAGCTGTAGGCTCCGTTTTGGAAAGACTGCCGTACAAGATGTTTTAAATTTTTAATTGGGGGGCAGTGTAAGGGGGTGTATATGTAGTGTTTTGCCCTCTATTTTTTGTTAGTGTAGTGTAGTGTTTTTAGGGTGCATTCGCACTGGCGGAGGTTTACAGTGAGTTCCCTGCGAGGAGTTTGTGCTGCTTCCAAAAATTTGACGCAGCTCATACTTGAAGCGGAAAAAATCTTCCTGTAAACCTGCCCGTATGAATGTACCCTGTACATTCACATGGGGGGGTCAAACCTCCAGCAGTTTCAAAACTACAACTCCCAGCATGTACTGACAGACCGTGCTTCAGTTAGGTTCTGTTATCTAACTCAATATTCTCCAACCAGTGTGCCTCCAGCTGTTGCAAAACTACAACTCCCAGCATGTACTGATCGCCGAAGGGCATGCTGGGAGATGTAGTTATGCAACAGCTGGAGGGATCACAACTACAACTCCCAGCATGCTGGGATTTGCAGTTTTGCAACATCTGCAGAGCTACAGTATAAAGACCACTGCAAACTGTGGCCCTCCAGATGTTGCAAAACCCTGCATGACCAGACAGCAAACAGTTGTGTGGGCATGCTAGGAGTTGCAGTTTTGAAAGATCTGGAGGGCTACCGTTCAGAGACTACCATATAGTGGTCTCAAACTGTAGCCCTCCAGCTCTTGGAAACCTACAAATCCCAGCACGCCCAAACAGCTGTCTGGGCATGCTGAGAGTTGTAGTTTAGCAACATCTGGAGTGCTACAGTATAGTGGTCTCGGACTGTAGCCCCCCAGATGTTGCTAGGCAACTTACCGGCTTCCGTCGGATCCAGGGAGCCCGCTACACGACATCACCGCCCGCCGATCTCCTACACCGATCGTCGCCCGCAGCCTCCGGAGGGGTAAGTGGACCTTCGGCGCCGGTCCCCTTCGGGTTCCCTGTTCTGCTCCGCCTATTGTGGGTGGGCAGGATGGGGAAAACGAAAGTAAACCCCCCTGCCCTCAATCTGCTATTGGTGGTCGCGTCTAGACCACCAATAGCAGGGATAGGAGGGGTGCCACCCTTGCCACCTCACTCCTATCCCTTCAGGGGGATCGTGGGTGTCTTGGACAACCGTAATCCCCCTTATATTCTGGGTCACCGGGTCACCGGGTCACCATAGACCCGTAATAATTTCACTTGCGATTTGCGCTGATCGCCAATAATGGGGGGGGGGGGGGTCTGATGACCCCCCTGGGCATTTGCGCGGGGTGACTGCTGATTGATATCAGCAGTCATCCCGGTCCTGTCCCCGCCCGATGTGTGGCGGGGACTGAAATTCCCACGGGCGTACGCCCTTGCTCCTTAAGTACCAGGGAGCAAAGCCGTACCTGTACGCCCTTGGTCCTTAACCCCTTAAGGACCAAGGACGTACAGGTACGTCCTTGGTCCTGCTCCTGTGATACAACACGGGGTTACACGGTAACCCCACATCATATCACGGCGGGCCCGGCGTCATAGTGAAGCCGGGACCCGCCGCTAATAGCGCGCAGCGCCGATCGCAGTGCCGCGCACTATTAACCCTTTAGCCGCGCGCTCAGAGCTGAGCCACGCAGCTAAAAGTGAAAGTAAAAAGTGCCGGTTAACTCAGTGGGCTGTTTGGGATAGCCGCGGCGAAATCACGGCATCCCGAACAGCTTACAGGACAGCGGGAGGGTCCCTACCTGCCTCCTCGCTGTCCGATCGCCGAATTACTGCTCAGTGCCTGAGATCCAGGCATGAGCAGTCAAGCGGCAGAATCATCGATCACTGGTTTCCTATGAGAAACCAGTGATCAATGATAAAGATCAGTGTGTGCAGTGTTATAGCCCCCTATGGGAGCTATAACACTGCAAAAAAAAAGTGAATGAATATCAGTTAACCCCTCCCCTATTAAAAGTTTGAATCATCCCCCTTTTCCCAACTCATCCAAGAACTCATCAACAGCATCAATAAAAACGACTGGGGGATCATACTCACATCAAACATATCTGCAGAAACCATAGACTTTCTGGACCTTGAAATCTCTCATACGGACAACAGCATCATCACCGCAACACATTTCAAAAAAGTTGATTCCAACAGCTACCTCCCTTACAACAGTGGACACTACAAAAAGTGGAAACTCAATATCCCATTCAACCAGTACAAACGTATCCGTAAAAACTGTACCTCAGATTACACCTTCAAATCCCAAGCGAAGATTCTACAAAAACGTTTTCTCTCAAAAGGATACCCAAAACAAATTCTGAACGAAGCCTATAACAAGACCAAAACCCTAACGCAAGATGACTGCTTACAACCAAAGAAAAACACAGAAAACCCAGACAACCAAATCAAACTGAACTTTATCACCACCTACAACTCATCTCACAATGTAATCAGAACCATACTCCAAAAACATTGGCACATCCTTCAAAATGACCCCATCCTACAAAAATCCCTACCGAGGAATCCAGGAGTAACTTTCAGGAGAGCACCAAACATCAAAAATCTAATCGCCCCCAGCAGACTCAAGCGACATACCAATTGCCACACCAACCACTCCAGTACAAAAACCAAAGGTGCTTCCAGATGTGGAACCAAAAGGTGCCTCTGCTGTGCCACAATTGACCACAAGCAAACCACCTTCTTAAATCTAAGAACCAACGAAAAACATAACATCAAATATCCACTCACCTGCAAATCCAGTTTCGTTATCTACTTAATCACCTGCACTTGCAACAAACAGTATGTCAGTCGGACCACCCAAGAACTCCACATCAGACTAAACCAACACAGGAATAACATCAAACGGAACTTCGCTCTGCACAGTCTCTCCAAACACTGCTCCAAAATGCATAGAGAAGAAAAAAAAAACAATTAAAATCTGCCCCATAGACCATATCCCACCACACCAAAATGATAGATTTTCCACTTTAAAAAAACGAGAGATGTTCTGGATCTACCGCCTTGAAACTTTGCAGCCATATGGGCTTAATGATGCCACAGAACTGATCACATAAAAAGGAAACCTGAATCCATGCAAAAAAAATCATTTTTCTCCTGCCATCCATTTCCAGACCTTTTAGCACCACCTAAAAGGGCTAACCTAGCCTCTGCAGCTCTTTGTTAACCAACAGCACTTACCACAATAGTTCAAACCAAAACTTTATTGACTATATCCCAGTCATGTCCATCATACTCATACATCTGTTGCAATGTTATAATGTCAACCATATCCTTCCACTATCGATTACCATGTAACATTGTTTATGAATTACTTCCTCACTTGTCAATCATGCTCACCACAATGTTATAAATGTAACCATTACTACACAGGAGCCACATACCAATTAACCTTTAACCCTAAGTGTAATTTTCAATTAAAGAATATACCTCTATTTAGGTAGCTCTCAGACATCTCCCATACAGCCTCAAACCATCACAAGTACTGCTTAGCTTGTTTCCCAGCCCACAGCATCTACCATAGACCCACACTAGTCTATTGGTTCTAATGGAGAGATTTCAGTTATGTTAAAGGGACCTCAGTTCTAGTCTCCAGACACTCCCCCCCAGAAGCCTGGAGGGACGGACGTCACAGCCCAGCCCCCTGTGACCACACCCCTCACACTGTGTATATAAGCACACTTGTTACATTAAGCCAGCAGACCTGAAGAAGAAAGGGATACCCTTTTGAAACGCGTTGTCCAATCCTGTTTGCTTTATGCTTTATATTTTTTTATTTTCTATTTTTTACTTTTTGTGTTCTTTATTTCTGTAAACCCAACCGTCAATAAATCCCCCCTTCTTATCCAAGAAGTTTCCAGCAACCTTATTTTTTGCAACGGAGAAGCGCTTTCACACGCCGAGGTTTTTTCTGGGATAAATCCCTGTGTGGGATCTCCCCCAACCTGCTCCTGTACTATTGCCACCGCCTGCCAGCGGTCTCGGCAGAAAGCTGCTCCCGATCACCAACCTAAGGCTCTTTTCCTCGCCACATCATCGGGACTTAAAGGATAGTGGCACCCGACTGCTCACCCCGATCTCCATCGCGCACTGGCCGCAAGGTACCAGCACACATCGAGGGGATCATCCAGCTGACCGCATCTGCCGACTCTGCCAAGCGGATCACATCTGAACATCTGGGGTACACCAGAGGACGGTGTCTACTCCACAAAAGCAGCGCTCCACATCACCGGCACCAGGTGATACCCCGCAGCACCGGAGACAAGCAAGAACATCAGCCAGCAGATCCAGCAGTCAGCGGCCCCGGAACCTTGCCGTATACCAGCCTATACGCATCGCAGAGTTGTGCCTGTTATGCAGCACAACTCTGAAAGGTGAGCAGAAAATCTCCCTATCCTTCCCCGCTAAATCCCCCCCCCCCCCCTCTTACCTCCTATAACTAGAAAGGTAAAGGCACCATCAAGGCGCCACTTCTGTGTTTTTTCTCTTCACATATTTTACTTAAACATGAATATGATAGAGCACATTTTTAGGATGAAGCATATCGCTGAACTTTGGCTGGGTTCACATATATCAGATGTCCGACACAGTTTCCCTTCTGCGTGCACTGGAGGAAACTGATGCTAGAACTGATGCCATTCATTTGGATTGGACAGTTCACAATCATCCAGCGTCTCAATTTTGATGCCAGATGGTTGGGCACGCCGGAGAGCACCGGACAGGGGAGCGCAGCTTGCTGCTTTCCCCTGTTTGGTTCCAGAAACAATGGACGCCGAATGCCATACAACTGATGACAACTTGTCATCCGTTGTGGCATCAGTTGCGTCCAGATCTAGGCTGAGTTCATCTATGCCGGATGTTGGACATATGTGAACCCAGCTTTACTAAAGAAAATCTCAAGAAAAAAAAAAGTACAAAATATTTGTCATGCCACAACACCTCTTTTCTACAGTCATAAAACTGGACACTGGTTACCAGAGTTATTGGTTATTGGTTACCAGAGTTTTGATACTTTTGTAATAGAAAATTTTCTGGCAGGCTCACGCGTTTTGGCTCAAAAATACTAAACTTTCTGAAATGTATTATGTAGGTAATTGTAGATTAAATAAAGGAAAGCAAAATTATAAAGCAAATAACACAGTAGAGAATTGAAATGCATTGTTTAAAACTTTTATTTAATATAACTTGGTGTTACAAACTACACTCACCACTCTGAAAGAGCTTTCTTCTATTACTTCTTTTGAAAAAAATAACACAGTCATCAAAAGCAGACAACCATTGCAAAAAAAAACACAATGTTGTCAATCCCTTTCATGCCCAGAAGAATGTTCTAAGGCTAAGTTTCTACTTGATTTTTTTTTAAACGCCAAGAAAAACGCCAATTCTGCCGCATGGCGTTTTTTTGCCCGAAAAGACGCTGCAGCCAGATGTTAGCTCTAAATCAATGAGAAATCGCAAAATTTATATTCCACTTGGCGTTTTTCACTTTGGCGTTTTTTTTTATCCTTTTGGCGTTTTTTCACTCTTTTTTGGCGTTTTTCAGCTCCTTGGGAATCACGGCATGTTGAGCCACTGGCGATTTTTTAGTCAAAATCGTGGCGTTTTTCTCCCATAGAAGTCTATGGGAGTGAAAAAACGCCAAGAAAAGCGATATGTGGATTCAAACTTTTTGCAGGCGTTTTTCATTCTTTTTTGGACTTTAGCGATCCAAAAAAGTGATGGAGATTCCCTCAGAGAGCGGTGATTGGCTGCAACCATCCGGCCAATCACCACTCTGGGCGGAAAATATGAATGAGGGATGTTCTATTCACATCAATGGCCGGAGTACAGAGCAGAGATGCAAGCGCTGTATAGAGCCGCATCTCTGCTATATTATGGACGATCGCATCGGGTGTCAGACTGACACCCGGGGTGATATATCTATTAGTATAGGTACTACTACTCCCATCATGGAACAGTCTGTTTCATGCTGGGAGTAGTAGTACTACCTAAAAAATGTAAAAAATAGAGAAAAAAAGTGAAACACACACACTTTATTAAAAAAATAATAAATTTTTTTAAAATAAAATATATACATTTCGTTAAATAAAAATGTTTCCATCACTACTGCATCCCTTTTTATTTTTATTTTTTTTTGGTACCAAAAAAAACTGCCAAGGTGCAATTTCCACACAAATGAAAAAACACCAGACACAGAATAGTGTACTGGCGTTTTTTCTACCTAAAAAACACAGGAACAAAAACAAGTAGAAACTTTGCCTAAATCTCATCATATTGGGTAGTGTGCTTGGACTCTTTCAGACACATTTTTCTCTTCAAAGACTTTAGAAATAATCCCTGGCAATATATTTGTAATGTTTGCAATTTTCAGATTTTGCCCACCTATACGGTTTAACCTTTTAACTGAAACTGAGATATTTTTCAAAAGTTCCAAGTTTGAGTTGTGAAACAAAAAGGTTGTGTCAAATGTCAGTAAAAAGAAAATAGTATTTAAAAGTATGTTGAAGGTTTATATGGAAATCAATGAAATCCTTTAAACATGAATATGATAAATCATGATAATAATGAGTACATTATGAGTATGAACCATATCGTTGAACTAAGGGTGGTTTCACACCATGTTTTGTAGTTACGGTTCCAGTATATGGCTGGGAGGAGGGGATGGGGCTTAATCGCGGCGCCCGCACTCAGCCGTACAGGGGAACTGTATTTATGCATGTCTATGAGCCGACCGGAGTGAACCGCAGCCTCCGGTCGGCTGCGTTTTCAATCGTATGCGGTTTCCCTACCGTAGACAAAAACGTGGTCGACCACGTTTTTGCCTCTGGTCGGAAAAACGCAGCCGACCGGAGGCTGTGGTTCACTCCTGTCGGCTCATAGACATGCATTAAATACGGTTCCCCTATACGGCTGACTGCGGGTGCCGCGATTAAGCCCCGCCCCCTCCTCCCAGCCGTATACGGAGACCGTAAGTACAAAACGTGGTGTGAAACAACCCTTAGGCAGGGTTCACATATATCAGTTGTCCGGCACAGTTTCCCTCCGTCGTGCATTGGAGGAAACTGGTTCTAGAACTGATCCCATTCATTTGAGATGTCGGATGATCAGTGGCGTCTCCAGCATTCATGTTTGGGGGCCTGTGACAAAAGCGGGGGGGGGGGGGGGGGGGCATTTCAAAACGTGTGTGTGTGTACATATATATATATAATAAATACTATATATATATATATATATATATATATATATATATATATATATATATATACATATATATGTGCACACAAAAAAAAACTGCACACTCAGGTAGGTAAGCTAGCCACACTGCTCGCTCCACTCATTCCCTCTGCAAACTGCTTTCTCAGGTAGATGATGTGTAGCCATACTGTCTGCTCCACTTGATCTCTCTGCAAACTGCAATCTCAGGTAGGTAAGGTGTAGCCGCACTGTCTGCTTGCTCTGCTTCCCCATTCTTGCTCAGGTCCCCCTCTACTTGCTCAGCCTCCCTTGTTTGATCAGCCCCGCTTAATTGCTCAGCCTTCCCTGTTTGCTCAGCCCCCCTTAATTGCTCAGCCTTCCCTGTTTGCTCAACCCCCCTTACTGTCACTTACTTACTGTCCCTCTGCTCCTCCTTCCTTGTCCAGCACGCTTACTTGCTCAGCCCCATTTTAGCTAAGACTCCTCTTACAGCTCAGCCCCCCTTATTTTCTTAGTCCCCCCCTTATAAGCTCAGCCCTCCTTGCTTGTTCAGCTCCCCTTTACCTTAATTGCTCAGCCTCCTTCCGTTATTTGTTCATCTCCCTTTACTTGCTCAGCTCCCCCTTTACTTACTTGCTCATTCTCCCTTGTTAGCTCAGCCTCCTTAACTTATTTGCTTAGTCCCCCTTTATTAGCTCAGCCCCCCTTACTTGCTAATTTTTCCCTTACCATACTTGCTCAGCCCCCCTTTTTAGCTCAACCTCCCACCTTATTTGTTCAACCCCCCTTAAGTTATTTTGTCAGACCCCCTTATTTGCTCTTCATAACTGCTCATAACTGTCCTAACTACTCTTGGCTCTTCTCACTCCACTCCCCTTTTCCTTGCTCATTTCTCCTTACTTTACTTACTGCTCTTGCTCTGTCTTGCTCTTCAGGTTCTGACTTCTTCTCACTGCCGTTGGCAAAGTGCGCTCCCGCTCCTCTTCCTTTCTTTTGTCCCTCGAGTCAGACTGCCAGAAAGCACGGGTTGCGAGAATGTGTCCCTGGTGCCGCTCAGCCACATCAAAATAATCAGCCGCGAGGTGAGAGGGAGGGGAAAAGGATGCAGCTTCAACAGATGACACTTGGAGGGTTTAACCTTGAGTCCATGTTGAATAAGAACTTGAAAAACTTCTTTCAGGTGGTCCAGATGTTCCTGATATGTCCGGGAATAGACAATGACATCATCTAGATACAAGAGAACACTCTGGAAGTTGAGATGCCCTAAACGTCCCTCCATTAAGTTTTGGAAAGTAGCTGGTGCATTGCACAGTCCAAAGGGCATACTTTTAAACTCAAAGAGTCCCATGGGTTTCCCAAATGCTGTCTTCTTTCAATCTTCTTCCACCATCAGTACTTGCCAGTGTCCACTTGTCAAGTAGGTGGCGGACCCCAATGCAGTTAAAGATTCTTCAATACGTGGGAGAGGGTAGGCGTCCTTGTGGGTTACTCCATTCAGTTTTCTGTAGTCCACACAAAAACGGATAGTCCCGTCCTTGTTCACAAGGACCAGAGGTGTCGCCCAAGAGCTCTGGCTCTCCTGGATAATGTCAGCGTCTTTCATTTCCACAAGCACTTTCTTTATGGTCTGATACATCCTAGGGGCCACAGGGCGATGCCTCTCTTTAATGGGTGGACTGTCTCCAGTGAGGATCCGGCGCTTAATCATCGTGGTCCTGCCAAAGTCAGTGGGAAACTTACTGAAAGCTTCTTGGTATTGCTTAGCTACCTGGATGACTGCTCCTACCTGCTCCCTGGGGGTGTCTTAGTCCCCTATTTGTAGTTGGTTTCACAGGGATCTACAGGGTTCTGATCAGGCCCTCGTTGGACAACTTGTGACTTCGAGACCACATCTCTTGCGTCCAAATGATGCAGTTTAGCCACCGAGGTATACTTGGATAGTCGTGCGGCAACTTCAGAGAGGTTAATCAGTCTTACTGGAACTTTCCCATTTCATACTGTAACCAGGCTTCTAGCTGCTCGCACCAAAGGATAATCTTCCAGTATGATGGGCTCTGAGAGTGCTTGGTAATCCCGATTCTTCACCCCAGGTCGGGCATGACACCAAACAACCGTCTCTGCCTGTGGCTGTAGGTTAACAGCACGTATGTCCTGGATCCTGACTCGACAGATTTGTGCCTGCTGGTTTACAAACTTCTGTTCTACTTGGAGTATCTTGAGGTGGTGTTGCGCGGCTCGCTGGCCTGGAGGGGACATGTGAGGGAGAGATGCATGCAGTGAATCGACAATGTCATCAAAACAGTGCTTCATGATGTTCATCCCCAAGATGAAGTCAGCTGCCCCTTCATCCCTAACACTGGTGACAATTACACTGTGGGCTCCCAGTAGCCATGCCTGGGTATTGGTTTCCCGCTCCCCGCGATTACTCTAAACTCCGCCTCCTTAGGCTCACACAACCTTTCTGGACCCCAATACTTATAGAAAACTCCCTGAGGGATAGTGGACACCTGAGACCCCGTATCTATTAGAGCTTGCAACCGGATACCTTCAACTATCACCTGTACATAAGGACAAGGAGCAACATACATAGACAGTCCTTTCTTGGTGCCGGTTGGTTCTGGACCTTCAGCAGCTACTCCTGGGGTGCGGTCCTTGACTCCAGGAGACGCCCGTTTAACCCCTTAAGGACCAAGGATGTATGAGTACGTCCTTGGTCCCGCTCCCGTGATATAACGGTGACCCCACATCATATCACGGCGGGCCAATCGTCATAGTGATACTATCATACTGATCGCGGTGCGCTATTAACCCTTTAGCCGCGTGCTCAAAGCTGAGCCACGCGGCTAAAAGTGAAAGTAAAAACTGCCGGTTAGCTCAGTGGGCTGTTCGGGATAGCCATGGTGAAATTGCGGCATCCCGAACAGCTTGCAGGACAGCCGGAGGGTCCCTACCTGCCTCCTCGCTGTCCGATCGCCGAATGACTGCCCATTGCCTGAGATCCAGGCATGAGCAGTCAAGCGGCAGAATCATCCATCACTGGTTTCCTATGAGAAACCAGTGATCAATGTGAAAGATCAGTGTGTGCAGTGTTATAGGTCTCTATGGGAGCTAAAACACTGCAAAAAAAAAGTGAAAAAAAAATAGTGAATAAAGATCATTTAACGCCTCCCCTATTAAAAGTTTGAATCACCCCCCTTTTCCCATAAAAAAAACACAGTGTAAATAAAAATAAACATATATGGTATCCCCGCGTGGGTAAATGTCTTATAAAAATATATAGTTAATTAAACCGCACGGTCAATGGCGTATACGCAAAAAAATTCCAAAATGTCCAATAAAGTGCATTTTTGGTCACTTTTTATATCATTTAAGTCCTATCAATGCAACAATGATACCATTAAAAACTTCAGATCACCAAGCAAAAAATTAGCCCTCATACTGCACCATAGGCGGAAAAATAAAAAAGTTATAGGGGTCAGAAGATGACAATTTTAAACGTATTAATTTTCCTGCATTTAGTTATGATTTTCTCCAGAAGTACGAAAAAATCAAACCTATATAAGTAGGGTATCATTTTAATCGTATGAACCTACAGAATAAAGATAAGGTGTCATTTTTACCGAAAAATTTACTACGTAGAAACAGAAGCCCCCAAAAGTTACAAAACGGCAATTTTGTTGCACAATGATTTTTTTTCCCGTTTCACCGTAGATTTTTGGGCAAAATGACTGACGTCATTACAAAGTAGAATTGGTGGTGCAAAAAATAAGCAATCATATGGATTTTTAGGTGCAAAATTGAAAGAGTTATGATTTTTTAAAGGCAAGGAGCAAAAAACAAAAGTGCAAAAACGGAAAAACCCCCGGTCCAGCCCAGCATTAGCTCTTCCAGTGTCCATTCTTTTTACAATAACTACAAACTGGTCTCTGACTCCCAGGCAGTCTCACAGGAGGGGTATCAGGTGGATTGGAAGGGTGGGGGTCAGGTTTCTTAGGTGGGAGTGTCGCAGGTCTAGGGGGATTGGGCTGACGGACGTTTCTTTAAAGGCCTGGGCTAACTGTTCAATGTCTTGCTTAATGTCTTGTAAATCCGCTGTCAAAGGGCTAGGGGGAGGTGACTAGGGCGAGGCCCCCGGGGATTCTGCAGCAGGGACACCAGCTTCCTCTGCCTGGGGTCCTGATTCAATCACCTTAACTGCTAGTGTCTTAAAAGCTGGAAAGGCCATGTCAGGATTTTGTACAGCTAACATCCTAAGTTGAGCCATGTCCCATTTATTCTGTGCCCCTTCTATGAATTGGTCCATCAGCACTCGGTTACCCTGATCGGGCGTGATGTCATCCAGCTTCTGCACCGCCTCTAATGCATTCTGCAAAGCTACCACATATGCTCTGGGAGTCTAACCTGGTTTCTGACGTCATATAGTCTGAGGCGTACCACAGAGGGGGAATGGGATTCAAACAGTTGAGAGAGTCCCTCGAAAATCTGTCCCACTGTGGCTTTGTCAGTCGCTGGCCAGGTGCGGAGCTCCTGCAAGGCAGGTCCCTGGAGCTGTCCTAGAAGCAACTGTACCTGCTGATGAGGAGGAAGAGCATAGAACTCGAAGAGGCTGTAGATCTTTTCTTTAAAGTATCTCAATGTAAAAGGGTCACCGTTGTAGATGGGAAGCACAGGATTCCCCAAGAGGACAAGTGCAGCAACAGGGGCTCTCAGCACGTAGGGAGAAGCTGGAGGTGGGCTAGATGGATCCTGCTCTGCCCGTGGCAAAGGCCTTGCTGGAATCACAGGAAGACCACATCTTTGTAGGGTAGGCAGCACCCTTCTGACTCGTGGTGGAGACCCATTTGGCCGGGTCACTGGAGCATCACCCTCCTGTTGTGCATGTGGTGACAATGGCGCCGCAGGCTCTGACATTTTGGTATTAGGTGTGCTGGCCCTTTAAATAACTCTTGGATTCCTGGGTCCCAAGGAGGTACGCAGTTGTTCTCTAATCTGGAACTTGAGTGCGTAGATTTCAAATTTGAGAGCGGTGACTTGAAACTGGAGCGCGTTAAGCTGAAATTGGAGTGCGTTGTTCGGCAGCTGAAGTGAATCTATACAGGACTTAAATTTGGCAATCTGGCGTCTCAGAGTCCTGTATTGCTCCGGCTCTTTACAACCTTCAACCCGCTGTCGCGCATTGTTTTGCAGGTCCTTTTGTCCTTTTGCAGGTCTCCGACTCTGGACTCCGGCAAAATGGCCACCACTGCACCGAGGGCTTCGGTGGGCGGGGTCTCTGGATCACGCGCGTGGGAAGGCTCCACGCTAGCTTTAACTCTTTCCACTGCGAATTGTAACTCCGCTGTATTCTTCGCCTCCCCCCTTACTTTTCGTGCGCACCTCTTTGTAAAGCACACGAAACGCACCGCTCTTGTACACTGTAATGCGGTTTGCAGCACATTATAAAGTCTGTTATATTGGGGGGGGTACACTTTCACTGGAGGCAACAGCAGCAGGCACACACAATCCTGTTCGTGACGCCAAAAAGGCTTTGTGTTAAGCCTCGGGGGTGTAGGGTAGCTGGGGTGTTGCTGAGGAGGTATCAGGGTTTTTGTTTAACTCTTGTCACTCGTGACGCCAGGGTGAGGGTTAAATGCTGAGGTAATGTTGGGCCTATCGCCACCCTTTTCAAGAGCGATAGGTGAGTGCAGAATAACGGATTGTCCACAACCAGTGCTTAGCTGAAAACTTGTAGAAACTTTACTGATTTTCTGTAACATGCAGCAGTAACAACAGACCAGATAACAGAGTCTATATACAGCTGAAGCAGCGATTGACAGGTGGTTGGGACCTTGTAAGTTCTCTTTAGTTTAGGAGGATTTTTGTAGCATAGATCTGCTGGATTTAGGGGTAGGTTTAGGTCCAGTGATCTTGCAGAGTTAGCAGGAAATTGTAAGAACTCACAATCTTTAGCGTAGGCCGAGGCCGCAAGGCTTAGGTCTAGTAATTGTCTATGGAGGTTGCGGAGGTCTTACCTCATCCAGAGTCAGCAACCCAAGAGAGCGATTAATGGCTGCAGCTCCCTTATATGTGCAGGGGCTGAGTGGTTTTGGATTGGTCCATACATCTGTCACTCACCGTTACATTGCATTGTGGGTGAACACCTGACATAAGAACCCCCAAAGGTCCTTCAACAAACCATAGAGTTCAGAACACCGAGTCACATGACCTAAGGTCCTGCAACACTAACAGGTAGGCATTTAAATATACATATATACATTTATATTTAGATGAATATTAACTAACTGAGGGGTGACCCCACCATTCCTAGGAACTCTGACTTTGGGGACCTCTACCAAGGTACGATATGCAATACGGTACCGGGACACCCCACAGACAACCATGGCAAAAATGCAATGTTGTCAAACGCTTTCATGCTCAGAAGAAAGCTCTAAATCTCATCATTTTGGGAGATAATTTTTAAAAGTTCCAAGTTGGAGTTGTGAAACAAAAAGGTTATGTCAAATGTCAGTAAAAACAAAATAGTTTTTAAAATTATGTTGAAGGTTTATATTGGAAATCAATGAAATCTTTTAAACATTAATATGATAGAGTACAAGTTGTCATCATTTGTGTCGAGATCTAGGATGAGTTCAACTATGCCAGATGTGAACCCAGCCTTATTAAAGAAAATCTCAACATAAAAAAAGTATAAAATATTTTTCATGCCACACACCTCTTTCCTACAATCATAAAACTGGACTCAGGGTATTGGTTACTAGAGTTTTGATACTTTTGTAAATATTTATAGCAGCCTCATGAAATTTGGCTCAAAAATACAAAACGTTCTTAAGTTTATGTGGTTAACTGTAGACTAAAAAAAGATGATGAAGCAAGTAACACAGTAGAGAATTGAAACGCATGGTTTAACACTTTTATTTAACATAACTTGGTGTTACATACTACACTCACCACTCTGAAAGAACTTTCTTCTATTACTTCTTTTGAGAAAAAAAAAAGAACACAGTCATCAAAAGCAGACAACCATTGCAAAAACGCAATGTTGTCAACCGCTTTCATGCTCAGAAGAAAGCTCTAAATCTCATCATTGTGAATAGTGAGCTTGGACTCTTTCAGCCACATTTCTCCTTTCAAAGACTTTAGAAATGATCCATGAAAATATAGCCCTAATAATTAGAATTTTCTTATTTTTCACACCTATACGGTTTAACCTTTTAACTGAAGCTGAGATAATTTTCAAAAGTTCCGAGTTTGACTTGTGAAACAAAAAGGTTGTGTCAAATGTCAATAAAAACAAAATAGTTTTTAAAAGTATGTTGAAGGTTTATATGGAAATCAATTAAATCCTTTAACCCCTTAAGGACCAGGCCATTTTACACCTTAAGGACCAGAGCGCTTTTTGCAAATCTGATCACTGCCACTTTAAACATTAATAACTCTGGAATGCTTTTAGTTATCATTCTGATTCCGAGACTGTTTTTTCGTGACATATTCTACTTTAACTTAGTGGCAAAATTTTATGGTAACTTGCATCCTTTCTTGGTGAAAAATCCCCAATTTGATGAAAAAAATGAAAATTTTGCATTTTTCTAACTTTGAAGCTCTCTGCTTGTAAGAAAAATGGATATTCAAAATACATTTTTTTTGTTCACATATATAATATGTCCACTTTATGTTTGCATCATAACATTTATGAGTTTTTACTTTTGGAAGACACCAGAGGGCTTCAAAGTTCAGCAGCAATTTTGAAATTTTTCACAAAATTTTCAAACTCGCTATTTTTCATGGACCAGTTCAGGTTTGAAGTGGATTTAATGGGTCTTCATATTAGAAATACCCCGTAAAAGTCCCCATTATAAAAACTACACCCCCCAAAGTATTCAAAATGACATTCAGTAAGTGTATTAACCCTTGAGGTGTTTCACAGGAATAGCAGCAAATTGAAGGAGAAAATTCAAAATCTTCATTTTTTACACTCCCCAATTTTTGAATTTTTGCAAGGGGTAAAAAGGAGAAAACATTTTCCTGTATTTGTAGCCCAATTTCTCTCGAGTAAGCACATACCTCATATGTCTATGTTTATTGTTCAGCGGGCGCAGTAGAGGGCTGAGAAGGGAAGGAGCGACAAATGGTTTTTGGGGGGCATGTCACCTTTAGGAAGCCCCTATGGTGCCAGCACAGCAAAAAAAAGCCACATGGCATACCATTTTGGAAACTAGACCCCTCGGGGAATGTAACAAGGGGTAATGTGAACCTTAATACCCTACAGGTGTTTCACGACTTTTGCATATGTAAAAAAATATATATTTTTTTTACCTAAAATGCTTGGTTTCCCAAAATGTTTACATTTTTAAAAAGGGTAATAGCAGAAAATACCCCCCAAAATTTGAAGCCCAATTTCTTCCGATTCAGAAAACACCCCATATGGGGGTGAAAAGTGCTCTGCTGGCGCACTACAGGTCTCAGAAGAGAAGGAGTCACATTTGGCTTTTTGAAAGCAAATTTTGCTCTGGGGGCATGCCGCACTTACGTAGCCCCTATGGTGCCAGAACAGCAAAAAAAACACATGGCATACCATTTTGGAAACTAGACCCCTCGGGGAACGTAACAAGGGGTAATGTGAACCTTAACACCCCGCAGGTGATTCACAACTTTTGCATATGTAAAAAAAATAAAAATAATTTAACCTAAAATGCTTGGCTTCCCAAAAATTTTACATTTTTAAAAGGGGTAATAGCAGAAAATACCCCCCAAAATTTGTAACACAATTTCTCCCGAGTACGGCAATACCCCATATGTGACCCTAAACTGTTGCCTTGAAATACGACAGGGCTCCAAAGTGAGAGCGCCATGCGCATTCGAGGTCTGAATTAGGGACTTGCATAGGGGTGGACATAGGGGGTATTCTACGCCAGTGATTCCCAAACAGGGTGCCTCCAGCTGTTGTAAAAATCCCAGCATGCCTAGACAGTCAGTGGCTATCTGGCAATACTGGGAGTGGTTGTTTTGCAACAGCTGGAGGCTCCGTTTTGGAAACAATGGCATACCAGACGTTTTCCATTTTTATTGGGGAGGGGAGGAGGACTGTGTAGGGGTATGTGTATATGTAGTGTTTTTTACTTTTTATTTAATTTTTTGTTAGTGTAGTGTAGTGTTTTTAGGGTACAGTCGCACAGGCTGGCAGTTTGATCTGCGGCAGAAAATTTGCCGCAACTCAAACTTGCAGACGGATACTTAGTGTAAACCTCTGCTCATGTGAGTGTACCCAGTATGTTCACTTTGGGGAGGTGGGAACATCCAGCTGTTGCAAAACTACAACTCCCAGCATGTACAGTCTATCAGTGCATGCTGGGAGCTGTAGTTTTGCAACAGATGGAGGCTCCGTTATGGAAACAGTGGCGTACCAGACGTTTTTCATTTTTATTGGGGAGGGGGGCTGTGTAGGGGTATGTGTATATGTAGTGCTTTTTACTTTTTATTTTATTTTGTGTTAGTGTAGTGTTTTTAGGGTACAATCGCACGGGCGGGGGTTCACAGTAGTTTCTCGCTGGAAGTTTGAGCTGCGGCAGAAAATTTGCCGCAGCTCAAACTTGCAGCCGGATACTTAGTGTAAACCTCTGCCCATGTGAGTGTACCCTGTACATTCACATTGGGGGGGGACATCTAGCTGTTGCAAAACTACAACTCCCAGCATGTACGGTTTATCAGTGCATGCTGGGAGTTGTAGTTTTGCAACAGCTGGAGGCACACTGGTTGTGAAACACCAAGTTTGGTAACAAACTCAGTGTTTTGCAACCAGTGTGCCTTCAGCTGTTGCAAAAGCTACAACCCCCAGCATGTACGGACAGCGGAAGGGCATGCTGGGACTTGTAGTTATGCAACAGCCGGAGGCATACTACTTTGGCTGGGGATGCTGGGGATTCTAGTTATGCAACAGCTGGAGACACACTGGTTTGCTACTTAACTCAGTGTGCCTTCAGCTGTTGCAAAACTACAACTCTCAGCAGTCACCGACAGCCAACAGGCATGCTGGGAGTTGTAGTTATGCAACCAGCAGATGCACCACTACAACGCCCAGCATGCACTTTAGCTGTTTGTGCAAGCTGGCAGTTGTAGTTACACAACAGCTGAAGGTACACTTTTCCATAGAAAAAATGTGCCTCCAGCTGTTGCAAAACTATAAGTCCCAGCATGCCCATAAGGGCATGCTGGGAGTTGTGGTGGTCTGCCTCCTGCCATTGCATAACTACAGCTCCCAGCATGCCCTTTTTGCATGCTGGGAGCTGTTGCTAAGCAACAGCAGGAGGCTGTCACTCACCTCCTGCTGCTGCTCCACGCAGCATCAGGTCAGTCCCTCGCCGCCAAGGCCTGCGCCGCTGCTGCTGCCCCGATTCCAACATTGATGCCGGGGATCGGGGTCCCCAGCTCCCGAGGTGCACGTCCCGCACCCGGTCACGTCCTCCGGAAGAAGGGCGGAGCGGGTTGCGGGAGTGACACCCACAGCAGGCGCCCTGATTGCTCGGCCGGTAAAACACCGACGAATCAGGGCGATCGTGAGGTGGCACCAATGCCACCTCACCCCTGCTGGCTATGGCTGTTCGGGGCCGTCTCTGACGGCCCCGATCAGCCAGTGATTCCGGGTCACTGGAGACCCGATTGACCCGGAATCGCCACAGATCTCTGTACTGAATTGTCTAGCTATCTACGGCCATCGCCGACATGAGGGGGCATAATGACTCCCCTGGGCAATATGCAGCGATGCCTGCTGATGTACATATTTAACATAACTTGGTGTTACATACTACACTCACCACTCTGAAAGAACTTTCTTCTATTACTTCTTTTGAAAAAAAGAAGAACACAGTCATCAAAAGCAGACAACCATTGCAAAACTGCAATGTTGTCAACTGCTTTCATGCTCAGAAGAAAGCTCTAAATCTCATCATTGTGGATAGTGAGCTTGGACTCTTTCAGCCACATTTCTCCCTTCAAAGACTTTAGAAATGATCCCTGAAAGTATAGCCCTAACAATTAGGATTTTCAGATTTTTCCCACCTATACGGTTTAACCTTTTAACTGAAGCTGGGATCATTTTCAAAAGTTCCGAGTTTGAGTTGTGAAACAAAAAGGTTGTGTCAAATGTCAGTAAAAACAAAATAGTTTTTCAAAGTATGTTGAAGGTTTATATGGAAATCAATGAAATCCTTTAAACATGAGTATGATAGAGTACATGTTGTCATCAGTTGCGTCGAGATCTAGGCTGAGTTCAACTATTCCAGATGTTAACCCAGCCTTACTAAAGAAAATCTCAACATAAAAAAAGTATTAAATATTTGTCATGCCACAACATCTCTTTCCTACAATAATAAAACTGGACTCAGGGTATATGTTACTAGAGTTTGGATACTTTTGTACTAAAAAAGAATTTATAGCAGCCTCGTGAGCTTAAGCTCAAAAATGCAAAACTTTCTTAAGTTTATTATATGATTAACTGTAGATTAAAAAAGAAGATAAAGCAAGTAACACTGTAGAGAATTGAAATGCATGGTTTAACACTTAAATTTAATATAACTTGGTGTTACATACTACACTCACCACTCTGAAAGAACTTTCTTCTACTACTTCTTTTGAAAAAAAGAAGAACACAAACATCAAAAGCAGACAACCATTGCTAAACTGCAATGTTGTCAACTGCTTTCATGCTCAGAAGAAAGCTCTAAAGCTCATGATTGTGGATAGTGAGCTTGGACTCTTTCAGCCACGTTTCTCCCTTGAAAGACTTTAGAAATGATCCCTGAAAGTATAGCCCTAACAATTAGAATTTTCAGATTTTTCCCACCTATACGGTTTAACCTTTTAACTGAAGCTGAGATCATTTTCAAAAGTTCCGAGTTTGAGTTGTGAAACAAAAAGGTTGTGTCAAATGTCAGTAAAAACAAAATAGTTTTTCAAAGTATGTTGAAGGTTTATATGGAAATCAATGAAATCCTTTAAACATGAATATGATAGAGTACATGTTGTCATCAGTTGCGTCGAGATCTAGGCTGAGTTCAACTATTCCAGATGTTAACCCAGCCTTACTAAAGAAAATCTCAACATAAAAAAAGTATAAAATATTTGTCATGCCACAACATCTCTTTCCAACAATCAAAAAACCGGACTCAGGGCATATGTTACCTGAGTTTTGATACTTTTGTACTAAAAAAAACTTTATAGCAGCCTCCTGAGCTTTGGCTCCAAAATACAAAACTTTCTTAAGTTTATTATATGGTTAACTGTAGATTAAAAAAAGAAGATAGAGCAAGTAACACAGTAGAGAATTGAAACGCATGGTTTAACACTTTAATTTAACATAACTCGGTGTTACATACTACACTCACCACTCTGAAAGAACTTTCTTCTATTACTTCTTTTGAAAAAAAGAAGAACACAGTCATCAAAAGCAGACAACCATTGCTAAACTGCAATGTTGTCAACTGCTTTCATGCTCAGAAGAAAGCTCTAAATCTCATCATTGTGGATAGTGAGCTTGGACTCTTTCAGCCACATTTCTCCCTTCAAAGACTTTAGAAATGATCCCTGAAAGTATAGCCCTAACAATTAGGATTTTCAGATTTTTCCCACCTATACGTTTTAACCTTTTAACTGAAGCTGAGATCATTTTCAAAAGTTCCGAGTTTGAGTTGTGAAACAAAAAGGTTGTGTCAAATGTCAGTAAAAACAAAATAGTTTTTCAAAGTATGTTGAAGGTTTATATGGAAATCAATGAAATCCTTTAAACATGAGTATGATAGAGTACATGTTGTCATCAGTTGCGTCGAGATCTAGGCTGAGTTCAACTATTCCAGATGTTAACGCAGCCTTACTAAAGAAAATCTCAACATAAAAAAAGTATAAAATATTTGTCATGCCACAACATCTCTTTCCTACAATCATAAAACCGGACTCAGGGCATATGTTACCTGAGTTTTGATACTTTTGTACTAAAAAAATTTATAGCAGCCTCGTGAGCTTAAGCTCAAAAATACAAAACTTTCTTAAGTTTATTATATGGTTAACTGTAGATGAAAAAAGAAGATAAAGCAAGTAACACTGTAGAGAATTGAAATGCATGGTATAACACTTTAATTTAACATAACTTGGTGTTACATACTACACTCACCACTCTGAAAGAACTTTCTTCTATTACTTCTTTTGAATAAAAGAAGAACACAGTAATCAAAAGCAGACAACCATTGCAAAACTGCAATATTGTCAACCGCTTTCATGCTCAGAAGAAAGCTCTAAATCTCATCATTGTGGATAGTGAGCTTGGACTCTTTCAGCCACATTTCTCCCTTCAAAGACTTTAGAAATGATCCCTGAAAGTATAGCCCTAACAATTAGGATTTTCAGATTTTTCCCACCTATACGGTTTAACCTTTTAACTGAAGCTGAGATCATTTTCAAAAGTTCCGAGTTTGAGTTGTGAAACAAAAAAGTTGTGTCAAATGTCAGTAAAAACAAAATAGTTTTTCAAAGTATGTTGAAGGTTTATATGGAAATCCTTTAAACATGAGTATGATAGAGTACATGTTGTCATCAGTTGCGTCGAGATCTAGGCTGAGTTCAACTATTCCAGATGTTAACCCAGCCTTACTAAAGAAAATCTCAACATAAAAAAGTATAAAATATTTGTCATGCCACAACATCTCTTTCCTACAATCATAAAACCGGACTCAGAGCATATGTTACCTGAGTTTTGATACTTTTGTACTAAAAAAATTTATAGCAGCCTCGTGAGCTTTAGCTCAAAAATACAAAACTTTCTTAAGTTTATTATATGGTTAACTGTAGATTAAAAAAGAAGATAAAGCAAGGAACACTGTAGAGAATTGAAATGCATGGTTTAACACTTTAATTTAACATAACTTGAAGTTACATACTACACTCACCACTCTGAAAGAACTTTCTTCTATTACTTCTTTTGAAAAAAAGAAGAACACAGTCATCAAAAGCAGACAACCATTGCAAAACTGCAATGTTGTCAACCGCTTTCATGCTCAGAAGAAAGCTCTAAATCTCATCATTGTGGATAGTGAGCTTGGACTCTTTCAGCCACATTTCTCCCTTCAAAGACTTTAGAAATGATCCCTGAAAGTATAGCCCTAACAATTAGGATTTTCAGATTTTTCCCACCTATACGGTTTAACTGAAGCTGAGATCATTTTCAAAAGTTCCGAGTTTGAGTTGTGAAACAAAAAGGTTGTGTCAAATGTCAGTAAAAACAAAATAGTTTTTCAAAGTATGTTGAAGGTTTATATGGAAATCAATGAAATCCTTTAAACATGAGTATGATAGAGTACATGTTGTCATCAGTTGCGTCGAGATCTAGGCTGAGTTCAACTATTCCAGATGTTAACGCAGCCTTACTAAAGAAAATCTCAACATAACAAAAGTATAAAATATTTGTCATGCCACAACATCTCTTTCCTACAATCATGAAACCGGACTCAGGGCATATGTTACCTGAGTTTTGATACTTTTGTAATGAAAAAAACTTTATAGCAGCCTCGTGAGCTTTGGCTCAAAAATACAAAACTTTCTTAAGTTTATTATATGGTTAACTGTAGATTAAAAAAAGAAGATAGAGCAAGTAACACTGTAGAGAATTGAAATGCATGGTTTAACACTTTAATTTAACATAACTTGGTGTTACATACTACACTCACCACTCTGAAAGAACTTTCTTCTATTACTTCTTTTGAAAAAAAAGAAGAACACAGTCATCAAAAGCAGACAACCATTGCTAAACTGCAATGTTGTCAACCGCTTTCATGCTCAGAAGAAAGCTCTAAATCTCATCATTGTGGATAGTGAGCTTGGACTCTTTCAGCCACATTTCTCCCTTCAAAGACTTTAGAAATGATCCCTGAAAGTATAGCCCTAACAATAAGAATTTTCAGATTTTTCCCACCTATACGTTTTAACCTTTTAACTGAAGCTGAGATCATTTTCTAAAGTTCCGAGTTTGAGTTGTGAAACAAAAAGGTTGTGTCAAATGTCAGTAAAAACAAAATAGTTTTTCAAAGTATGTTGAAGGTTTATATGGAAATCAATGAAATCCTTTAAACATGAGTAGGATAGAGTACATGTTGTCATCAGTTGCGTCGAGATCTAGGCTGAGTTCAACTATTCCAGATGTTAACGCAGCCTTACTAAAGAAAATCTCAACATAAAAAAAGTATAAAATATTTGTCATGCCACAACATCTCTTTCCTACAATCATAAAACCGGACTCAGGGCATATGTTACCTGAGTTTTGATACTTTTGTACTAAAAAAATTTATAGCAGCCTCGTGAGCTTAAGCTCAAAAATACAAAACTTTCTTAAGTTTATTATATGGTTAACTGTAGATGAAAAAAGAAGATAAAGCAAGTAACACTGTAGAGAATTGAAATGCATGGTATAACACTTTAATTTAACATAACTTGGTGTTACATACTACACTCACCACTCTGAAAGAACTTTCTTCTATTACTTCTTTTGAATAAAAGAAGAACACAGTAATCAAAAGCAGACAACCATTGCAAAACTGCAATATTGTCAACCGCTTTCATGCTCAGAAGAAAGCTCTAAATCTCATCATTGTGGATAGTGAGCTTGGACTCTTTCAGCCACATTTCTCCCTTCAAAGACTTTAGAAATGATCCCTGAAAGTATAGCCCTAACAATTAGGATTTTCAGATTTTTCCCACCTATACGGTTTAACCTTTTAACTGAAGCTGAGATCATTTTCAAAAGTTCCGAGTTTGAGTTGTGAAACAAAAAAGTTGTGTCAAATGTCAGTAAAAACAAAATAGTTTTTCAAAGTATGTTGAAGGTTTATATGGAAATCCTTTAAACATGAGTATGATAGAGTACATGTTGTCATCAGTTGCGTCGAGATCTAGGCTGAGTTCAACTATTCCAGATGTTAACCCAGCCTTACTAAAGAAAATCTCAACATAAAAAAGTATAAAATATTTGTCATGCCACAACATCTCTTTCCTACAATCATAAAACCGGACTCAGAGCATATGTTACCTGAGTTTTGATACTTTTGTACTAAAAAAATTTATAGCAGCCTCGTGAGCTTTAGCTCAAAAATACAAAACTTTCTTAAGTTTATTATATGGTTAACTGTAGATTAAAAAAGAAGATAAAGCAAGGAACACTGTAGAGAATTGAAATGCATGGTTTAACACTTTAATTTAACATAACTTGAAGTTACATACTACACTCACCACTCTGAAAGAACTTTCTTCTATTACTTCTTTTGAAAAAAAGAAGAACACAGTCATCAAAAGCAGACAACCATTGCAAAACTGCAATGTTGTCAACCGCTTTCATGCTCAGAAGAAAGCTCTAAATCTCATCATTGTGGATAGTGAGCTTGGACTCTTTCAGCCACATTTCTCCCTTCAAAGACTTTAGAAATGATCCCTGAAAGTATAGCCCTAACAATTAGGATTTTCAGATTTTTCCCACCTATACGGTTTAACTGAAGCTGAGATCATTTTCAAAAGTTCCGAGTTTGAGTTGTGAAACAAAAAGGTTGTGTCAAATGTCAGTAAAAACAAAATAGTTTTTCAAAGTATGTTGAAGGTTTATATGGAAATCAATGAAATCCTTTAAACATGAGTATGATAGAGTACATGTTGTCATCAGTTGCGTCGAGATCTAGGCTGAGTTCAACTATTCCAGATGTTAACGCAGCCTTACTAAAGAAAATCTCAACATAACAAAAGTATAAAATATTTGTCATGCCACAACATCTCTTTCCTACAATCATGAAACCGGACTCAGGGCATATGTTACCTGAGTTTTGATACTTTTGTAATGAAAAAAACTTTATAGCAGCCTCGTGAGCTTTGGCTCAAAAATACAAAACTTTCTTAAGTTTATTATATGGTTAACTGTAGATTAAAAAAAGAAGATAGAGCAAGTAACACTGTAGAGAATTGAAATGCATGGTTTAACACTTTAATTTAACATAACTTGGTGTTACATACTACACTCACCACTCTGAAAGAACTTTCTTCTATTACTTCTTTTGAAAAAAAAGAAGAACACAGTCATCAAAAGCAGACAACCATTGCTAAACTGCAATGTTGTCAACCGCTTTCATGCTCAGAAGAAAGCTCTAAATCTCATCATTGTGGATAGTGAGCTTGGACTCTTTCAGCCACATTTCTCCCTTCAAAGACTTTAGAAATGATCCCTGAAAGTATAGCCCTAACAATAAGAATTTTCAGATTTTTCCCACCTATACGTTTTAACCTTTTAACTGAAGCTGAGATCATTTTCTAAAGTTCCGAGTTTGAGTTGTGAAACAAAAAGGTTGTGTCAAATGTCAGTAAAAACAAAATAGTTTTTCAAAGTATGTTGAAGGTTTATATGGAAATCAATGAAATCCTTTAAACATGAGTAGGATAGAGTACATGTTGTCATCAGTTGCGTCGAGATCTAGGCTGAGTTCAACTATTCCAGATGTTAACGCAGCCTTACTAAAGAAAATCTCAACATAAAAAAAGTATAAAATATTTGTCATGCCACAACATCTCTTTCCTACAATCATAAAACCGGACTCAGGGCATATGTTACCTGAGTTTTGATACTTTTGTACTAAAAAAATTTATAGCAGCCTCGTGAGCTTAAGCTCAAAAATACAAAACTTTCTTAAGTTTATTATATGGTTAACTGTAGATGAAAAAAGAAGATAAAGCAAGTAACACTGTAGAGAATTGAAATGCATGGTATAACACTTTAATTTAACATAACTTGGTGTTACATACTACACTCACCACTCTGAAAGAACTTTCTTCTATTACTTCTTTTGAATAAAAGAAGAACACAGTAATCAAAAGCAGACAACCATTGCAAAACTGCAATATTGTCAACCGCTTTCATGCTCAGAAGAAAGCTCTAAATCTCATCATTGTGGATAGTGAGCTTGGACTCTTTCAGCCACATTTCTCCCTTCAAAGACTTTAGAAATGATCCCTGAAAGTATAGCCCTAACAATTAGGATTTTCAGATTTTTCCCACCTATACGGTTTAACCTTTTAACTGAAGCTGAGATCATTTTCAAAAGTTCCGAGTTTGAGTTGTGAAACAAAAAAGTTGTGTCAAATGTCAGTAAAAACAAAATAGTTTTTCAAAGTATGTTGAAGGTTTATATGGAAATCCTTTAAACATGAGTATGATAGAGTACATGTTGTCATCAGTTGCGTCGAGATCTAGGCTGAGTTCAACTATTCCAGATGTTAACCCAGCCTTACTAAAGAAAATCTCAACATAAAAAAGTATAAAATATTTGTCATGCCACAACATCTCTTTCCTACAATCATAAAACCGGACTCAGAGCATATGTTACCTGAGTTTTGATACTTTTGTACTAAAAAAATTTATAGCAGCCTCGTGAGCTTTAGCTCAAAAATACAAAACTTTCTTAAGTTTATTATATGGTTAACTGTAGATTAAAAAAGAAGATAAAGCAAGGAACACTGTAGAGAATTGAAATGCATGGTTTAACACTTTAATTTAACATAACTTGAAGTTACATACTACACTCACCACTCTGAAAGAACTTTCTTCTATTACTTCTTTTGAAAAAAAGAAGAACACAGTCATCAAAAGCAGACAACCATTGCAAAACTGCAATGTTGTCAACCGCTTTCATGCTCAGAAGAAAGCTCTAAATCTCATCATTGTGGATAGTGAGCTTGGACTCTTTCAGCCACATTTCTCCCTTCAAAGACTTTAGAAATGATCCCTGAAAGTATAGCCCTAACAATTAGGATTTTCAGATTTTTCCCACCTATACGGTTTAACTGAAGCTGAGATCATTTTCAAAAGTTCCGAGTTTGAGTTGTGAAACAAAAAGGTTGTGTCAAATGTCAGTAAAAACAAAATAGTTTTTCAAAGTATGTTGAAGGTTTATATGGAAATCAATGAAATCCTTTAAACATGAGTATGATAGAGTACATGTTGTCATCAGTTGCGTCGAGATCTAGGCTGAGTTCAACTATTCCAGATGTTAACGCAGCCTTACTAAAGAAAATCTCAACATAACAAAAGTATAAAATATTTGTCATGCCACAACATCTCTTTCCTACAATCATGAAACCGGACTCAGGGCATATGTTACCTGAGTTTTGATACTTTTGTAATGAAAAAAACTTTATAGCAGCCTCGTGAGCTTTGACTCAAAAATACAAAACTTTCTTAAGTTTATTATATGGTTAACTGTAGATTAAAAAAAGAAGATAGAGCAAGTAACACTGTAGAGAATTGAAATGCATGGTTTAACACTTTAATTTAACATAACTTGGTGTTACATACTACACTCACCACTCTGAAAGAACTTTCTTCTATTACTTCTTTTGAAAAAAAAGAAGAACACAGTCATCAAAAGCAGACAACCATTGCTAAACTGCAATGTTGTCAACCGCTTTCATGCTCAGAAGAAAGCTCTAAATCTCATCATTGTGGATAGTGAGCTTGGACTCTTTCAGCCACATTTCTCCCTTCAAAGACTTTAGAAATGATCCCTGAAAGTATAGCCCTAACAATAAGAATTTTCAGATTTTTCCCACCTATACGTTTTAACCTTTTAACTGAAGCTGAGATCATTTTCTAAAGTTCCGAGTTTGAGTTGTGAAACAAAAAGGTTGTGTCAAATGTCAGTAAAAACAAAATAGTTTTTCAAAGTATGTTGAAGGTTTATATGGAAATCAATGAAATCCTTTAAACATGAGTAGGATAGAGTACATGTTGTCATCAGTTGCGTCGAGATCTAGGCTGAGTTCAACTATTCCAGATGTTAACGCAGCCTTACTAAAGAAAATCTCAACATAAAAAAAGTATAAAATATTTGTCATGCCACAACATCTCTTTCCTACAATCATAAAACCGGACTCAGGGCATATGTTACCTGAGTTTTGATACTTTTGTACTAAAAAAATTTATAGCAGCCTCGTGAGCTTAAGCTCAAAAATACAAAACTTTCTTAAGTTTATTATATGGTTAACTGTAGATGAAAAAAGAAGATAAAGCAAGTAACACTGTAGAGAATTGAAATGCATGGTATAACACTTTAATTTAACATAACTTGGTGTTACATACTATACTCACCACTCTGAAAGAACTTTCTTCTATTACTTCTTTTGAATAAAAGAAGAACACAGTAATCAAAAGCAGACAACCATTGCAAAACTGCAATATTGTCAACCGCTTTCATGCTCAGAAGAAAGCTCTAAATCTCATCATTGTGGATAGTGAGCTTGGACTCTTTCAGCCACATTTCTCCCTTCAAAGACTTTAGAAATGATCCCTGAAAGTATAGCCCTAACAATTAGGATTTTCAGATTTTTCCCACCTATACGGTTTAACCTTTTAACTGAAGCTGAGATCATTTTCAAAAGTTCCGAGTTTGAGTTGTGAAACAAAAAAGTTGTGTCAAATGTCAGTAAAAACAAAATAGTTTTTCAAAGTATGTTGAAGGTTTATATGGAAATCCTTTAAACATGAGTATGATAGAGTACATGTTGTCATCAGTTGCGTCGAGATCTAGGCTGAGTTCAACTATTCCAGATGTTAACCCAGCCTTACTAAAGAAAATCTCAACATAAAAAAGTATAAAATATTTGTCATGCCACAACATCTCTTTCCTACAATCATAAAACCGGACTCAGAGCATATGTTACCTGAGTTTTGATACTTTTGTACTAAAAAAATTTATAGCAGCCTCGTGAGCTTTAGCTCAAAAATACAAAACTTTCTTAAGTTTATTATATGGTTAACTGTAGATTAAAAAAGAAGATAAAGCAAGGAACACTGTAGAGAATTGAAATGCATGGTTTAACACTTTAATTTAACATAACTTGAAGTTACATACTACACTCACCACTCTGAAAGAACTTTCTTCTATTACTTCTTTTGAAAAAAAGAAGAACACAGTCATCAAAAGCAGACAACCATTGCAAAACTGCAATGTTGTCAACCGCTTTCATGCTCAGAAGAAAGCTCTAAATCTCATCATTGTGGATAGTGAGCTTGGACTCTTTCAGCCACATTTCTCCCTTCAAAGACTTTAGAAATGATCCCTGAAAGTATAGCCCTAACAATTAGGATTTTCAGATTTTTCCCACCTATACGGTTTAACTGAAGCTGAGATCATTTTCAAAAGTTCCGAGTTTGAGTTGTGAAACAAAAAGGTTGTGTCAAATGTCAGTAAAAACAAAATAGTTTTTCAAAGTATGTTGAAGGTTTATATGGAAATCAATGAAATCCTTTAAACATGAGTATGATAGAGTACATGTTGTCATCAGTTGCGTCGAGATCTAGGCTGAGTTCAACTATTCCAGATGTTAACGCAGCCTTACTAAAGAAAATCTCAACATAACAAAAGTATAAAATATTTGTCATGCCACAACATCTCATTCCTACAATCATAAAACCGGACTCAGGGCATATGTTACCTGAGTTTTGATACTTTTGTAATGAAAAAAACTTTATAGCAGCCTCCTGAGCTTTGGCTCAAAAATACAAAACTTTCTTAAGTTTATTATATGGTTAACTGTAGATTAAAAAAAGAAGATAGAGCAAATAACACAGTAGAGAATTGAAACACATGGTTTAACACTTTAATTTAACATAACTTAGTGTTACATACTACACTCACCACTCTGAAAGAACTTTCTTCTATTATTTCTTTTGAAAAAAAGAAGAACACAGTCATCAAAAGCAGACAACCATTGCTAAACTGCAATGTTGTCAACCGCTTTCATGCTAAGAAGAAAGCTCTAAATCTCATCATTGTGGATGGTGAGCTTGGACTCTTTCAGCCACATTTCTCCCTTCAAAGACTTTAGAAATGATCCCTGAAAGTATAGCCCTAACAATTAGGATTTTCAGATTTTTCCCACCTATACGGTTTAACCTTTTAACTGAAGCTGAGATCATTTTCAAAAGTTCCGAGTTTGAGTTGTGAAACAAAAAGGTTGTGTCAAATGTCAGTAAAAACAAAATAGTTTTTCAAAGTATGTGAAGGTTTATATGGAAATCCTTTAAACATGAGTATGATAGAGTACATGTTGTCATCAGTTGCGTCGAGATCTAGGCTGAGTTCAACTATTCCAGATGTTAACCCAGCCTTACTAAAGAAAATCTCAACATAAAAAACGTATAAAATATTTGTCATGCCACAACATCTCTTTCCTACAATCATAAAACCGGACTCAGGGCATATGTTACCTGAGTTTTGATACTTTTGTAATGAAAAAAACTTTATAGCAGCCTCGTGAGCTTTGGCTCAAAAATACAAAACTTTCTTAAGTTTATTATATGGTTAACTGTAGATTAAAAAAGAAGATAGAGCAAGTAACACTGTAGAGAATTGAAATGCATGGTTTAACTCTTTAATTTAACATAACTTGGTGTTACATACTACACTCACCACTCTGAAAGAACTTTCTTCTATTACTTCTTTTGAAAAAAAGAAGAACACAGTCATCAAAAGCAGACAACCATTGCAAAACTGCAATGTTGTCAACCGCTTTCATGCTCAGAAGAAAGCTCTAAATCTCATCATTGTGGATAGTGAGCTTGGACTCTTTCAGCCACATTTCTCCCTTCAAAGACTTTAGAAATGATCCCTGAAAGTACAGCCCTAACAATTAGGATTTTCAGATTTTTCCCACCTATACGGTTTAACCTTTTAACTGAAGCTGAGATAATTTTCAAAAGTTCCGAGTTTGAGTTGTGAAACAAAAAGGTTGTGTCAAATGTCAGTAAAAACAAAATAGTTTTTCAAAGTATGTTGAAGGTTTATATGGAAATCCTTTAAACATGAGTATGATAGAGTACATGTTGTCATCAGTTGCGTCGAGATCTAGGCTGAGTTCAACTATTCCAGATGTTAACCCAGCCTTACTAAAGAAAATCTCAACATAAAAAAAGTATAAAATATTCGTCATGCCACAACATCTCTTTCCTACAATCAAAAAACCGAACTCAGGGCATATGTTACCTGAGTTTTGATACTTTTGTAATAAAAAAAACTTTATAGCAGCCTCGTGAGCTTTGGCTTGAAAATACAAAACTTTCTTAAGTTTATTATATGGTTAACTGTAGATTAAAAAAGAAGATAAAGCAAGTAACACTGTAGAGAATTGAAATGCATGGTTTAACACTTTTATTTAACATAACTTGGTGTTACATACTACACTCACCACTCTGAAAGAACTTTCGTCTATTACTTCTTTTGAAAAAAAGAAGAACACAGTCATCAAAAGCAGCCAACCATTGTAAAACTGCAATGTTGTCAACCGCTTTCATGCTCAGAAGAAAGCTCTAAATCTCATCATTGTGGATAGTGAGCTTGGACTCTTTCAGCCACATTTCTCCCTTCAAAGACTTTAGAAATGATCCCTGAAAGTATAGCCCTAACAATTAGGATTTTCAGATTTTTCCCACCTATACGGTTTAACCTTTTAACTGAAGCTGAGAACATTTTCTAAAGTTCCGAGTTTGAGATGTGAAACAAAAAGGTTGTGTCAAATGTCAGTAAAAACAAAATAGTTTTTCAAAGTATGTGAAGGTTTATATGGAAATCCTTTAAACATGAGTATGATAGAGTACATGTTGTCATCAGTTGCGTTGAGATCTAGGCTGAGTTCAACTATTCCAGATGTTAACCCAGCCTTACTAAAGAAAATCTCAACATAAAAAAGTATAAAATATTTGTCATGCCACAACATCTCTTTCCTACAATCTTAAAACCGGACTCAGGGCATATGTTACCTGAGTTTTGATACTTTTGTAATAAAAAAAACTTTATAGCAGCCTCGTGAGCTTTGGCTCGAAAATACAAAACTTTCTTAAGTTTATTATATGGTTAACTGTAGATTAAAAAAAGAAGAGAGAGCAAGTAACACTGTAGAGAATTGAAACACATGGTTTAACACTATAATTTAACATAACTTGGTGTTACATACTACACTCACCACTCTGAAAGAACTTTCTTCTATTACTTCTTTTGAAAAAAAGAAGAACACAGTCATCAAAAGCAGACAACCATTGCAAAACTGCAATGTTGTCAACCGCTTTCATGCTCAGAAGAAAGCTCTAAATCTCATCATTGTGGATAGTGAGCTTGGACTCTTTCAGCCACATTTCTCCCTTCAAAGACTTTAGAAATGATCCCTGAAAGTATAGCCTTAACAATTAGGATTTTCAGATTTTTCCCACCTATACGGTTTAACTGAAGCTGAGATCATTTTCAAAAGTTCCGAGTTTGAGTTGTGAAACAAAAAGGTTGTGTCAAATGTCAGTAAAAACAAAATAGTTTTTCAAAGTATGTTGAAGGTTTATATGGAAATCAATGAAATCCTTTAAACATGAGTATGATAGAGTACATGTTGTCATCAGTTGCGTCGAGATCTAGGCTGAGTTCAACTATTCCAGATGTTAACGCAGCCTTACTAAAGAAAATCTCAACATAAAAAAAGTATAAAATATTTGTCATGCCACAACATCTCTTTCCTACAATCAAAAAACCGGACTCAGGGCATATGTTACCTGAGTTTTGATACTTTTGTACTAAAAAAATTTATAGCAGCCTCGTGAGCTTAAGCTCAAAAATACAAAACTTTCTTAAGTTTATTATATGGTTAACTGTAGATGAAAAAAGAAGATAAAGCAAGTAACACTGTAGAGAATTGAAATGCATGGTATAACACTTTAATTTAACATAACTTGGTGTTACATACTACACTCACCACTCTGAAAGAACTTTCTTCTATTACTTCTTTTGAATAAATGAAGAACACAGTCATCAAAAGCAGACAACCATTGCAAAACTGCAATATTGTCAACCGCTTTCATGCTCAGAAGAAAGCTCTAAATCTCATCATTGTGGATAGTGAGCTTGGACTCTTTCAGCCACATTTCTCCCTTCAAAGACTTTAGAAATGATCCCTGAAAGTATAGCCCTAACAATTAGGATTTTCAGATTTTTCCCACCTATACGGTTTAACCTTTTAACTGAAGCTGAGATAATTTTCAAAAGTTCCGAGTTTGAGTTGTGAAACAAAAAGGTTGTGTCAAATGTCAGTAAAAACAAAATAGTTTTTCAAAGTATGTTGAAGGTTTATATGGAAATCAATGAAATCCTTTAAACATGAGTATGATAGAGTACATGTTGTCATCAGTTGCGTTGAGATCTAGGCTGAGTTCAACTATTCCAGATGTTAATCCAGCCTTACTAAAGAAAATCTCAACATAAAAAAAGTATAAAATATTTGTCATGCCACAACATCTCTTTCCTACAATCAAAAAACCGGACTCAGGGCATATGTTACCTGAGTTTTGATACCTTTGTACTAAAAAAAACTTTATAGCAGCCACCTGAGCTTTGGCTCAAAAATACAAAACTTTCTTAAGTTTATTATATGGTTAACTGTAGATTAAAAAAAGAAGATAGAGCAAATAACACAGTAGAGAATTGAAACACATGGTTTAACACTTTAATTTAACATAACTTGGTGTTACATACTACACTCACCACTCTGAAAGAACTTTCTTCTATTATTTCTTTTGAAAAAAAGAAGAACACAGTCATCAAAAGCAGACAACCATTGCTAAACTGCAATGTTGTCAACCGCTTTCATGCTAAGAAGAAAGCTCTAAATCTCATCATTGTGGATGGTGAGCTTGGACTCTTTCAGCCACATTTCTCCCTTCAAAGACTTTAGAAATGATCCCTGAAAGTATAGCCCTAACAATTAGGATTTTCAGATTTTTCCCACCTATACGGTTTAACCTTTTAACTGAAGCTGAGATAATTTTCAAAAGTTCCGAGTTTGAGTTGTGAAACAAAAAGGTTGTGTCAAATGTCAGTAAAAACAAAATAGTTTTTCAAAGTATGTGAAGGTTTATATGGAAATCCTTTAAACATGAGTATGATAGAGTACATGTTGTCATCAGTTGCGTCGAGATCTAGGCTGAGTTCAACTATTCCAGATGTTAACCCAGCCTTACTAAAGAAAATCTCAACATAAAAAACGTATAAAATATTTGTCATGCCACAACATCTCTTTCCTACAATCATAAAACCGGACTCAGGGCATATGTTACCTGAGTTTTGATACTTTTGTAATGAAAAAAACTTTATAGCAGCCTCGTGAGCTTTGGCTCAAAAATACAAAACTTTCTTAAGTTTATTATATGGTTAACTGTAGATTAAAAAAGAAGATAGAGCAAGTAACACTGTAGAGAATTGAAATGCATGGTTTAACTCTTTAATTTAACATAACTTGGTGTTACATACTACACTCACCACTCTGAAAGAACTTTCTTCTATTACTTCTTTTGAAAAAAAGAAGAACACAGTCATCAAAAGCAGACAACCATTGCAAAACTGCAATGTTGTCAACCGCTTTCATGCTCAGAAGAAAGCTCTAAATCTCATCATTGTGGATAGTGAGCTTGGACTCTTTCAGCCACATTTCTCCCTTCAAAGACTTTAGAAATGATCCCTGAAAGTATAGCCCTAACAATTAGGATTTTCAGATTTTTCCCACCTATACGGTTAACCTCTTAACTGAAGCTGAGATCATTTTCAAAAGTTCCGAGTTGGAGTTGTGAAACAAAAAGGTTGTGTCAAATGTCAGTAAAAACAAAATAGTTTTTCAAAGTATGTTGAAGGTTTATATGGAAATCCTTTAAACATGAGTATGATAGAGTACATGTTGTCATCAGTTGCGTCGAGATCTAGGCTGAGTTCAACTATTCCAGATGTTAACCCAGCCTTACTAAAGAAAATCTCAACATAAAAAAAGTATAAAATATTTGTCATGCCACAACATCTCTTTCCTACAATCAAAAAACCGGACTCAGGGCATATGTTACCTGAGTTTTGATACCTTTGTACTAAAAAAAACTTTATAGCAGCCTCCTGAGCTTTGGCTCAAAAATACAAAACTTTCTTAAGTTTATTATATGGTTAACTGTAGATTAAAAAAGAAGATAAAGCAAGTAACACTGTAGAGAATTGAAAAGCATGGTTTAACACTTTAATTTAACATAACTTGGTGTTACATACTACACTCACCACTCTGAAAGAACTTTCTTCTATTACTTCTTTTGAAAAAAAGAACACAGTCATCAAAAGCAGCCAACCATTGTAAAACTGCAATGTTGTCAACCGCTTTCATGCTCAGAAGAAAGCTCTAAATCTCATCATTGTGGATAGTGAGCTTGGACTCTTTCAGCCACATTTCTCTCTTCAAAGACTTTAGAAATGATCACAGAAAGTATAGCCCTAACAATTAGGATTTTCAGATTTTTCCCACCTATACGGTTTAACCTTTTAACTGAAGCTGAGATCATTTTCAAAAGTTCCGAGATTGAGTTGTGAAACAAAAAGGTTGTGTCAAATGTCAGTAAAAACAAAATAGTTTTTCAAAGTATGTTGAAGGTTTATATGGAAATCCTTTAAACATGAGTATGATAGAGTACATGTTGTCATCAGTTGCGTCGAGATCTAGGCTGAGTTCAACTATTCCAGATGTTAACCCAGCCTTACTAAAGAAAATCTCAACATAAAAAAAGTATAAAATATTTGTCATGCCACAACATCTCTTTCCTACAATCAAAAAACCGGACTCAGGGCATATGTTACCTGAGTTTTGATACCTTTGTACTAAAAAAAACTTTATAGCAGCCTCCTGAGCTTTGGCTCAAAAATACAAAACTTTCTTAAGTTTATTATATGGTTAACTGTAGATTAAAAAAGAAGATAAAGCAAGTAACACTGTAGAGAATTGAAAAGCATGGTTTAACACTTTAATTTAACATAACTTGGTGTTACATACTACACTTACCACTCTGAAAGAACTTTCTTCTATTACTTCTTTTGAAAAAAAGAACACAGTCATCAAAAGCAGCCAACCATTGTAAAACTGCAATGTTGTCAACCGCTTTCATGCTCAGAAGAAAGCTCTAAATCTCATCATTGTGGATAGTGAGCTTGGACTCTTTCAGCCACATTTCTCCCTTCAAAGACTTTAGAAATGATCCCTGAAAGTATAGCCCTAACAATTAGGATTTTCAGATTTTTCCCACCTATACGGTTTAACCTTTTAACTGAAGCTGAGATCATTTTCAAAAGTTCCGAGTTTGAGTTGTGAAACAAAAAGGTTGTGTCAAATGTCAGTAAAAACAAAATAGTTTTTCAAAGTATGTGAAGGTTTATATGGAAATCCTTTAAACATGAGTATGATAGAGTACATGTTGTCATCAGTTGCGTTGAGATCTAGGCTGAGTTCAACTATTCCAGATGTTAACCCAGCCTTACTAAAGAAAATCTCAACATAAAAAAGTATAAAATATTTGTCATGCCACAACATCTCTTTCCTACAATCTTAAAACCGGACTCAGGGCATATGTTACCTGAGTTTTGATACTTTTGTAATAAAAAAAACTTTATAGCAGCCTCGTGAGCTTTGGCTCGAAAATACAAAACTTTCTTAAGTTTATTATATGGTTAACTGTAGATTAAAAAAGAAGATAAAGCAAGGAACACTGTAGAGAATTGAAATGCATGGTTTAACACTTTAATTTAACATAACTTGGTGTTACATACTACACTCACCACTCTGAAAGAACTTTCTTCTAATACTTCTTTTGAAAAAAAGAAGAACACAGTCATCAAAAGCAGACAACCATTGCAAAACTGCAATGTTGTCAACCGCTTTCATGCTCAGAAGAAAGCTCTAAATCTCATCATTGTGGATAGTGAGCTTGGACTCTTTCAGCCACATTTCTCCCTTCAAAGACTTTAGAAATGATCCCTGAAAGTATAGCCTTAACAATTAGGATTTTCAGATTTTTCCCACCTATACGGTTTAACTGAAGCTGAGATCATTTTCAAAAGTTCCGAGTTTGAGTTGTGAAACAAAAAGGTTGTGTCAAATGTCAGTAAAAACAAAATAGTTTTTCAAAGTATGTTGAAGGTTTATATGGAAATCAATTAAATCCTTTAAACATGAGTATGATAGAGTACATGTTGTCATCAGTTGCGTCGAGATCTAGGCTGAGTTCAACTATTCCAGATGTTAACGCAGCCTTACTAAAGAAAATCTCAACATAAAAAAAGTATAAAATATTTGTCATGCCACAATATCTCTTTCCTACAATCATAAAACCGGACTCAGGGAATATGTTACCTGAGTTTTGATACTTTTGTAATGAAAAAAACTTTATAGCAGCCTCGTGAGCTTTGGCTCAAAAATACAAAACTTTCTTAAGTTTATTATATGGTTAACTGTAGATTAAAAAAAGAAGATAGAGCAAGTAACACTGTAGAGAATTGAAATGCATGGTTTAACACTTTAATTTAACATAACTTGGTATTACATACTACACTCACCACTCTGAAAGAACTTTCTTCTATTGCTTCTTTTGAAAAAAATAAGAACACAGTCATCAAAAGCAGACAACCATTGCTAAACTGCAATGTTGTCAACCACTTTCATGCTCAGAAGAAAGCTCTAAATCTCATCATTGTGGATAGTGAGCTTGGACTCTTTCAGCCACATTTCTCCCTTCAAAGACTTTAGAAATGATCCCTGAAAGTATAGCCCTAACAATTAGGATTTTCAGATTTTTCCCACCTATACCTTTTAACCTTTTAACTGAAGCTGAGATCATTTTCTAAAGTTCCGAGTTTGAGTTGTGAAACAAAAAGATTGTGTCAAATGTCAGTAAAAACAAAATAGTTTTTCAAAGTATGTTGAAGGTTTATATGGAAATCAATGAAATCCTTTAAACATGAGTAGGATAGAGTACATGTTGTCATCAGTTGCTTCGAGATCTAGGCTGAGTTCAACTATTCCAGATGTTAACGCAGCCTTACTAAAGAAAATCTCAACATAAAAAAAAATTAAAATTTTTGTCATGCCACAACATCTCTTTCCTACAATCATAAAACCGGACTCAGGGCATATGTTACCTGAGTTTTGATACTTTTGTACTAAAAAAATTTATAGCAGCCTCGTGAGCTTAAGCTCAAAAATACAAAACTTTCTTAAGTTTATTATATGGTTAACTGTAGATGAAAAAAGAAGATAAAGCAAGTAACACCGTAGAGAATTGAAATGCATGGTATAACACTTTAATTTAACATAACTTGGTGTTACATACTACACTCACCACTCTGAAAGAACTTTCTTCTATTTCTTCATTAGAAATAAAGAACACAGTCATCAAAAGCAGACTACCATTGCAAATATGCAATGTTTTCAACCGCTTTCAAGCTCAGAAGAAAGCTCTAAATCTCATCATTGTGGATAGTGTGCTTGGACTCTTTCAGCCACATTTCTCCCTTCAAAGACTTTAGAAATGATCCCTGAAAGTATAGCCCTAACAATTAGGATTTTCAGATTTTTCACACCTATACGGTTTAACCTTTTAACTGAAACTGAGATCATTTTCAAAAGTTCCGAGTTTGAGTTGTGAAACAAAAAGGTTGTGTCAAATGTGAGTAAAAACAAAATAGTTTTTCAAAGTATGTTGAAGGTTTATATGGAAATCCTTCAAACATGAGTATGATAGAGTACATGTTGTCATCAGTTGCGTCGAGATCTAGGCTGAGTTCAACTATTCCAGATGTTAACCCAGCCTTACTAAAGAAAATCTCAACATAAAAAAAGTATAAAATATTTGTCATGCCACAACATCTCATTCCTACAATCATAAAACCGGACTCAGGGCATATGTTACCTGAGTTTTGATACTTTTGTAATGAAAAAAACTTTATAGCAGCCTCATGAGCTTTGGCTCAAAAATACAAAACTTTCTTAAGTTTATTATATGGTTAACTGTAGATTAAAAAAGAAGATAGAGCAAATAACACTGTAGAGAATTGAAATGCATGGTTTAACACTTTAATTTAACATAACTTGGTGTTACATACTACACTCACCACTCTGAAAGAACTTTCTTCTATTACTTCTTTTGAAAAAAATAAGAACACAGTCATCAAAAGCAGACAACCATTGCTAAACTGCAATATTGTCAACCTCTTTCATGCTCAGAAGAAAGCTCTAAATCTCATCATTGTGGATAGTGAGCTTGGACTCTTTCAGCCACATTTCTCCCTTCAAAGACTTTAGAAATGATCCCTGAAAGTATAGCCCTAACAATTAGCATTTTCAGATTTTTCCCACCTATACCTTTTAACCTTTTAACTGAAGCTGAGATCATTTTCTAAAGTTCCGAGTTTGAGTTGTGAAACAAAAAGGTTGTGTCAAATGTCAGTAAAAACAAAATAGTTTTTCAAAGTATGTTGAAGGTTTATATGGAAATCAATGAAATCCTTTTAACATGAGTATGATAGAGTACATGTTGTCATCAGTTGCGTCGAGATCTAGGCTGAGTTCAACTATTCCAGATGTTAATCCAGCCTTACTAAAGAAAATCTCAACATAAAAAAAGTATAAAATATTTGTCATGCCACAACATCTCTTTCCTACAATCAAAAAACCGGACTCAGGGCATATGTTACCTGAGTTTTGATACTTTTGTACTAAAAAAATTTATAGCAGCCTCGTGAGCTTAAGCTCAAAAATACAAAACTTTCTTAAGTTTATTATATGGTTAACTGTAGATGAAAAAAGAAGATAAAGCAAGTAACACTGTAGAGAATTGAAATGCATGGTATAACACTTTAATTTAACATAACTTGGTGTTACATACTACACTCACCACTCTGAAAGAACTTTCTTCTATTACTTCTTTTGAATAAAAGAAGAACACAGTCATCAAAAGCAGACAACCATTGCAAAACTGCAATATTGTCAACCGCTTTCATGCTCAGAAGAAAGCTCTAAATCTCATCATTGTGGATAGTGAGCTTGGACTCTTTCAGCCACATTTCTCCCTTCAAAGACTTTAGAAATGATCCCTGAAAGTATAGCCCTAACAATTAGGATTTTCAGATTTTTCCCACCTATACGGTTTAACCTTTTAACTGAAGCTGAGATAATTTTCAAAAGTTCCGAGTTTGAGTTGTGAAACAAAAAGGTTGTGTCAAATGTCAGTAAAAACAAAATAGTTTTTCAAAGTATGTGAAGGTTTATATGGAAATCCTTTAAACATGAGTATGATAGAGTACATGTTGTCATCAGTTGCGTCGAGATCTAGGCTGAGTTCAACTATTCCAGATGTTAACCCAGCCTTACTAAAGAAAATCTCAACATAAAAAACGTATAAAATATTTGTCATGCCACAACATCTCTTTCCTACAATCATAAAACCGGACTCAGGGCATATGTTACCTGAGTTTTGATACTTTTGTAATGAAAAAAACTTTATAGCAGCCTCGTGAGCTTTGGCTCAAAAATACAAAACTTTCTTAAGTTTATTATATGGTTAACTGTAGATTAAAAAAGAAGATAGAGCAAGTAACACTGTAGAGAATTGAAATGCATGGTTTAACTCTTTAATTTAACATAACTTGGTGTTACATACTACACTCACCACTCTGAAAGAACTTTCTTCTATTACTTCTTTTGAAAAAAAGAAGAACACAGTCATCAAAAGCAGACAACCATTGCAAAACTGCAATGTTGTCAACCGCTTTCATGCTCAGAAGAAAGCTCTAAATCTCATCATTGTGGATAGTGAGCTTGGACTCTTTCAGCCACATTTCTCCCTTCAAAGACTTTAGAAATGATCCCTGAAAGTATAGCCCTAACAATTAGGATTTTCAGATTTTTCCCACCTATACGGTTAACCTCTTAACTGAAGCTGAGATCATTTTCAAAAGTTCCGAGTTGGAGTTGTGAAACAAAAAGGTTGTGTCAAATGTCAGTAAAAACAAAATAGTTTTTCAAAGTATGTTGAAGGTTTATATGGAAATCAATGAAATCCTTTAAACATGAGTATGATAGAGTACATGTTGTCATCAGTTGCGTCGAGATCTAGGCTGAGTTCAACTATTCCAGATGTTAATCCAGCCTTACTAAAGAAAATCTCAACATAAAAAAAGTATAAAATATTTGTCATGCCACAACATCTCTTTCCTACAATCAAAAAACCGGACTCAGGGCATATGTTACCTGAGTTTTGATACCTTTGTACTAAAAAAAACTTTATAGCAGCCTCCTGAGCTTTGGCTCAAAAATACAAAACTTTCTTAAGTTTATTATATGGTTAACTGTAGATTAAAAAAAGAAGATAGAGCAAATAACACAGTAGAGAATTGAAACACATGGTTTAACACTTTAATTTAACATAACTAGGAGTTACATACTACACTCTCCACTCTGAAAGAACTTTCTTCTATTATTTCTTTTGAAAAAAAGAAGAACACAGTCATCAAAAGCAGACAACCATTGCTAAACTGCAATGTTGTCAACCGCTTTCATGCTCAGAAGAAAGCTCTAAATCTCATCATTGTGGATGGTGAGCTTGGACTCTTTCAGCCACATTTCTCCCTTCAAAGACTTTAGAAATGATCCCTGAAAGTATAGCCCTAACAATTAGGATTTTCAGATTTTTCCCACCTATACGGTTTAACCTTTTAACTGAAGCTGAGATAATTTTCAAAAGTTCCGAGTTTGAGTTGTGAAACAAAAAGGTTGTGTCAAATGTCAGTAAAAACAAAATAGTTTTTCAAAGTATGTGAAGGTTTATATGGAAATCCTTTAAACATGAGTATGATAGAGTACATGTTGTCATCAGTTACGTCGAGATCTAGGCTGAGTTCAACTATTCCAGATGTTAACCCAGCCTTACTAAAGAAAATCTCAACATAAAAAAGTATAAAATATTTGTCATGCCACAACATCTCTTGCCTACAATCTTAAAACCGGACTCAGGGCATATGTTACCTGAGTTTTGATACTTTTGTAATAAAAAAAACTTTATAGCAGCCTCGTGAGCTTTGGCTCGAAAATACAAAACTTTCTTAAGTTTATTATATGGTTAACTGTAGATTAAAAAAAGAAGAGAGAGCAAGTAACACAGTAGAGAATTGAAACACATGGTTTAACACTATAATTTAACATAACTTGGTGTTACATACTACACTCACCACTCTGAAAGAACTTTCTTCTATTACTTCTTTTGAAAAAAAGACGAACACAGTCATCAAAAGCAGACAACCATTGCAAAACTGCAATGTTGTCAACCGCTTTCATGCTCAGAAGAAAGCTCTAAATCTCATCATTGTGGATAGTGAGCTTGGACTCTTTCAGCCACATTTCTCCCTTCAAAGACTTTAGAAATGATCACAGAAAGTATAGCCCTAACAATTAGGATTTTCAGATTTTTCCCACCTATACGGTTTAACCTTTTAACTGAAGCTGAGATCATTTTCAAAAGTTCCGAGTTTGAGTTGTGAAACAAAAAGGTTGTGTCAAATGTCAGTAAAAACAAAATAGTTTTTCAAAGTATGTTGAAGGTTTATATGGAAATCCTTTAAACATGAGTATGATAGAGTACATGTTGTCATCAGTTGCGTCGAGATCTAGGCTGAGTTCAACTATTCCAGATGTTAACCCAGCCTTACTAAAGAAAATCTCAACATAAAAAAAGTATAAAATATTTGTCATGCCACAACATCTCTTTCCTACAATCAAAAAACCGGACTCAGGGCATATGTTACCTGAGTTTTGATACCTTTGTACTAAAAAAAACTTTATAGCAGCCTCCTGAGCTTTGGCTCAAAAATACAAAACTTTCTTAAGTTTATTATATGGTTAACTGTAGATTAAAAAAGAAGATAAAGCAAGTAACACTGTAGAGAATTGAAATGCATGGTTTAACACTTTAATTTAACATAACTTGGTGTTACATACTACACTCACCACTCTGAAAGAACTTTCGTCTATTACTTCTTTTGAAAAAAAGATGAACACAGTCATCAAAAGCAGCCAACCATTGTAAAACTGCAATGTTGTCAACCGCTTTCATGCTCAGAAGAAAGCTCTAAATCTCATCATTGTGGATAGTGAGCTTGGACTCTTTCAGCCACATTTCTCCCTTCAAAGACTTTAGAAATGATCCCTGAAAGTATAGCCCTAACAATTAGGATTTTCAGATTTTTCCCACCTATACGGTTTAACCTTTTAACTGAAGCTGAGAACATTTTCTAAAGTTCCGAGTTTGAGATGTGAAACAAAAAGGTTGTGTCAAATGTCAGTAAAAACAAAATAGTTTTTCAAAGTATGTGAAGGTTTATATGGAAATCCTTTAAACATGAGTATGATAGAGTACATGTTGTCATCAGTTGCGTCGAGATCTAGGCTGAGTTCAACTATTCCAGATGTTAACCCAGCCTTACTAAAGAAAATCTCAACATAAAAAAGTATAAAATATTTGTCATGCCACAACATCTCTTTCCTACAATCTTAAAACCGGACTCAGGGCATATGTTACCTGAGTTTTGATACTTTTGTAATAAAAAAAACTTTATAGCAGCCTCGTGAGCTTTGGCTCGAAAATACAAAACTTTCTTAAGTTTATTATATGGTTAACTGTAGATTAAAAAAAGAAGAGAGAGCAAGTAACACTGTAGAGAATTGAAACACATGGTTTAACACTATAATTTAACATAACTTGGTGTTACATACTACACTCTGAAAGAACTTTCTTCTATTACTTCTTTTGAAAAAAAGCAGAACACAGTCATCAAAAGCAGACAACCATTGCAACACTGCAATGTTGTCAACCGCTTTCATGCTCAGAAGAAAGCTCTAAATCTCATCATTGTGGATAGTGAGCTTGGACTCTTTCAGCCACATTTCTCCCTTCAAAGACTTTAGAAATGATCCCTGAAAGAATAGCCCTAACAATTAGGATTTTCAGATTTTTCCCACCTATACGGTTTAACCTTTTAACTGAAGCTGAGATCATTTTCAAAAGTTCCGAGTTTGAGTTGTGAAACAAAAAGGTTGTGTCAAATGTCAGTAAAAACAAAATAGTTTTTCAAAGTATGTTGAAGGTTTATATGGAAATCCTTTAAACATGAGTATGATAGAGTACATGTTGTCATCAGTTGCGTCGAGATCTAGGCTGAGTTCAACTATTCCAGATGTTAACCCAGCCTTACTAAAGAAAATCTCAACATAAAAAAGTATAAAATATTTGTCATGCCACAACATCTCTTTCCTACAATCATAAAACCGGACTCAGAGCATATGTTACCTGAGTTTTGATACTTTTGTACTAAAAAAATTTATAGCAGCCTCGTGAGCTTTAGCTCAAAAATACAAAACTTTCTTAAGTTTATTATATGGTTAACTGTAGATTAAAAAAGAAGATAAAGCAAGGAACACTGTAGAGAATTGAAATGCATGGTTTAACACTTTAATTTAACATAACTTGGTGTTACATACTACACTCACCACTCTGAAAGAACTTTCTTCTATTACTTCTTTTGAAAAAAAGAAGAACACAGTCATCAAAAGCAGACAACCATTGCAAAACTGCAATGTTGTCAACCGCTTTCATGCTCAGAAGAAAGCTCTAAATCTCATCATTGTGGATAGTGAGCTTGGACTCTTTCAGCCACATTTCTCCCTTCAAAGACTTTAGAAATGATCCCTGAAAGTATAGCCTTAACAATTAGGATTTTCAGATTTTTCCCACCTATACGGTTTAACTGAAGCTGAGATCATTTTCAAAAGTTCCGAGTTTGAGTTGTGAAACAAAAAGGTTGTGTCAAATGTCAGTAAAAACAAAATAGTTTTTCAAAGTATGTTGAAGGTTTATATGGAAATCAATGAAATCCTTTAAACATGAGTATGATAGAGTACATGTTGTCATCAGTTGCGTCGAGATCTAGGCTGAGTTCAACTATTCCAGATGTTAACGCAGCCTTACTAAAGAAAATCTCAACATAAAAAAAGTATAAAATATTTGTCATGCCACAACATCTCTTTCCTACAATCATAAAACCGGACTCAGGGAATATGTTACCTGAGTTTTGATACTTTTGTAATGAAAAAAACTTTATAGCAGCCTCGTGAGCTTTGGCTCAAAAATACAAAACTTTCTTAAGTTTATTATATGGTTAACTGTAGATTAAAAAAAGAAGATAGAGCAAGTAACACTGTAGAGAATTGAAATGCATGGTTTAACACTTTAATTTAACATAACTTGGTGTTACATACTACACTCACCACTCTGAAAGAACTTTCTTCTATTGCTTCTTTTGAAAAAAATAAGAACACAGTCATCAAAAGCAGACAACCATTGCTAAACTGCAATGTTGTCAACCACTTTCATGCTCAGAAGAAAGCTCTAAATCTCATCATTGTGGATAGTGAGCTTGGACTTTTTCAGCCACATTTCTCCCTTCAAAGACTTTAGAAATGATCCCTGAAAGTATAGCCCTAACAATTAGGATTTTCAGATTTTTCCCACCTATACGTTTTAACCTTTTAACTGAAGCTGAGATCATTTTCTAAAGTTCCGAGTTTGAGTTGTGAAACAAAAAGGTTGTGTCAAATGTCAGTAAAAACAAAATAGTTTTTCAAAGTATGTTGAAGGTTTATATGGAAATCAATGAAATCCTTTAAACATGAGTAGGATAGAGTACATGTTGTCATCAGTTGCGTCGAGATCTAGGCTGAGTTCAACTATTCCAGATGTTAACGCAGCCTTACTAAAGAAAATCTCAACATAAAAAAAAATTAAAATTTTTGTCATGCCACAACATCTCTTTCCTACAATCATAAAACCGGACTCAGGGCATATGTTACCTGAGTTTTGATACTTTTGTACTAAAAAAATTTATAGCAGCCTCGTGAGCTTAAGCTCAAAAATACAAAACTTTCTTAAGTTTATTATATGGTTAACTGTAGATGAAAAAAGAAGATAAAGCAAGTAACACCGTAGAGAATTGAAATGCATGGTATAACACTTTAATTTAACATAACTTGGTGTTACATACTACACTCACCACTCTGAAAGAACTTTCTTCTATTTCTTCATTAGAAATAAAGAAGAACACAGTCATCAAAAGCAGACTACCATTGCAAATATGCAATGTTTTCAACCGCTTTCATGCTCAGAAGAAAGCTCTAAATCTCATCATTGTGGATAGTGTGCTTGGACTCTTTCAGCCACATTTCTCCCTTCAAAGACTTTAGAAATGATCCCTGAAAGTATAGCCCTAACAATTAGGATTTTCAGATTTTTCACACCTATACGGTTTAACCTTTTAACTGAAACTGAGATCATTTTCAAAAGTTCCGAGTTTGAGTTGTGAAACAAAAAGGTTGTGTCAAATGTGAGTAAAAACAAAATAGTTTTTCAAAGTATGTTGAAGGTTTATATGGAAATCCTTCAAACATGAGTATGATAGAGTACATGTTGTCATCAGTTGCGTCGAGATCTAGGCTGAGTTCAACTATTCCAGATGTTAACCCAGCCTTACTAAAGAAAATCTCAACATAAAAAAGTATAAAATATTTGTCATGCCACAACATCTCTTTCCTACAATCTTAAAACCGGACTCAGGGCATATGTTACCTGAGTTTTGATACTTTTGTAATAAAAAAAACTTTATAGCAGCCTCGTGAGCTTTGGCTCAAAAATACAAAACTTTCTTAAGTTTATTATATGGTTAACTGTAGATTAAAAAAAGAAGAGAGAGCAAGTAACACTGTAGAGAATTGAAACACATGGTTTAACACTATAATTTAACATAACTTGGTGTTACATACTACACTCTCCACTCTGAAAGAACTTTCTTCTATTACTTCTTTTGAAAAAAAGAAGAACACAGTCATCAAAAGCAGACAACCATTGCAAAACTGCAATGTTGTCAACCGCTTTCATGCTCAGAAGAAAGCTCTAAATCTCATCATTGTGGATAGTGAGCTTGGACTCCTTCAGCCACATTTCTCCCTTCAAAGACTTTAGAAATGATCCCTGAAAGTATAGCCCTAACAATTAGGATTTTCAGATTTTTCCCACCTATACGGTTTAACCTTTTAACTGAAGCTGAGATAATTTTCAAAAGTTCCGAGTTTGAGTTGTGAAACAAAAAGGTTGTGTCAAATGTCAGTAAAAACAAAATAGTTTTTAAAAGTATGTTGAAGGTTTATATGGAAATCAATGAAATCCTTTAAACATGAGTATGATAGAGTACATGTTGTCATCAGTTGCGTCGAGATCTAGGCTGAGTTCAACTATTCCAGATGTTAACCCAGCCTTACTAAAGAAAATCTCAACATAAAAAAGTATAAAATATTTGTCATGCCACAACATCTCTTTCCTACAATCATAAAACCGGACTCAGAGCATATGTTACCTGAGTTTTGATACTTTTGTACTAAAAAAATTTATAGCAGCCTCGTGAGCTTTAGCTCAAAAATACAAAACTTTCTTAAGTTTATTATATGGTTAACTGTAGATTAAAAAAGAAGATAAGCAAGGAACACTGTAGAGAATTGAAATGCATGGTTTAACACTTTAATTTAACATAACTTGGTGTTACATACTACACTCACCACTCTGAAAGAACTTTCTTCTATTACTTCTTTTGAAAAAAAGAAGAACACAGTCATCAAAAGCAGACAACCATTGCAAAACTGCAATGTTGTCAACCGCTTTCATGCTCAGAAGAAAGCTCTAAATCTCATCATTGTGGATAGTGAGCTTGGACTCTTTCAGCCACATTTCTCCCTTCAAAGACTTTAGAAATGATCCCTGAAAGTATAGCCTTAACAATTAGGATTTTCAGATTTTTCCCACCTGTACGGTTTAACTGAAGCTGAGATCATTTTCAAAAGTTCCGAGTTGGAGTTGTGAAACAAAAAGGTTGTGTCAAATGTCAGTAAAAACAAAATAGTTTTTCAAAGTATGTTGAAGGTTTATATGGAAATCAATGAAATCCTTTAAACATGAGTATGATAGAGTACATGTTGTCATCAGTTGCGTCGAGATCTAGGCTGAGTTCAACTATTCCAGATGTTAATCCAGCCTTACTAAAGAAAATCTCAACATAAAAAAGTATAAAATGTTTGTCATGCCACAACATCTCTTTCCTACAATCAAAAAACCGAACTCAGGGCATATGTTACCTGAGTTTTGATACTTTTGTAATAAAAAAAACTTTATAGCAGCCTTGTGAGCTTTGGCTCGAAAATACAAAACTTTCTTAAGTTTATTATATGGTTAACTGTAGATTAAAAAAGAAGATAAAGCAAGTAACACTGTAGAGAATTGAAATGCATGGTTTAACACTTTAATTTAACATAACTTGGTGTTACATACTACACTCACCAATCTGAAAGAACTTTCTTCTATTACTTCTTTTAAAAAAAAGAAGAACACAGTCATCAAAAGCAGCCAACCATTGTAAAACTGCAATGTTGTCAACCGCTTTCATGCTCAGAAGAAAGCTCTAAATCTCATCATTGTGGATAGTGAGCTTGGACTCTTTCAGCCACATTTCTCCCTTCAAAGACTTTAGAAATGATCTCTGAAAGTATAGCCCTAACAATTAGGATTTTCAGATTTTTCCCACCTATACGGTTTAACCTTTTAACTGAAGCTGAGATCATTTTCAAAAGTTCCGAGTTTGAGTTGTGAAACAAAAAGGTTGTGTCAAATGTCAGTAAAAACAAAATAGTTTTTCAAAGTATGTTGAAGGTTTATATGGAAATCCTTTAAACATGAGTATGATAGAGTACATGTTGTCATCAGTTGCGTCGAGATCTAGGCTGAGTTCAACTATTCCAGATGTTAACCCAGCCTTACTAAAGAAAATCTCAACATAAAAAAAGTATAAAATATTTGTCATGCCACAACATCTCTTTCCTACAATCAAAAAATTGGACTCAGGGCATATGTTACCTGAGTTTTGATACTTTTGTAATAAAAAAAACTTTATAGCAGCCTCGTGAGCTTTGGCTCGAAAATACAAAACTTTCTTAAGTTTATTATATGGTTAACTGTAGATTAAAAAAGAAGATAAAGCAAGTAACACTGTAGAGAATTGAAATGTATGGTTTAACACTTTAATTTAACATAACTTGGTGTTACATACTACACTCACCACTCTGAAAGAACTTTCTTCTATTACTTCTTTTGAAAAAAAGAAGAACACAGTCATCAAAAGCAGCCAACCATTGTAAAACTGCAATGTTGTCAACCGCTTTCATGCTCAGAAAAAAGCTCTAAATCTCATCATTGTGCATAGTGAGCTTGGACTCTTTCAGCCACATTTCTTCCTTCAAAGACTTTAGAAATGATCCCTGAAAATATAGCCCTAACAATTAGGATTTTCAGATTTTTCCCACCTATACGGTTTAACCTTTTAACTGAAGCTGAGAACATTTTCTAAAGTTCCGAGTTTGAGTTGTGAAACAAAAAGGTTGTGTCAAATGTCAGTAAAAACAAAATAGTTTTTCAAAGGATGTGAAGGTTTATATGGAAATCCTTTAAACATGAGTATGATAGAGTACATGTTGTCATCAGTTGCGTCGAGATCTAGGCTGAGTTCAACTATTCCAGATGTTAACCCAGCCTTACTAAAGAAAATCTCAACATAAAAAAGTATAAAATATTTGTCATGCCACAACATCTCTTTCCTACAATCAAAAAACCGGACTCAGGGCATATGTTACCTGAGTTTTGACACTTTTGTACTAAAAAAAACTTTATAGCAGCCTCCTGAGCTTTGGTTCAAAAATACAAAACTTTCTTAAGTTTATTATATGGTTAACTGTAGATTAAAATAAGAAGATAGAGCAAGTAACACAGTAGAGAATTGAAACAAATGGTTTAACACTTTAATTTAACATAACTTGGTGTTACATACTACACTCACCACTCTGAAAGAACTTTCTTCTATTACTTCTTTTGAAAAAAAGAAGAACACAGTCATCAAAAGCAGACAACCATTGCAAAAATGCAATGTTGTCAAACGCTTTCATGCTCAGAAGAAAGCTCTAAATCTCATCATTGTGGATAGTGAGCTTGGACTCTTTCAGCCACATTTCTCCCTTCAAAGACTTTAGAAATGATCCCTGAAAGTATAGCCCTAACAATTAGGATTTTCAGATTTTTCACACCTATACGGTTTAACCTTTTAACTAAAGCTGAGATCATTTTCAAAAGTTCCGAGTTTGAGTTGTGAAACAAAAAGGTTGTGTCAAATGTCAGTAAAAACAAAATAGTTTTTCAAAGTATGTTGAAGGTTTATATGGAAATCCTTCAAACATGAGTATGATAGAGTACATGTTGTCATCAGTTGCGTCGAGATCTAGGCTGAGTTCAACTATTCCAGATGTTAACCCAGCCTTACTAAAGAAAATCTCAACATAAAAAAGTATAAAATATTTGTCATGCCACAACATCTCTTTCCTACAATCATAAAACCGGACACAGGGCATATGTTACCTGAGTTTTGATACTTTTGTACAAAAAAAATTTATAGCAGCCTCGTGAGCTTTAGCTCAAAAATACAAAACTTTCTTAAGTTTATTATATGGTTAACAGTAGATTAAAAAAGAAGATAAAGCAAGTAACACTGTAGAGAATTGAAATGCATGGTTTAACACTTTAATTTAACATAACTTGGTGTTACATACTACACTCACCACTCTGAAAGAACTTTCTTCTATTACTTCTTTTGAAAAAAAGAAGAACACAGTCATCAAAAACAGACAACCATTGCAAAACTGCAATGTTGTCAACCGCTTTCATGCTCAGAAGAAAGCTCTAAATCTCATCATTGTGGATAGTGAGCTTGGACACTTTCAGCCACATTTCTCCCTTCAAAGACTTTAGAAATGATCTCTGAAAGTATAGCCCTAACAATTAGGAATTTCAGATTTTTCCCACCTATACTGTTTAACCTTTTAACTGAAGCCGAGATCCTTTTCAAAAGTTCCGAGTTTGAGTTGTGAAACAAAAAGGTTGTGTCAAATGTCAGTAAAAACAAAATAGTTTTTCAAAGTATGTTGAAGGTTTATATGGAAATCAATGAAATCCTTTAAACATGAGTATGATAGAGTACATGTTGTCATCAGTTGCGTCGAGATCTAGGCTGAGTTCAACTATTCCAGATGTTAACCCAGCCTTACTAAAGAATATCTCAACATAAAAAAAGTATAAAATATTTGTCATGCCACAACATCTCTTTCCTACAATCAAAAAACCGGACTCAGGGCATATGTTACCTGAGTTTTGATACCTTTGTACTAAAAAAAACTTTATAGCAGCCTCCTGAGCTTTGGCTCAAAAATACAAAACTTTCTTAAGTTTATTATATGGTTAACTGTAGATTAAAAAAAGAAGACAGAGCAAGTAACACTGTAGAGAATTGAAACACATGGTTTAACACTTTAATTTAACATAACTTGGTGTTACTTACTACACTCACCACTCTGAAAGAACTTTCTTCTATTATTTCTTTTGAAAAAAAGAAGAACACAGTCATCAAAAGTAGACAACCATTGCTAAACTGCAATGTTGTCAACCGCTTTCATGCTCAGAAGAAAGCTCTAAATCTCATCATTGTGGATGGTGAGCTTGGTCTCTTTCAGCCACATTTCTCCCTTCAAAGACTTTAGAAATGATCCCTGAAAGTATAGCCCTAACAATTAGGATTTTCAGATTTTTCCCACCTATACGGTTTAACCTTTTAACTGAAGCTGAGATAATTTTCAAAAGTTCCGAGTTTGAGTTGTGAAACAAAAAGGTTGTGTCAAATGTCAGTAAAAACAAAATAGTTTTTCAAAGTATGTTGAAGGTTTATATGGAAATCAATGAAATCCTTTAAACATGAGTATGATAGAGTACATGTTGTCATCAGTTGCGTCGAGATCTAGGCTGAGTTCAACTATTCCAGATGTTAACCCAGCCTTACTAAAGAAAATCTCAACATAAAAAAGTATAAAATATTTGTCATGCCACAACATCTCTTTCCTACAATCAAAAAAACGGACTCAGGGCATATGTTACCTGAGTTTTGACACTTTTGTACTAAAAAAAACTTTATAGCAGCCTCCTGAGCTTTGGTTCAAAAATACAAAACTTTCTTAAGTTTATTATATGGTTAACTGTAGATTAAAATAAGAAGATAGAGCAAGTAACACAGTAGAGAATTGAAACACATGGTTTAACACTTTAATTTAACATAACTTGGTGTTACATACTACACTCACCAATCTGAAAGAACTTTCTTCTATTACTTCTTTTGAAAAAAAGAAGAACACAGTCATCAAAAGCAGCCAACCATTGTAAAACTGCAATGTTGTCAACCGCTTTCATGCTCAGAAGAAAGCTCTAAATCTCATCATTGTGGATAGTGAGCTTGGACTCTTTCAGCCACATTTCTCCCTTCAAAGACTTTAGAAATGATCCCTGAAAGTATAGCCCTAACAATTAGGATTTTCAGATTTTTCCCACCTATACGGTTTAACCTTTTAACTGAAGCTGAGATCATTTTCAAAAGTTCCGAGTTTGAGTTGTGAAACAAAAAGGTTGTGTCAAATGTCAGTAAAAACAAAATAGTTTTTCAAAGTATGTTGAAGGTTTATATGGAAATCCTTTAAACATGAGTATGATAGAGTACATGTTGTCATCAGTTGCGTCGAGATCTAGGCTGAGTTCAACTATTCCAGATGTTAACCCAGCCTTACTAAAGAAAATCTCAACATAAAAAAAGTATAAAATATTTGTCATGCCACAACATCTCTTTCCTACAATCAAAAAATTGGACTCAGGGCATATGTTACCTGAGTTTTGATACTTTTGTAATAAAAAAAACTTTATAGCAGCCTCGTGAGCTTTGGCTCGAAAATACAAAACTTTCTTAAGTTTATTATATGGTTAACTGTAGATTAAAAAAGAAGATAAAGCAAGTAACACTGTAGAGAATTGAAATGTATGGTTTAACAGTTTAATTTAACATAACTTGGTGTTACATACTACACTCACCACTCTGAAAGAACTTTCTTCTATTACTTCTTTTGAAAAAAAGAAGAACACAGTCATCAAAAGCAGCCAACCATTGTAAAACTGCAATGTTGTCAACCGCTTTCATGCTCAGAAGAAAGCTCTAAATCTCATCATTGTGCATAGTGAGCTTGGACTCTTTCAGCCACATTTCTTCCTTCAAAGACTTTAGAAATGATCCCTGAAAATATAGCCCTAACAATTAGGATTTTCAGATTTTTCCCACCTATACGGTTTAACCTTTTAACTGAAGCTGAGAACATTTTCTAAAGTTCCGAGTTTGAGTTGTGAAACAAAAAGGTTGTGTCAAATGTCAGTAAAAACAAAATAGTTTTTCAAAGGATGTGAAGGTTTATATGGAAATCCTTTAAACATGAGTATGATAGAGTACATGTTGTCATCAGTTGCGTCGAGATCTAGGCTGAGTTCAACTATTCCAGATGTTAACCCAGCCTTACTAAAGAAAATCTCAACATAAAAAAGTATAAAATATTTGTCATGCCACAACATCTCTTTCCTACAATCAAAAAACCGGACTCAGGGCATATGTTACCTGAGTTTTGACACTTTTGTACTAAAAAAAACTTTATAGCAGCCTCCTGAGCTTTGGTTCAAAAATACAAAACTTTCTTAAGTTTATTATATGGTTAACTGTAGATTAAAATAAGAAGATAGAGCAAGTAACACAGTAGAGAATTGAAACAAATGGTTTAACACTTTAATTTAACATAACTTGGTGTTACATACTACACTCACCACTCTGAAAGAACTTTCTTCTATTACTTCTTTTGAAAAAAAGAAGAACACAGTCATCAAAAGCAGACAACCATTGCAAAAATGCAATGTTGTCAAACGCTTTCATGCTCAGAAGAAAGCTCTAAATCTCATCATTGTGGATAGTGAGCTTGGACTCTTTCAGCCACATTTCTCCCTTCAAAGACTTTAGAAATGATCCCTGAAAATATAGCCCTAACAATTAGGATTTTCAGATTTTTCCCACCTATACGGTTTAACCTTTTAACTGAAGCTGAGATAATTTTCAAAAGTTCCGAGTTTGAGTTGTGAAACAAAAAGGTTGTGTCAAATGTCAGTAAAAACAAAATAGTTTTTAAAAGTATGTTGAAGGTTTATATGGAAATCAATGAAATCCTTTAAACATGAGTATGATAGAGTACATGTTGTCATCAGTTGCGTCGAGATCTAGGCTGAGTTCAACTATTCCAGATGTTAACCCAGCCTTACTAAAGAAAATCTCAACATAAAAAAGTATAAAATATTTGTCATGCCACAACATCTCTTTCCTACAATCAAAAAACCGGACTCAGGGCATATGTTACCTGAGTTTTGACACTTTTGTACTAAAAAAAACTTTATAGCAGCCTCCTGAGCTTTGGTTCAAAAATACAAAACTTTCTTAAGTTTATTATATGGTTAACTGTAGATTAAAATAAGAAGATAGAGCAAGTAACACAGTAGAGAATTGAAACAAATGGTTTAACACTTTAATTTAACATAACTTGGTGTTACATACTACACTCACCACTCTGAAAGAACTTTCTTCTATTACTTCTTTTGAAAAAAAGAAGAACACAGTCATCAAAAGCAGACAACCATTGCAAAAATGCAATGTTGTCAAACGCTTTCATGCTCAGAAGAAAGCTCTAAATCTCATCATTGTGGATAGTGAGCTTGGACTCTTTCAGCCACATTTCTCCCTTCAAAGACTTTAGAAATGATCCCTGAAAGTATAGCCCTAACAATTAGGATTTTCAGATTTTTCACACCTATACGGTTTAACCTTTTAACTAAAGCTGAGATCATTTTCAAAAGTTCCGAGTTTGAGTTGTGAAACAAAAAGGTTGTGTCAAATGTCAGTAAAAACAAAATAGTTTTTCAAAGTATGTTGAAGGTTTATATGGAAATCCTTCAAACATGAGTATGATAGAGTACATGTTGTCATCAGTTGCGTCGAGATCTAGGCTGAGTTCAACTATTCCAGATGTTAACCCAGCCTTACTAAAGAAAATCTCAACATAAAAAAGTATAAAATATTTGTCATGCCACAACATCTCTTTCCTACAATCATAAAACCGGACACAGGGCATATGTTACCTGAGTTTTGATACTTTTGTACAAAAAAAATTTATAGCAGCCTCGTGAGCTTTAGCTCAAAAATACAAAACTTTCTTAAGTTTATTATATGGTTAACTGTAGATTAAAAAAGAAGATAAAGCAAGTAACACTGTAGAGAATTGAAATGCATGGTTTAACACTTTAATTTAACATAACTTGGTGTTACATACTACACTCACCACTCTGAAAGAACTTTCTTCTATTACTTCTTTTGAAAAAAAGAAGAACACAGTCATCAAAAACAGACAACCATTGCAAAACTGCAATGTTGTCAACCGCTTTCATGCTCAGAAGAAAGCTCTAAATCTCATCATTGTGGATAGTGAGCTTGGACACTTTCAGCCACATTTCTCCCTTCAAAGACTTTAGAAATGATCTCTGAAAGTATAGCCCTAACAATTAGGAATTTCAGATTTTTCCCACCTATACTGTTTAACCTTTTAACTGAAGCCGAGATCCTTTTCAAAAGTTCCGAGTTTGAGTTGTGAAACAAAAAGGTTGTGTCAAATGTCAGTAAAAACAAAATAGTTTTTCAAAGTATGTTGAAGGTTTATATGGAAATCAATGAAATCCTTTAAACATGAGTATGATAGAGTACATGTTGTCATCAGTTGCGTCGAGATCTAGGCTGAGTTCAACTATTCCAGATGTTAACCCAGCCTTACTAAAGAATATCTCAACATAAAAAAAGTATAAAATATTTGTCATGCCACAACATCTCTTTCCTACAATCAAAAAACCGGACTCAGGGCATATGTTACCTGAGTTTTGATACCTTTGTACTAAAAAAAACTTTATAGCAGCCTCCTGAGCTTTGGCTCAAAAATACAAAACTTTCTTAAGTTTATTATATGGTTAACTGTAGATTAAAAAAAGAAGACAGAGCAAGTAACACTGTAGAGAATTGAAACACATGGTTTAACACTTTAATTTAACATAACTTGGTGTTACTTACTACACTCACCACTCTGAAAGAACTTTCTTCTATTATTTCTTTTGAAAAAAAGAAGAACACAGTCATCAAAAGTAGACAACCATTGCTAAACTGCAATGTTGTCAACCGCTTTCATGCTCAGAAGAAAGCTCTAAATCTCATCATTGTGGATGGTGAGCTTGGTCTCTTTCAGCCACATTTCTCCCTTCAAAGACTTTAGAAATGATCCCTGAAAGTATAGCCCTAACAATTAGGATTTTCAGATTTTTCCCACCTATACGGTTTAACCTTTTAACTGAAGCTGAGATAATTTTCAAAAGTTCCGAGTTTGAGTTGTGAAACAAAAAGGTTGTGTCAAATGTCAGTAAAAACAAAATAGTTTTTCAAAGTATGTTGAAGGTTTATATGGAAATCAATGAAATCCTTTAAACATGAGTATGATAGAGTACATGTTGTCATCAGTTGCGTCGAGATCTAGGCTGAGTTCAACTATTCCAGATGTTAACCCAGCCTTACTAAAGAAAATCTCAACATAAAAAAGTATAAAATATTTGTCATGCCACAACATCTCTTTCCTACAATCAAAAAAACGGACTCAGGGCATATGTTACCTGAGTTTTGACACTTTTGTACTAAAAAAAACTTTATAGCAGCCTCCTGAGCTTTGGTTCAAAAATACAAAACTTTCTTAAGTTTATTATATGGTTAACTGTAGATTAAAATAAGAAGATAGAGCAAGTAACACAGTAGAGAATTGAAACACATGGTTTAACACTTTAATTTAACATAACTTGGTGTTACATACTACACTCACCAATCTGAAAGAACTTTCTTCTATTACTTCTTTTGAAAAAAAGAAGAACACAGTCATCAAAAGCAGCCAACCATTGTAAAACTGCAATGTTGTCAACCGCTTTCATGCTCAGAAGAAAGCTCTAAATCTCATCATTGTGGATAGTGAGCTTGGACTCTTTCAGCCACATTTCTCCCTTCAAAGACTTTAGAAATGATCCCTGAAAGTATAGCCCTAACAATTAGGATTTTCAGATTTTTCCCACCTATACGGTTTAACCTTTTAACTGAAGCTGAGATCATTTTCAAAAGTTCCGAGTTTGAGTTGTGAAACAAAAAGGTTGTGTCAAATGTCAGTAAAAACAAAATAGTTTTTCAAAGTATGTTGAAGGTTTATATGGAAATCCTTTAAACATGAGTATGATAGAGTACATGTTGTCATCAGTTGCGTCGAGATCTAGGCTGAGTTCAACTATTCCAGATGTTAACCCAGCCTTACTAAAGAAAATCTCAACATAAAAAAAGTATAAAATATTTGTCATGCCACAACATCTCTTTCCTACAATCAAAAAATTGGACTCAGGGCATATGTTACCTGAGTTTTGATACTTTTGTAATAAAAAAAACTTTATAGCAGCCTCGTGAGCTTTGGCTCGAAAATACAAAACTTTCTTAAGTTTATTATATGGTTAACTGTAGATTAAAAAAGAAGATAAAGCAAGTAACACTGTAGAGAATTGAAATGTATGGTTTAACAGTTTAATTTAACATAACTTGGTGTTACATACTACACTCACCACTCTGAAAGAACTTTCTTCTATTACTTCTTTTGAAAAAAAGAAGAACACAGTCATCAAAAGCAGCCAACCATTGTAAAACTGCAATGTTGTCAACCGCTTTCATGCTCAGAAGAAAGCTCTAAATCTCATCATTGTGCATAGTGAGCTTGGACTCTTTCAGCCACATTTCTTCCTTCAAAGACTTTAGAAATGATCCCTGAAAATATAGCCCTAACAATTAGGATTTTCAGATTTTTCCCACCTATACGGTTTAACCTTTTAACTGAAGCTGAGAACATTTTCTAAAGTTCCGAGTTTGAGTTGTGAAACAAAAAGGTTGTGTCAAATGTCAGTAAAAACAAAATAGTTTTTCAAAGGATGTGAAGGTTTATATGGAAATCCTTTAAACATGAGTATGATAGAGTACATGTTGTCATCAGTTGCGTCGAGATCTAGGCTGAGTTCAACTATTCCAGATGTTAACCCAGCCTTACTAAAGAAAATCTCAACATAAAAAAGTATAAAATATTTGTCATGCCACAACATCTCTTTCCTACAATCAAAAAACCGGACTCAGGGCATATGTTACCTGAGTTTTGACACTTTTGTACTAAAAAAAACTTTATAGCAGCCTCCTGAGCTTTGGTTCAAAAATACAAAACTTTCTTAAGTTTATTATATGGTTAACTGTAGATTAAAATAAGAAGATAGAGCAAGTAACACAGTAGAGAATTGAAACAAATGGTTTAACACTTTAATTTAACATAACTTGGTGTTACATACTACACTCACCACTCTGAAAGAACTTTCTTCTATTACTTCTTTTGAAAAAAAGAAGAACACAGTCATCAAAAGCAGACAACCATTGCAAAAATGCAATGTTGTCAAACGCTTTCATGCTCAGAAGAAAGCTCTAAATCTCATCATTGTGGATAGTGAGCTTGGACTCTTTCAGCCACATTTCTCCCTTCAAAGACTTTAGAAATGATCCCTGAAAATATAGCCCTAACAATTAGGATTTTCAGATTTTTCCCACCTATACGGTTTAACCTTTTAACTGAAGCTGAGATAATTTTCAAAAGTTCCGAGTTTGAGTTGTGAAACAAAAAGGTTGTGTCAAATGTCAGTAAAAACAAAATAGTTTTTAAAAGTATGTTGAAGGTTTATATGGAAATCAATGAAATCCTTTAAACATGAGTATGATAGAGTACATGTTGTCATCAGTTGCGTCGAGATCTAGGCTGAGTTCAACTATTCCAGATGTTAACCCAGCCTTACTAAAGAAAATCTCAACATAAAAAAGTATAAAATATTTGTCATGCCACAACATCTCTTTCCTACAATCAAAAAACCGGACTCAGGGCATATGTTACCTGAGTTTTGACACTTTTGTACTAAAAAAAACTTTATAGCAGCCTCCTGAGCTTTGGTTCAAAAATACAAAACTTTCTTAAGTTTATTATATGGTTAACTGTAGATTAAAATAAGAAGATAGAGCAAGTAACACAGTAGAGAATTGAAACAAATGGTTTAACACTTTAATTTAACATAACTTGGTGTTACATACTACACTCACCACTCTGAAAGAACTTTCTTCTATTACTTCTTTTGAAAAAAAGAAGAACACAGTCATCAAAAGCAGACAACCATTGCAAAAATGCAATGTTGTCAAACGCTTTCATGCTCAGAAGAAAGCTCTAAATCTCATCATTGTGGATAGTGAGCTTGGACTCTTTCAGCCACATTTCTCCCTTCAAAGACTTTAGAAATGATCCCTGAAAGTATAGCCCTAACAATTAGGATTTTCAGATTTTTCACACCTATACGGTTTAACCTTTTAACTAAAGCTGAGATCATTTTCAAAAGTTCCGAGTTTGAGTTGTGAAACAAAAAGGTTGTGTCAAATGTCAGTAAAAACAAAATAGTTTTTCAAAGTATGTTGAAGGTTTATATGGAAATCCTTCAAACATGAGTATGATAGAGTACATGTTGTCATCAGTTGCGTCGAGATCTAGGCTGAGTTCAACTATTCCAGATGTTAACCCAGCCTTACTAAAGAAAATCTCAACATAAAAAAGTATAAAATATTTGTCATGCCACAACATCTCTTTCCTACAATCATAAAACCGGACACAGGGCATATGTTACCTGAGTTTTGATACTTTTGTACAAAAAAAATTTATAGCAGCCTCGTGAGCTTTAGCTCAAAAATACAAAACTTTCTTAAGTTTATTATATGGTTAACTGTAGATTAAAAAAGAAGATAAAGCAAGTAACACTGTAGAGAATTGAAATGCATGGTTTAACACTTTAATTTAACATAACTTGGTGTTACATACTACACTCACCACTCTGAAAGAACTTTCTTCTATTACTTCTTTTGAAAAAAAGAAGAACACAGTCATCAAAAACAGACAACCATTGCAAAACTGCAATGTTGTCAACCGCTTTCATGCTCAGAAGAAAGCTCTAAATCTCATCATTGTGGATAGTGAGATTGGACACTTTCAGACACATTTCTCCCTTCAAAGACTTTAGAAATGATCTCTGAAAGTATAGCCCTAACAATTAGGAATTTCAGATTTTTCCCACCTATACTGTTTAACCTTTTAACTGAAGCCGAGATCCTTTTCAAAAGTTCAGAGTTTGAGTTGTGAAACAAAAAGGTTGTGTCAAATGTCAGTAAAAACAAAATAGTTTTTCAAAGTATGTTGAAGGTTTATATGGAAATCAATGAAATCCTTTAAACATGAGTATGATAGAGTACATGTTGTCATCAGTTGCGTCGAGATCTAGGCTGAGTTCAACTATTCCAGATGTTAACCCAGCCTTACTAAAGAATATCTCAACATAATAAAAGTATAAAATATTTGTCATGCCACAACATCTCTTTCCTACAATCAAAAAACCGGACTCAGGGCATATGTTACCTGAGTTTTGATACCTTTGTACTAAAAAAAACTTTATAGCAGCCTCCTGAGCTTTGGCTCAAAAATACAAAACTTTCTTAAGTTTATTATATGGTTAACTGTAGATTAAAAAAAGAAGACAGAGCAAGTAACACTGTAGAGAATTGAAACACATGGTTTAACACTTTAATTTAACATAACTTGGTGTTACATACTACACTCACCACTCTGAAAGAACTTTCTTCTATTATTTCTTTTGAAAAAAAGAAGAACACAGTCATCAAAAGCAGACAACCATTGCTAAACTGCAATGTTGTCAACCGCTTTCATGCTCAGAAGAAAGCTCTAAATTTCATCATTGTGGATGGTGAGCTTGGTCTCTTTCAGCCACATTTCTCCCTTCAAAGACTTTAGAAATGATCCCTGAAAGTATAGCCCTAACAATTAGGATTTTCAGATTTTTCCCACCTATACGGTTTAACCTTTTAACTGAAGCTGAGATAATTTTCAAAAGTTCCGAGTTTGAGTTGTGAAACAAAAAGGTTGTGTCAAATGTCAGTAAAAACAAAATAGTTTTTCAAAGTATGTTGAAGGTTTATATGGAAATCAATGAAATCCTTTAAACATGAGTATGATAGAGTACATGTTGTCATCAGTTGCGTCGAGATCTAGGCTGAGTTCAACTATTCCAGATGTTAACCCAGCCTTACTAAAGAAAATCTCAACATAAAAAAGTATAAAATATTTGTCATGCCACAACATCTCTTTCCTACAATCAAAAAAACGGACTCAGGGCATATGTTACCTGAGTTTTGACACTTTTGTACTAAAAAAAACTTTATAGCAGCCTCCTGAGCTTTGGTTCAAAAATACAAAACTTTCTTAAGTTTATTATATGGTTAACTGTAGATTAAAATAAGAAGATAGAGCAAGTAACACAGTAGAGAATTGAAACACATGGTTTAACACTTTAATTTAACATAACTTGGTGTTACATACTACACTCACCACTCTGAAAGAACTTTCTTCTATTATTTCTTTTGAAAAAAAGAAGAACACAGTCATCAAAAGCAGACAACCATTGCTAAACTGCAATGTTGTCAACCGCTTTCATGCTCAGAAGAAAGCTCTAGATCTCATCATTGTGGATGGTGAGCTTGGACTCTTTCAGCCACATTTCTCCCTTCAAAGACTTTAGAAATGATCCCTGAAAGTATAGCCCTAACAATTAGGATTTTCAGATTTTTCCCACCTATACGGTTTAACCTTTTAACTGAAGCTGAGATAATTTTCAAAAGTTCCGAGTTTGAGTTGTGAAACAAAAAGGTTGTGTCAAATGTCAGTAAAAACAAAATAGTTTTTAAAAGTATGTTGAAGGTTTATATGGAAATCAATGAAATCCTTTAAACATGAGTATGATAGAGTACATGTTGTCATCAGTTGCGTCGAGATCTAGGCTGAGTTCAACTATTCCAGATGTTAACCCAGCCTTACTAAAGAAAATCTCAACATAAAAAAGTATAAAATATTTGTCATGCCACAACATCTCTTTCCTACAATCAAAAAACCGGACTCAGGGCATATGTTACCTGAGTTTTGACACTTTTGTACTAAAAAAAACTTTATAGCAGCCTCCTGAGCTTTGGTTCAAAAATACAAAACTTTCTTAAGTTTATTATATGGTTAACTGTAGATTAAAATAAGAAGATAGAGCAAGTAACACAGTAGAGAATTGAAACAAATGGTTTAACACTTTAATTTAACATAACTTGGTGTTTCATACTACACTCACCACTCTGAAAGAACTTTCTTCTATTACTTCTTTTGAAAAAAAGAAGAACACAGTCATCAAAAGCAGACAACCATTGCAAAAATGCAATGTTGTCAAACGCTTTCATGCTCAGAAGAAAGCTCTAAATCTCATCATTGTGGATAGTGAGCTTGGACTCTTTCAGCCACATTTCTCCCTTCAAAGACTTTAGAAATGATCCCTGAAAGTATAGCCCTAACAATTAGGATTTTCAGATTATTCACACCTATACGGTTTAACCTTTTAACTAAAGCTGAGATCATTTTCAAAAGTTCCGAGTTTGAGTTGTGAAACAAAAAGGTTGTGTCAAATGTCAGTAAAAACAAAATAGTTTTTCAAAGTATGTTGAAGGTTTATATGGAAATCCTTCAAACATGAGTATGATAGAGTACATGTTGTCATCAGTTGCGTCGAGATCTAGGCTGAGTTCAACTATTCCAGATGTTAACCCAGCCTTACTAAAGAAAATCTCAACATAAAAAAGTATAAAATATTTGTCATGCCACAACATCTCTTTCCTACAATCATAAAACCGGACACAGGGCATATGTTACCTGAGTTTTGATACTTTTGTACAAAAAAAATTTATAGCAGCCTCGTGAGCTTTAGCTCAAAAATACAAAACTTTCTTAAGTTTATTATATGGTTAACTGTAGATTAAAAAAGAAGATAAAGCAAGTAACACTGTAGAGAATTGAAATGCATGGTTTAACACTTTAATTTAACATAACTTGGTGTTACATACTACACTCACCACTCTGAAAGAACTTTCTTCTATTACTTCTTTTGAAAAAAAGAAGAACACAGTCATCAAAAACAGACAACCATTGCAAAACTGCAATGTTGTCAACCGCTTTCATGCTCAGAAGAAAGCTCTAAATCTCATCATTGTGGATAGTGAGCTTGGACACTTTCAGCCACATTTCTCCCTTCAAAGACTTTAGAAATGATGTCTCAAAGTATAGCCCTAACAATTAGGAATTTCAGATTTTTCCCACCTATACTGTTTAACCTTTTAACTGAAGCCGAGATCCTTTTCAAAAGTTCCGAGTTTGAGTTGTGAAACAAAAAGGTTGTGTCAAATGTCAGTAAAAACAAAATAGTTTTTAAAAGTATGTTGAAGGTTTATATGGAAATCAATGAAATCCTTTAAACATGAGTATGATAGAGTACATGTTGTCATCAGTTGCGTCGAGATCTAGGCTGAGTTCAACTATTCCAGATGTTAACCCAGCCTTACTAAAGAATATCTCAACATAAAAAAAGTATAAAATATTTGTCATGCCACAACATCTCTTTCCTACAATCAAAAAACCGGACTCAGGGCATATGTTACCTGAGTTTTGATACCTTTGTACTAAAAAAAAACTTTATAGCAGCCTCCTGAGCTTTGGCTCAAAAATACAAAACTTTCTTAAGTTTATTATATGGTTAACTGTAGATTAAAAAAAGAAGACAGAGCAAGTAACACTGTAGAGAATTGAAACACATGGTTTAACACTTTAATTTAACATAACTTGGTGTTACATACTACACTCACCACTCTGAAAGAACTTTCTTCTATTATTTCTTTTGAAAAAAAGAAGAACACAGTCATCAAAAGCAGACAACCATTGCTAAACTGCAATGTTGTCAACCGCTTTCATGCTCAGAAGAAAGCTCTAAATCTCATCATTGTGGATGGTGAGCTTGGTCTCTTTCCGCCACATTTCTCCCTTCAAAGACTTTAGAAATGATCCCTGAAAGTATAGCCCTAACAATTAGGATTTTCAGATTTTTCCCACCTATACGGTTTAACCTTTTAACTGAAGCTGAGATAATTTTCAAAAGTTCCGAGTTTGAGTTGTGAAACAAAAAGGTTGTGTCAAATGTCAGTAAAAACAAAATAGTTTTTCAAAGTATGTTGAAGGTTTATATGGAAATCAATGAAATCCTTTAAACATGAGTATGATAGAGTACATGTTGTCATCAGTTGCGTCGAGATCTAGGCTGAGTTCAACTATTCCAGATGTTAACCCAGCCTTACTAAAGAAAATCTCAACATAAAAAAGTATAAAATATTTGTCATGCCACAACATCTCTTTCCTACAATCAAAAAACCGGATTCAGGGCATATGTTACCTGAGTTTTGATACTTTTGTACTAAAAAAAACTTTATAGCAGCCTCCTGAGCTTTGGCTCAAAAATACAAAACTTTCTTAAGTTTATTATATGGTTAACTGTAGATTAAAAAAGAAGATAGAGCAAGTAACACTGTAGAGAATTGAAATGCATGGTTTAACACTTTAATTTAATATAACTTGGTGTTACATACTACACTCACCACTCTGAAAGAACTTTCTTCTATTACTTCTTTTGAAAAAAAGAAGAACACAGTCATCAAAAGCAGACAACCATTGCAAAACTGCAATGTTGTCAACCACTTTCATGCTCAGAAGAAAGCTCTAAATCTCATCATTGTGGATAGTGAGCTTGGACTCTTTCAGCCACATTTCTCCCTTCAAAGACTTTAGAAATGATCCCTGAAAGTATAGCCCTAACAATTAGGATTTTCAGATTTTTCCCACCTATACGGTTTAACCTTTTAACTGAAGCTGAGATCATTTTCAAAAGTTCCGAGTTTGAGTTGTGAAACAAAAAGGTTGTGTCAAATGTCAGTAAAAACAAAATAGTTTTTCAAAGTATGTTGAAGGTTTATATGGAAATCAATGAAATCCTTTAAACATGAGTATGATAGAGTACATGTTGTCATCAGTTGCGTCGAGATCTAGGCTGAGTTCAACTATTCCAGATGTTAACCCAGCCTTACTAAAGAAAATCTCAACATAAAAAAGTATAAAATATTTGTCATGCCACAACATCTCTTTCCTACAATCAAAAAACCGGATTCAGGGCATATGTTACCTGAATTTTGATACTTTTGTAATAAAAAAAACTTTATAGCAGCCTCCTGAGCTTTGGCTCAAAAATACAAAACTTTCTTAAGTTTATTATATGGTTAACTGTAGATTAAAAAAGAAGATAGAGCAAGTAACACTGTAGAGAATTGAAATGCATGGTTTAACACTTTAATTTAACATAACTTGGTGTTACATACTACACTCACCACTCCGAAAGAACTTTCTTCTATTACTTCTTTTGAAAAAAAGAAGAACACAGTCATCAAAAGCAGACAACCATTGCAAAACTGCAATGTTGTCAACCGCTTTCATGCTCAGAAGAAAGCTCTAAATCTCATCATTGTGGATAGTGAGCTTGAACTCTTTCAGCCACATTTCTCCCTTCAAAGACTTTAGAAATGATCCCTGAAAGTATAGCCCTAACAATTAGGAATTTCAGATTTTTCCCACCTATACGGTTTAACCTTTTAACTGAAGCCGAGAGCATTTTCTAAAGTTCCGAGTTTGAGTTGTGAAACAAAAAGGTTGTGTCAAATGTCAGTAAAAACAAAATAGTTTTTCAAAGTATGTGAAGGTTTATATGGAAATCCTTTAAACATGAGTATGATAGAGTACATGTTGTCATCAGTTGCGTCGAGATCTAGGCTGAGTTCAACTATTCCAGATGTTAACCCAGCCTTACTAAAGAAAATCTCAACATAAAAAAAGTATAAAATATTTGTCATGCCACAACATCTCTTTCCTACAATCAAAAAACCGGACTCAGGGCATATGTTACCTGAGTTTTGATACTTTTGTAATAAAAAAAACTTTATAGCAGCCTCGTGAGCTTTGGCTCGAAAATACAAAACTTTCTTAAGTTTATTATATGGTTAACTGTAGATTAAAAAAAGAAGAGAGAGCAAGTAACACTGTAGAGAATTGAAACGCATGGTTTAACACTATAATTTAACATAACTTGGTGTTACATACTACACTCACCACTCTGAAAGAACTTTCTTCTATTACTTCTTTTGAAAAAAAGAAGAACACAGTCATCAAAAGCAGACAACCATTGCAAAACTGCAATGTTGTCAACCGCTTTCATGCTCAGAAGAAAGCTCTAAATCTCATCATTGTGGATAGTGAGCTTGGACTCTTTCAGCCACATTTCTCCCTTCAAAGACTTTAGAAATGATCCCTGAAAGTATAGCCCTAACAATTAGGATTTTCAGATTTTTCCCACCTATACGGTTTAACCTTTTAACTGAAGCTGAGATCATTTTCTAAAGTTCCGAGTTTGAGTTGTGAAACAAAAAGGTTATATCAAATGTCAGTAAAAACAAAATAGTTTTTCAAAGTATGTTGAAGGTTTATATGGAAATCCTTTAAACATGAGTATGATAGAGTACATGTTGTCATCAGTTGCGTCGAGATCTAGGCTGAGTTCAACTATTCCAGATGTTAACCCAGCCTTACTAAAGAAAATCTCAACATAAAAAAAGTATAAAATATTTGTCATGCCACAACATCTCTTTCCTACAATCAAAAAATTGGACTCAGGGCATATGTTACCTGAGTTTTGATACTTTTGTAATAAAAAAAACTTTATAGCAGCCTCGTGAGCTTTGGCTCGAAAATACAAAACTTTCTTAAGTTTATTATATGGTTAACTGTAGATTAAAAAAGAAGATAAAGCAAGTAACACTGTAGAGAATTGAAATGCATGGTTTAACAGTTTAATTTAACATAACTTGGTGTTACATACTACACTCACCACTCTGAAAGAACTTTCTTCTATTACTTCTTTTGAAAAAAAGAAGAACACAGTCATCAAAAGCAGCCAACCATTGTAAAACTGCAATGTTGTCAACCGCTTTCATGCTCAGAAGAAAGCTCTAAATCTCATCATTGTGGATAGTTAGCTTGGACTCTTTCAGCCACATTTTTTCCTTCAAAGACTTTAGACATGATCCCTGAAAATATAGCCCTAACAATTAGGATTTTCAGATTTTTCCCACCTATACGGTTTAACCTTTTAACTGAAGCTGAGAACATTTTCTAAAGTTCCGAGTTTGAGTTGTGAAACAAAAAGGTTGTGTCAAATGTCAGTAAAAACAAAATAGTTTTTCAAAGGATGTGAAGGTTTATATGGAAATCCTTTAAACATGAGTATGATAGAGTACATGTTGTCATCAGTTGCGTCGAGATCTAGGCTGAGTTCAACTATTCCAGATGTTAACCCAGCCTTACTAAAGAAAATCTCAACATAAAAAAGTATAAAATATTTGTCATGCCACAACATCTCTTTCCTACAATCTTAAAACCGGACTCAGGGCATATGTTACCTGAGTTTTGATACTTTTGTAATAAAAAAAACTTTATAGCAGCCTCGTGAGCTTTGGCTCGAAAATACAAAACTTTCTTAAGTTTATTATATGGTTAACTGTAGATTAAAAAAAGAAGAGAGAGCAAGTAACACAGTAGAGAATTGAAACGCATGGTTTAACACTATAATTTAACATAACTTGGTGTTACATACTACACTCACCACTCTGAAAGAACTTTCTTCTATTACTTCTTTTGAAAAAAAGAAGAACACAGTCATCAAAAGCAGACAACCATTGCAAAACTGCAATGTTGTCAACCGCTTTCATGCTCAGAAGAAAGCTTTAAATCTCATCATTGTGGATAGTGAGCTTGGACTCTTTCAGCCACATTTCTCCCTTCAAAGACTTTAGAAATGATCCCTGAAAGTATAGCCCTAACAATTAGGATTTTCAGATTTTTTGCACCTATACGGTTTAACCTTTTAACTGAAGCTGAGATCATTTTCAAAAGTTCCGAGTTTGCGTTGTGAAACAAAAAGGTTGTGTCAAATGTCAGTAAAAACAAAATAGTTTTTCAAAGTATGTTGAAGGTTTATATGGAAATCAATGAAATCCTTTAAACATGAGTATGATAGAGTACATGTTGTCATCAGTTGCGTCGAGATCTAGGCTGAGTTCAACTATTCCAGATGTTAACCCAGCCTTACTAAAGAAAATCTCAACATAAAAAAGTATAAAATATTTGTCATGCCACAACATCTCTTTCCTACAATCAAAAAACCGGACTCAGGGCATATGTTACCTGAGTTTTGATACCTTTGTACTAAAAAAAACTTTATAGCAGCCTCCTGAGCTTTGGCTCAAAAATACAAAACTTTCTTAAGTTTATTATATGGTTAACTGTAGATTAAAAAAGAAGATCGAGCAAATAACACAGTAGAGAATTGAAACACATGGTTTAACACTTTAATTTAACATAACTTGGTGTTACATACTACACTCACCACTCTGAAAGAACTTTCTTCTATTACTTCTTTTGAAAAAAAGAAGAACACAGTCATCAAAAGCAGACAACCATTGCAAAACTGCAATGTTGTCAACCACTTTCATGCTCAGAAGAAAGATCTAAATCTCATCATTGTTGATAGTGAGCTTGGACTCTTTCAGCCACATTTCTCCCTTCAAAGACTTTAGAAATGATCCCTGAAAGTATAGCCCTAACAATTAGGATTTTCAGATTTTTCCCACCTATACGGTTTAACCTTTTAACTGAAGCCGAGATCCTTTTCAAAAGTTCCGAGTTTGAGTTGTGAAACAAAAAGGTTGTGTCAAATGTCAGTAAAAACAAAATAGTTTTTCAAAGTATGTTGAAGGTTTATATGGAAATCCTTTAAACATGAGTATGATAGAGTACATGTTGTCATCAGTTGCGTCGAGATCTAGGCTGAGTTCAACTATTCCAGATGTTAACCCAGCCTTACTAAAGAAAATCTCAACATAAAAAAAGTATAAAATATTTGTCATGCCACAACATCTCTTTCCTACAATCAAAAAACCGGACTCAGGGCATATGTTACCTGAGTTTTGATACTTTTGTAATAAAAAAAAACTTTATAGCAGCCTCGTGAGCTTTGGCTCGAAAATACAAAACTTTCTTAAGTTTATTATATGGTGAACTGTAGATTAAAAAAAGAAGAGAGAGCAAGTAACACTGTAGAGAATTGAAACGCATGGTTTAACACTATAATTTAACATAACTTGGTGTTACATACTACACTCACCACTCTGAAAGAACTTTCTTCTATTACTTCTTTTGAAAAAAAGAAGAACACAGTCATCAAAAGCAGACAACCATTGCAAAACTGCAATGTTGTCAACCGCTTTCGTGCTCAGAAAAAAGCTCTAAATCTCATCATTGTGGATAGTGAGCTTGGACTCTTTCAGCCACATTTCTCCCTTCAAAGACTTTAGAAATGATCCCTGAAAGTATAGCCCTAACAATTAGGATTTTCAGATTTTTCCCACCTATACGGTTTAACCTTTTAACTGAAGCTGAGATCATTTTCTAAAGTTCCGAGTTTGAGTTGTGAAACAAAAAGGTTGTGTCAAATGTCAGTAAAAACAAAATAGTTTTTCAAATTATGTTGAAGGTTTATATGGAAATTAATGAAATCCTTTAAACATGAGTATGATAGAGTACATGTTGTCATCAGTTACGTCGAGATCTAGGCTGAGTTCAACTATTCCAGATGTTAACCCAGCCTTACTAAAGAAAATCTCAACATAAAAAAAGTATAAAATATTTGTCATGCCACAACATCTCTTTCCTACAATCAAAAAACCGGACTCAGGGCATATGTTACCTGAGTTTTGATACCTTTGTACTAAAAAAAACTTTATAGCAGCCTCCTGAGCTTTGGCTCAAAAATACAAAACTTTCTTAAGTTTATTATATGGTTAACTGTAGATTAAAAAAGAAGATAAAGCAAGTAACACTGTAGAGAATTGAAAAGCATGGTTTAACACTTTAATTTAACATAACTTGGTGTTACATACTACACTCACCACTCTGAAAGAACTTTCTTCTATTACTTCTTTTGAAAAAAAGAAGAACACAGTCATCAAAAGCAGACAACCATTGCAAAACTGCAATGTTGTCAACCGCTTTCATGCTCAGAAGAAAGATCTAAATCTCATCATTGTTGATAGTGAGCTTGGACTCTTTCAGCCACATTTCTCCCTTCAAAGACTTTAGAAAAGATCCCTGAAAGTATAGCCCTAACAATTAGGATTTTCAGATTTTTCCCACCTATACGGTTTAACCTTTTAACTGAAGCCGAGATCCTTTTCAAAAGTTCCGAGTTTGAGTTGTGAAACAAAAAGGTTGTGTCAAATGTCAGTAAAAACAAAATAGTTTTTCAAAGTATGTTGAAGGTTTATATGGAAATCAATGAAATCCTTTAAACATGAGTATGATAGAGTACATGTTGTCATCAGTTGCGTCGAGATCTAGGCTGAGTTCAACTATTCCAGATGTTAACCCAGCCTTACTAAAGAAAATCTCAACATAAAAAAGTATAAAATATTTGTCATGCCACAACATCTCTTTCCTACAATCAAAAAACCGGATTCAGGGCATATGTTACCTGAGTTTTGATACTTTTGTACTAAAAAAAACTTTATAGCAGCCTCCTGAGCTTTGGCTCAAAAATACAAAACTTTCTTAAGTTTATTATATGGTTAACTGTAGATTAAAAAAGAAGATAGAGCAAGTAACACTGTAGAGAATTGAAATGCATGGTTTAACACTTTAATTTAACATAACTTGGTGTTACATACTACACTCACCACTCTGAAAGAACTTTCTTCTATTACTTCTTTTGAAAAAAAGAAGAACACAGTCATCAAAAGCAGACAACCATTGCAAAACTGCAATGTTGTCAACCGCTTTCATGCTCAGAAGAAAGCTCTAAATCTCATCATTGTGGATAGTGAGCTTGGACTCTTTCAGCCACATTTCTCCCTTCAAAGACTTTAGAAATGATCCCTGAAAGTATAGCCCTAACAATTAAGATTTTCAGATTTTTCCCACCTATACGGTTTAACCTTTTAACTGAAGCTGAGATCATTTTCAAAAGTTCCGAGTTTGAGTTGTGAAACAAAAAGGTTGTGTCAAATGTCAGTAAAAACAAAATAGTTTTTCAAAGTATGTTGAAGGTTTATATGGAAATCCTTTAAACATGAGTATGATAGAGTACATGTTGTCATCAGTTGCGTCGAGATCTAGGCTGAGTTCAACTATTCCAGATGTTAACCCAGCCTTACTAAAGAAAATCTCAACATAAAAAAAGTATAAAATATTTGTCATGCCACAACATCTCTTTCCTACAATCAAAAAATTGGACTCAGGGCATATGTTACCTGAGTTTTGATACTTTTGTAATAAAAAAAACTTTATAGCAGCCTCGTGAGCTTTGGCTCAAAAATACAAAACTTTCTTAAGTTTATTATATGGTTAACTGTAGATTAAAAAAGAAGATAAAGCAAGTAACACTGTAGAGAATTGAAATGCATGGTTTAACAGTTTAATTTAACATAACTTGGTGTTACATACTACACTCACCACTCTGAAAGAACTTTCTTCTATTACTTCTTTTGAAAAAAAGAAGAACACAGTCATCAAAAGCAGCCAACCATTGTAAAACTGCAATGTTGTCAACCGCTTTCATGCTCAGAAGAAAGCTCTAAATCTCATCATTGTGGATAGTGAGCTTGGACTCTTTCAGCCACATTTCTCCCTTCAAAGACTTTAGAAATGATCCCTGAAAGTATAGCCCTAACAATTAGGATTTTCAGATTTTTCCCACCTATACGGTTTAACCTTTTAACTGAAGCTGAGATAATTTTCAAAAGTTCCGAGTTTGAGTTGTGAAACAAAAAGGTTGTGTCAAATGTCAGTAAAAACAAAATAGTTTTTCAAAGTATGTTGAAGGTTTATATGGAAATCCTTTAAACATGAGTATGATAGAGTACATGTTGTCATCAGTTGCGTCGAGATCTAGGCTGAGTTCAACTATTCCAGATGTTAACCCAGCCTTACTAAAGAAAATCTCAACATAAAAAAAGTATAAAATATTTGTCATGCCACAACATCTCTTTCCTACAATCAAAAAACCGGACTCAGGGCATATGTTACCTGAGTTTTGATACTTTTGTAATAAAAAAAAACTTTATAGCAGCCTCGTGAGCTTTGGCTCGAAAATACAAAACTTTCTTAAGTTTATTATATGGTGAACTGTAGATTAAAAAAAGAAGAGAGAGCAAGTAACACTGTAGAGAATTGAAACGCATGGTTTAACACTATAATTTAACATAACTTGGTGTTACATACTACACTCACCACTCTGAAAGAACTTTCTTCTATTACTTCTTTTGAAAAAAAGAAGAACACAGTCATCAAAAGCAGACAACCATTGCAAAACTGCAATGTTGTCAACCGCTTTCGTGCTCAGAAGAAAGCTCTAAATCTCATCATTGTGGATAGTGAGCTTGGACTCTTTCAGCCACATTTCTCCCTTCAAAGACTTTAGAAATCATCCCTGAAAGTATAGCCCTAACAATTAGGATTTTCAGATTTTTCCCACCTATACGGTTTAACCTTTTAACTGAAGCTGAGATCATTTTCTAAAGTTCCGAGTTTGAGTTGTGAAACAAAAAGGTTGTGTCAAATGTCAGTAAAAACAAAATAGTTTTTCAAATTATGTTGAAGGTTTATATGGAAATCAATGAAATCCTTTAAACATGAGTATGATAGAGTACATGTTGTCATCAGTTACGTCGAGATCTAGGCTGAGTTCAACTATTCCAGATGTTAACCCAGCCTTACTAAAGAAAATCTCAACATAAAAAAAGTATAAAATATTTGTCATGCCACAACATCTCTTTCCTACAATCAAAAAACCGGACTCAGGGCATATGTTACCTGAGTTTTGATACCTTTGTACTAAAAAAAACTTTATAGCAGCCTCCTGAGCTTTGGCTCAAAAATACAAAACTTTCTTAAGTTTATTATATGGTTAACTGTAGATTAAAAAAGAAGATAAAGCAAGTAACACTGTAGAGAATTGAAAAGCATGGTTTAACACTTTAATTTAACATAACTTGGTGTTACATACTACACTCACCACTCTGAAAGAACTTTCTTCTATTACTTCTTTTGAAAAAAAGAAGAACACAGTCATCAAAAGCAGACAACCATTGCAAAACTGCAATGTTGTCAACCGCTTTCATGCTCAGAAGAAAGATCTAAATCTCATCATTGTTGATAGTGAGCTTGGACTCTTTCAGCCACATTTCTCCCTTCAAAGACTTTAGAAATGATCCCTGAAAGTATAGCCCTAACAATTAGGATTTTCAGATTTTTCCCACCTATACGGTTTAACCTTTTAACTGAAGCCGAGATCCTTTTCAAAAGTTCCGAGTTTGAGTTGTGAAACAAAAAGGTTGTGTCAAATGTCAGTAAAAACAAAATAGTTTTTCAAAGTATGTTGAAGGTTTATATGGAAATCAATGAAATCCTTTAAACATGAGTATGATAGAGTACATGTTGTCATCAGTTGCGTCGAGATCTAGGCTGAGTTCAACTATTCCAGATGTTAACCCAGCCTTACTAAAGAAAATCTCAACATAAAAAAAGTATAAAATATTTGTCATGCCACAACATCTCTTTCCTACAATCATAAAACCGGACTCAGGGCATATGTTACCTGAGTTTTGATACCTTTGTACTAAAAAAAACTTTATAGCAGCCTCCTGAGCTTTGGCTCAAAAATACAAAACTTTCTTAAGTTTATTATATGGTTAACTGTAGATTAAAAAAAGAAGTCAAAGCAAGTAACACAGTAGAGAATTGAAACACATGGTTTAACACTTTAATTTAACATAACTTGGTGTTACATACTACACTCACCACTCTGAAAGAACTTTCTTCTATTATTTCTTTTGAAAAAAAGAAGAACACAGTCATCAAAAAGCAGACAACCATTGCTAAACTGCAATGTTGTCAACCGCTTTCATGCTCAGAAGAAAGCTCTAAATCTCATCATTGTGGATGGTGAGCTTGGTCTCTTTCAGCCACAGTTCTCCCTTCAAAGACTTTAGAAATGATCCCTGAAAGTATAGCCCTAACAATTAGGATTTTCAGATTTTTCCCACCTATACGGTTTAACCTTTTAACTGAAGCTGAGATAATTTTCAAAAGTTCCGAGTTTGAGTTGTGAAACAAAAAGGTTGTGTCAAATGTCAGTGAAAACAAAATAGTTTTTCAAAGTATGTTGAAGGTTTATATGGAAATCAATGAAATCCTTTAAACATGAGTATGATAGAGTACATGTTGTCATCAGTTGCGTCGAGATCTAGGCTGACTTCAACTATTCCAGATGTTAACCCAGCCTTACTAAAGAAAATCTCAACATAAAAAAGTATAAAATATTTGTCATGCCACAACATCTCTTTCCTAAAATCATAAAACCGGACTCAGGGCATATGTTACCTGAGTTTTGATACTTTTGTACTAAAAAAATTTATAGCAGCCTCGTGAGCTTTAGCTCAAAAATACAAAACTTTCTTAAGTTTATTATATGGTTAACTGTAGATTAAAAAAGAAGATAAAGCAAGTAACACTGTAGAGAATTGAAAAGCATGGTTTAACACTTTAATTTAACATAACTTGGTGTTACATACTACACTCACCACTCTGAAAGAACTTTCTTCTATTACTTCTTTTGAAAAAAAGAAGAACACAGTCATCAAAAGCAGACAACCATTGCAAAACTGCAATGTAGTCAACCGCTTTCATGCTCAGAAGAAAGCTCTAAATCTCATCATTGTGGATAGTGAGCTTGGACTCTTTCAGCCACATTTCTCCCTTCAAAGACTTTTGAAATGATGTCTGAAAGTATAGCCCTAACAATTAGGATTTTCAGATTTTTCCCACCTATACGGTTTAACCTTTTAACTGAAGCCGAGATCCTTTTCAAAAGTTCCGAGTTTGAGTTGTGAAACAAAAAGGTTGTGTCAAATGTCAGTAAAAACAAAATAGTTTTTCAAAGTATGTTGAAGGTTTATATGGAAATCAATGAAATCCTTTAAACATGAGTATGATAGAGTACATGTTGTCATCAGTTGCGTCGAGATCTAGGCTGAGTTCAACTATTCCAGATGTTAACCCAGCCTTACTAAAGAAAATCTCAACATAAAAAAGTATAAAATATTTGTCATGCCACAACATCTCTTTCCTACAATCAAAAAACCGGATTCAGGGCATATGTTACCTGAGTTTTGATACTTTTGTAATAAAAAAAACTTTATAGCAGCCTCCTGAGCTTTGGCTCAAAAATACAAAACTTTCTTAAGTTTATTATATGGTTAACTGTAGATTAAAAAAGAAGATAGAGCAAGTAACACTGTAGAGAATTGAAATGCATGGATTAACACTTTAATTTAACATAACTTGGTGTTACATACTACACTCACCACTCTGAAAGAACTTTCTTCTATTACTTCTTTTGAAAAAAAGAACACAGTCATCAAAAGCAGACAACCATTGCAAAACTGCAATGTTGTCAACCGCTTTCATGCTCAGAAGAAAGCTCTAAATCTCATCATTGTGGATAGTGAGCTTGGACTCTTTCAGCCACATTTCTCCCTTCAAAGACTTTAGAAATGATCCCTGAAAGTATAGCCCTAACAACTAGGAATTTCAGATTTTTCCCACCTATACGGTTTAACCTTTTAACTGAAGCTGAGAGCATTTTCTAAAGTTCCGAGTTTGAGTTGTGAAACAAAAAGGTTGTGTCAAATGTCAGTAAAAACAAAATAGTTTTTCAAAGGATGTGAAGGTTTATATGGAAATCCTTTAAACATGAGTATGATAGAGTACATGTTGTCATCAGTTGCGTCGAGATCTAGGCTGAGTTCAACTATTCCAGATGTTAACCCAGCCTTACTAAAGAAAATCTCAACATAAAAAAGTATAAAATATTTGTCATGCCACAACATCTCTTTCCTACAATCTTAAAACCGGACTCAGGGCATATGTTACCTGAGTTTTGATACTTTTGTAATAAAAAAAACTTTATAGCAGCCTCGTGAGCTTTGGCTCGAAAATACAAAACTTTCTTAAGTTTATTATATGGTTAACTGTAGATTAAAAAAAGAAGAGAGAGCAAGTAACACAGTAGAGAATTGAAACGCATGGTTTAACACTATAATTTAACATAACTTGGTGTTACATACTACACTCACCACTCTGAAAGAACTTTCTTCTATTACTTCTTTTGAAAAAAAGAAGAACACAGTCATCAAAAGCAGACAACCATTGCAAAACTGCAATGTTGTCAACCGCTTTCATGCTCAGAAGAAAGCTCTAAATCTCATCATTGTGGATAGTGAGCTTGGACTCTTTCAGCCACATTTCTCCCTTCAAAGACTTTAAAAATGATCCCTGAAAGTATAGCCCTAACAATTAGGATTTTCAGATTTTTCCCACCTATACGGTTTAACCTTTTAACTGAAGCTGAGAACATTTTCAAAAGTTCCGAGTTTGAGTTGTGAAACAAAAAGGTTGTGTCAAATGTCAGTAAAAACAAAATAGTTTTTAAAAGTATGTTGAAGGTTTATATGGAAATCAATGAAATCCTTTAAACATGAGTATGATAGAGTACATGTTGTCATCAGTTGCGTCGAGATCTAGGCTGAGTTCAACTATTCCAGATGTTAACCCAGCCTTACTAAAGAAAATCTCAACATAAAAAAGTATAAAATATTTGTCATGCCACAACATCTCTTTCCTACAATCAAAAAACCGGACTCAGGGCATATGTTACCTGAGTTTTGACACTTTTGTACTAAAAAAAACTTTATAGCAGCCTCCTGAGCTTTGGTTCAAAAATACAAAACTTTCTTAAGTTTATTATATGGTTAACTGTAGATTAAAATAAGAAGATAGAGCAAGTAACACAGTAGAGAATTGAAACACATGGTTTAACACTTTAATTTAACATAACTTGGTGTTACATACTACACTCACCACTCTGAAAGAACTTTCTTCTATTACTTCTTTTGAAAAAAAGAAGAACACAGTCATCAAAAGCAGACAACCATTGCAAAAATGCAATGTTGTCAAACGCTTTCATGCTCAGAAGAAAGCTCTAAATCTCATCATTGTGGATAGTGAGCTTGGACTCTTTCAGCCACATTTCTCCCTTCAAAGACTTTAGAAATGATCCCTGAAAGTATAGCCCTAACAATTAGGATTTTCAGATTTTTCACACCTATACGGTTTAACCTTTTAACTGAAGCTGAGATCATTTTCAAAAGTTCCGAGTTTGAGTTGTGAAACAAAAAGGTTGTGTCAAATGTCAGTAAAAACAAAATAGTTTTTCAAAGTATGTTGAAGGTTTATATGGAAATCAATGAAATCCTTTAAACATGAGTATGATAGAGTACATGTTGTCATCAGTTGCGTCGAGATCTAGGCTGAGTTCAACTATTCCAGATGTTAACCCAGCCTTACTAAAGAAAATCTCAACATAAAAAAGTATAAAATATTTGTCATGCCACAACATCTCTTTCCTACAATCAAAAAACCGGACTCAGGGCATATGTTACCTGAGTTTTGATACCTTTGTACTAAAAAAAAACTTTATAGCAGCCACCTGAGCTTTGGCTCAAAAATACAAAACTTTCTTAAGTTTATTATATGGTTAACTGTAGATTAAAAAAGAAGATAAAGCAAGTAACACTGTAGAGAATTGAAAAGCATGGTTTAACACTTTAATTTAACATAACTTGGTGTTACATACTACACTCACCACTCTGAAAGAACTTTCTTCTATTACTTCTTTTGAAAAAACGAAGAACACAGTCATCAAAAGCAGACAACCATTGCAAAACTGCAATGTTGTCAACTGCTTTCATGCTCAGAAGAAAGCTCTAAATCTCATCATTGTGGATAGTGAGCTTGGACTCTTTCAGCCACATTTCTCCCTTCAAAGACTTTAGAAATGATCTCTGAAAGTATAGCCCTAACAATTAGGATTTTCAGATTTTTCCCACCTATACGGTTTAACCTTTTAACTGAAGCCGAGATCCTTTTCAAAAGTTCCGAGTTTGAGTTGTGAAACAAAAAGGTTGTGTCAAATGTCAGTAAAAACAAAATAGTTTTTCAAAGTATGTTGAAGGTTTATATGGAAATCAATGAAATCCTTTAAACATGAGTATGATAGAGTCCATGTTGTCATCAGTTGCGTCGAGATCTAGGCTGAGTTCAACTATTCCAGATGTTAACCCAGCCTTACTAAAGAAAATCTCAACATAAAAAAGTATAAAATATTTGTCATGCCACAACATCTCTTTCCTACAATCATAAAACCGGACTCAGGGCATATGTTACCTGAGTTTTGATACTTTTGTACTAAAAAAATTTATAGCAGCCTCGTGAGCTTTAGCTCAAAAATACAAAACTTTCTTAAGTTTATTATATGGTTAACTGTAGATTAAAAAAGAAGATAAAGCAAGTAACACTGTAGAGAATTGAAATGCATGGTTTAACACTTTAATTTAACATAACTTGGTGTTACATACTACACTCACCACTCTGAAAGAACTTTCTTCTATTACTTCTTTTGAAAAAAAGAAGAACACAGTCATCAAAAGCAGACAACCATTGCAAAACTGCAATGTTGTCAACCACTTTCATGCTCAGAAGAAAGCTCTAAATCTCATCATTGTGGATAGTGAGCTTGGACTCTTTCAGCCACATTTTTCCCTTCAAAGACTTTAGAAATGATCTCTGAAAGTATAGCCCTAACAATTAGGATTTTCAGATTTTTCCCACCTATACGGTTTAACCTTTTAACTGAAGCCGAGATCCTTTTCAAAAGTTCCGAGTTTGAGTTGTGAAACAAAAAGGTTGTGTCAAATGTCAGTAAAAACAAAATAGTTTTTCAAAGTATGTTGAAGGTTTATATGGAAATCAATGAAATCCTTTAAACATGAGTATGATAGAGTACATGTTGTCATCAGTTGCGTCGAGATCTAGGCTGAGTTCAACTATTCCAGATGTTAACCCAGCCTTACTAAAGAAAATCTCAACATAAAAAAGTATAAAATATTTGTCATGCCACAACATCTCTTTCCTACAATCATAAAACCGGACTCAGGGCATATGTTACCTGAGTTTTGATACCTTTGTACTAAAAAAAACTTTATAGCAGCCTCCTGAGCTTTGGCTCAAAAATACAAAACTTTCTTAAGTTTATTATATGGTTAACTGTAGATTAAAAAAGAAGATCGAGCAAATAACACAGTAGAGAATTGAAACACATGGTTTAACACTTTAATTTAACATAACTTGGTGTTACATACTACACTCACCACTCTGAAAGAACTTTCTTCTATTATTTCTTTTGAAAAAAAGAAGAACACAGTCATCAAAAGCAGATAACCATTGCAAAACTGCAATGTTGTCAACCGCTTTCATGCTCAGAAGAAAGCTCTAAATCTCATCATTGTGGATGGTGAGCTTGGACTCTTTCAGCCACATTTCTCCCTTCAAAGACTTTAGAAATGATCCCTGAAAGTATAGCCCTACCAATTAGGATTTTCAGATTTTTCCCACCTATACGGTTTAACCTTTTAACTGAAGCTGAGATAATTTTCAAAAGTTCCGAGTTTGAGTTGTGAAACAAAAAGGTTGTGTCAAATGTCAGTAAAAACAAAATAGTTTTTCAAAGTATGTGAAGGTTTATATGGAAATCCTTTAAACATGAGTATGATAGAGTACATGTTGTCATCAGTTGCGTCGAGATCTAGGCTGAGTTCAACTATTCCAGATGTTAACCCAGCCTTACTAAAGAAAATCTCAACATAAAAAAAGTATAAAATATTTGTCATGCCACAACATCTCTTTCCTACAATCATAAAACCAGACTCAGGGCATATGTTACCTGAGTTTTGATACTTTTGTACTAAAAAAATTTATAGCAGCCTCGTGAGCTTTAGCTCAAAAATACAAAACTTTCTTAAGTTTATTATATGGTTAACTGTAGATTAAAAAAGAAGATAAAGCAAGTAACACTGTAGAGAATTGAAATGCATGGTTTAACACTTTAATTTAACATAACTTGGTGTTATATACTACACTCACCACTCTGAAAAACTTTCTTCTATTACTTCTTTTGAAAAAAAGAAGAACACAGTCATCAAAAGCAGACAACCATTGCAAAACTGCAATGTTGTCAACCGCTTTCATGCTCAGAAGAAAGCTCTAAATCTCATCATTGTGGATAGTGAGCTTGGACTCTTTCAGCCACATTTCTTCCTTCAAAGACTTTAGAAATGATCCCTGAAAATATAGCCCTAACAATTAGGATTTTCAGATTTTTCCCACCTATACGGTTTAACCTTTTAACTGAAGCTGAGAACATTTTCTAAAGTTCCGAGTTTGAGTTGTGAAACAAAAAGGTTGTGTCAAATGTCAGTAAAAACAAAATAGTTTTTCAAAGGATGTGAAGGTTTATATGGAAATCCTTTAAACATGAGTATGATAGAGTACATGTTGTCATCAGTTGCGTCGAGATCTAGGCTGAGTTCAACTATTCCAGATGTTAACCCAGCCTTACTAAAGAAAATCTCAACATAAAAAAGTATAAAATATTTGTCATGCCACAACATCTCTTTCCTACAATCTTAAAACCGGACTCGGCATATGTTACCTGAGTTTTGATACTTTTGTAATAAAAAAAACTTTATAGCAGCCTCGTGAGCTTTGGCTCGAAAATACAAAACTTTCTTAAGTTTATTATATGGTTAACTGTAGATTAAAAAAAGAAGAGAGAGCAAGTAACACAGTAGAGAATTGAAACGCATGGTTTAACACTATAATTTAACATAACTTGGTGTTACATACTACACTCACCACTCTGAAAGAACTTTCTTCTATTACTTCTTTTGAAAAAAAGAAGAACACAGTCATCAAAAGCAGACAACCATTGCAAAACTGCAATGTTGTCAACCGCTTTCATGCTCAGAAGAAAGCTCTAAATCTCATCATTGTGGATAGTGAGCTTGGACTCTTTCAGCCACATTTCTCCCTTCAAAGACTTTAAAAATGATCCCTGAAAGTATAGCCCTAACAATTAGGATTTTCAGATTTTTCCCACCTATACGGTTTAACCTTTTAACTGAAGCTGAGAACATTTTCAAAAGTTCCGAGTTTGAGTTGTGAAACAAAAAGGTTGTGTCAAATGTCAGTAAAAACAAAATAGTTTTTAAAAGTATGTTGAAGGTTTATATGGAAATCAATGAAATCCTTTAAACATGAGTATGATAGAGTACATGTTGTCATCAGTTGCGTCGAGATCTAGGCTGAGTTCAACTATTCCAGATGTTAACCCAGCCTTACTAAAGAAAATCTCAACATAAAAAAGTATAAAATATTTGTCATGCCACAACATCTCTTTCCTACAATCAAAAAACCGGACTCAGGGCATATGTTACCTGAGTTTTGACACTTTTGTACTAAAAAAAACTTTATAGCAGCCTCCTGAGCTTTGGTTCAAAAATACAAAACTTTCTTAAGTTTATTATATGGTTAACTGTAGATTAAAATAAGAAGATAGAGCAAGTAACACAGTAGAGAATTGAAACACATGGTTTAACACTTTAATTTAACATAACTTGGTGTTACATACTACACTCACCACTCTGAAAGAACTTTCTTCTATTACTTCTTTTGAAAAAAAGAAGAACACAGTCATCAAAAGCAGACAACCATTGCAAAACTGCAATGTTGTCAACCGCTTTCATGCTCAGAAGAAAGCTCTAAATCTCATCATTGTGGATAGTGAGCTTGGACTCTTTCAGCCACATTTCTCCCTTCAAAGACTTTAGAAATGATCTCTGAAAGTATAGCCCTAACAATTAGGATTTTCAGATTTTTCCCACCTATACGGTTTAACCTTTTAACTGAAGCCGAGATCCTTTTCAAAAGTTCCGAGTTTGAGTTGTGAAACAAAAAGGTTGTGTCAAATGTCAGTAAAAACAAAATAGTTTTTCAAAGTATGTTGAAGGTTTATATGGAAATCAATGAAATCCTTTAAACATGAGTATGATAGAGTCCATGTTGTCATCAGTTGCGTCGAGATCTAGGCTGAGTTCAACTATTCCAGATGTTAACCCAGCCTTACTAAAGAAAATCTCAACATAAAAAAGTATAAAATATTTGTCATGCCACAACATCTCTTTCCTACAATCATAAAACCGGACTCAGGGCATATGTTACCTGAGTTTTGATACTTTTGTACTAAAAAAATTTATAGCAGCCTCGTGAGCTTTAGCTCAAAAATACAAAACTTTCTTAAGTTTATTATATGGTTAACTGTAGATTAAAAAAGAAGATAAAGCAAGTAACACTGTAGAGAATTGAAAAGCATGGTTTAACACTTTAATTTAACATAACTTGGTGTTACATACTACACTCACCACTCTGAAAGAACTTTCTTCTATTACTTCTTTTGAAAAAAAGAAGAACACAGTCATCAAAAGCAGACAACCATTGCAAAACTGCAATGTAGTCAACCACTTTCATGCTCAGAAGAAAGCTCTAAATCTCATCATTGTGGATAGTGAGCTTGGACTCTTTCAGCCACATTTCTCCCTTCAAAGACTTTTGAAATGATGTCTGAAAGTATAGCCCTAACAATTAGGATTTTCAGATTTTTCCCACCTATACGGTTTAACCTTTTAACTGAAGCCGAGATCCTTTTCAAAAGTTCCGAGTTTGAGTTGTGAAACAAAAAGGTTGTGTCAAATGTCAGTAAAAACAAAATAGTTTTTCAAAGTATGTTGAAGGTTTATATGGAAATCAATGAAATCCTTTAAACATGAGTATGATAGAGTACATGTTGTCATCAGTTGCGTCGAGATCTAGGCTGAGTTCAACTATTCCAGATGTTAACCCAGCCTTACTAAAGAAAATCTCAACATAAAAAAGTATAAAATATTTGTCATGCCACAACATCTCTTTCCTACAATCAAAAAACCGGATTCAGGGCATATGTTACCTGAGTTTTGATACTTTTGTAATAAAAAAACTTTATAGCAGCCTCCTGAGCTTTGGCTCAAAAATACAAAACTTTCTTAAGTTTATTATATGGTTAACTGTAGATTAAAAAAGAAGATAGAGCAAGTAACACTGTAGAGAATTGAAATGCATGGATTAACACTTTAATTTAACATAACTTGGTGTTACATACTACACTCACCACTCTGAAAGAACTTTCTTCTATTACTTCTTTTGAAAAAAAGAACACAGTCATCAAAAGCAGACAACCATTGCAAAACTGCAATGTTGTCAACCGCTTTCATGCTCAGAAGAAAGCTCTAAATCTCATCATTGTGGATAGTGAGCTTGGACTCTTTCAGCCACATTTCTCCCTTCAAAGACTTTAGACATGATCTCTGAAAGTATAGCCCTAACAACTAGGAATTTCAGATTTTTCCCACCTATACGGTTTAACCTTTTAACTGAAGCTGAGAGCATTTTCTAAAGTTCCGAGTTTGAGTTGTGAAACAAAAAGGTTGTGTCAAATGTCAGTAAAAACAAAATAGTTTTTCAAAGTATGTGAAGGTTTATATGGAAATCCTTTAAACATGAGTATGATAGAGTACATGTTGTCATCAGTTGCGTCGAGATCTAGGCTGAGTTCAACTATTCCAGATGTTAACCCAGCCTTACTAAAGAAAATCTCAACATAAAAAAGTATAAAATATTTGTCATGCCACAACATCTCTTGCCTACAATCTTAAAACCGGACTCAGGGCATATGTTACCTGAGTTTTGATACTTTTGTACTAAAAAAATTTATAGCAGCCTCGTGAGCTTTAGCTCAAAAATACAAAACTTTCTTAAGTTTATTACATGGTTAACTGTAGATTAAAAAAGAAGATAAAGCAAGTAACACTGTAGAGAATTGAAAAGCATGGTTTAACACTTTAATTTAACATAACTTGGTGTTACATACTACACTCACCACTCTGAAAGAACTTTCTTCTATTACTTCTTTTGAAAAAAAGAAGAACACAGTCATCAAAAGCAGACAACCATTGCAAAACTGCAATGTAGTCAACCGCTTTCATGCTCAGAAGAAAGCTCTAAATCTCATCATTGTGGATAGTGAGCTTGGACTCTTTCAGCCACATTTCTTCCTTCAAAGACTTTTGAAATGATGTCTGAAAGTATAGCCCTAACAATTAGGATTTTCAGATTTTTCCCACCTATACGGTTTAACCTTTTAACTGAAGCTGAGATAATTTTCAAAAGTTCCGAGTTTGAGTTGTGAAACAAAAAGGTTGTGTCAAATGTCAGTAAAAACAAAATAGTTTTTCAAAGTATGTTGAAGGTTTATATGGAAATCAATGAAATCCTTTAAACATGAGTATGATAGAGTACATGTTGTCATCAGTTGCGTCGAGATCTAGGCTGAGTTCAACTATTCCAGATGTTAACCCAGCCTTACTCAAGAAAATCTCAACATAAAAAAGTATAAAATATTTGTCATGCCACAACATCTCTTTCCTACAATCAAAAAACCGGACTCAGGGCATATGTTACCTGAGTTTTGACACTTTTGTACTAAAAAAAACTTTATAGCAGCCTCCTGAGCTTTGGTTCAAAAATACAAAACTTTCTTAAGTTTATTATATGGTTAACTGTAGATTAAAAAAAGAAGATAGAGCAAGTAACACAGTAGAGAATTGAAACACATGGTTTAACACTTTAATTTAACATAACTTGGTGTTACATACTACACTCACCACTCTGAAAGAACTTTCTTCTATTACTTCTTTTGAAAAAAAGAAGAACACCGTCATCAAAAGCAGACAACCATTGCAAAAATGCAATGTTGTCAAACGCTTTCATGCTCAGAAGAAAGCTCTAAATCTCATCATTGTGGATAGTGAGCTTGGACTCTTTCAGCCACATTTCTCCCTTCAAAGACTTTAGAAATGATCCCTGAAAGTATAGCCCTAACAATTAGGATTTTCAGATTTTTCCCACCTATACGGTTTAACCTTTTAACTGAAGCTGAGATCATTTTCAAAAGTTCCGAGTTTGAGTTGTGAAACAAAAAGGTTGTGTCAAATGTCAGTAAAAACAAAATAGTTTTTCAAAGTATGTTGAAGGTTTATATGGAAATCAATGAAATCCTTTAAACATGAGTATGATAGAGTACATGTTGTCATCAGTTGCGTCGAGATCTAGGCTGAGTTCAACTATTCCAGATGTTAACCCAGCCTTACTAAAGAAAATCTCAACATAAAAAAGTATAAAATATTTGTCATGCCACAACATCTCTTTCCTACAATCAAAAAACCGGACTCAGGGCATATGTTACCTGAGTTTTGATACCTTTGTACTAAAAAAAAACTTTATAGCAGCCTCCTGAGCTTTGGCTCAAAAATACAAAACTTTCTTAAGTTTATTATATGGTTAACTGTAGATTAAAAAAGAAGATAAAGCAAGTAACACTGTAGAGAATTGAAAAGCATGGTTTAACACTTTAATTTAACATAACTTGGTGTTACATATTACACTCACCACTCTGAAAGAACTTTCTTCTATTACTTCTTTTGAAAAAAAGAAGAACACAGTCATCAAAAGCAGACAACCATTGCAAAACTGCAATGTTGTCAACTGCTTTCATGCTCAGAAGAAAGCTCTAAATCTCATCATTGTGGATAGTGAGCTTGGACTCTTTCAGCCACATTTCTCCCTTCAAAGACTTTAGAAATGATCTCTGAAAGTATAGCCCTAACAATTAGGATTTTCAGATTTTACCCACCTATACGGTTTAACCTTTTAACTGAAGCCGAGATCCTTTTCAAAAGTTCCGAGTTTGAGTTGTGAAACAAAAAGGTTGTGTCAAATGTCAGTAAAAACAAAATAGTTTTTCAAAGTATGTTGAAGGTTTATATGGAAATCCTTCAAACATGAGTATGATAGAGTACATGTTGTCATCAGTTGCGTCGAGATCTAGGCTGAGTTCAACTATTCCAGGTGTTAACCCATTCTTACTAAAGAATATCTCAACATAAAAAAAGTATAAAATATTTGTCATGCCACAACATCTCTTTCCTACAATCAAAAAACCGGACTCAGGGCATATGTTACCTGAGTTTTGATACCTTTGTACTAAAAAAAACTTTATAGCAGCCTCCTGAGCTTTGGCTCAAAAATACAAAACTTTCTTTAGTTTATTATATGGTTAACTGTAGATTATTAAAGAAGATAAAGCAAGTAACACTGTAGAGAATTGAAATGCATGGTTTAACACTTTAATTTAACATAACTTGGTGTTACATACTACACTCACCACTCTGAAAGAACTTTCTTCTATTACTTCTTTTGAAAAAAAGAAGAACACAGTCATCAAAAGCAGCCAACCATTGTAAAACTGCAATGTTGTCAACCGCTTTCATGCTCAGAAGAAAGCTCTAAATCTCATCATTGTGGATAGTGAGCTTGGACTCTTTCAGCCACATTTCTCCCTTCAAAGACTTTAGAAATGATCCCTGAAAGTATAGCCCTAACAATTAGGATTTTCAGATTTTTCACACCTATACGGTTTAACCTTTTAACTGAAGCTGAGATCATTTTCAAAAGTTCCGAGTTTAAGTTGTGAAACAAAAAGGTTGTGTCAAATGTCAGTAAAAACAAAATAGTTTTTCAAAGTATGTTGAAGGTTTATATGGAAATCCTTCAAACATGAGTATGATAGAGTACATGTTGTCATCAGTTGCGTCGAGATCTAGGCTGAGTTCAACTATTCCAGATGTTAACCCAGCCTTACTAAAGAAAATCTCAACATAAAAAAAGTATAAAATATTTGTCATGCCACAACATCTCTTTCCTACAATCAAAAAACCGGACTCAGGGCATATGTTACCTGAGTTTTGATACCTTTGTACTAAAAAAAAACTTTATAGCAGCCTCCTGAGCTTTGGCTCAAAAATACAAAACTTTCTTAAGTTTATTATATGGTTAACTGTAGATTAAAAAAGAAGATAAAGCAAGTAACACTGTAGAGAATTGAAAAGCATGGTTTAACACTTTAATTTAACATAACTTGGTGTTACATACTACACTCACCACTCTGAAAGAACTTTCTTCTATTACTTCTTTTGAAAAAAAGAAACACACAGTCATCAAAAGCAGACAACCATTGCAAAACTGCAATGTTGTCAACCGCTTTCATGCTCAGAAGAAAGCTCTAAATCTCATCATTGTGGATAGTGAGCTTGGACTCTTTCAGCCACATTTCTCCCTTCAAAGACTTTAGAAATGATCTCTGAAAGTATAGCCCTAACAATTAGGATTTTCAGATTTTTCCCACCTATACGGTTTAACCTATTAACTGTAGCCGAGATCCTTTTCAAAAGTTCCGAGTTTGAGTTGTGAAACAAAAAGGTTGTGTCAAATGTCAGTAAAAACAAAATAGTTTTTCAAAGTATGTTGAAGGTTTATATGGAAATCAATGAAATCCTTTAAACATGAGTATGATAGAGTCCATGTTGTCATCAGTTGCGTCGAGATCTAGGCTGAGTTCAACTATTCCAGATGTTAACCCAGCCTTACTAAAGAAAATCTCAACATAAAAAAAGTATAAAATATTTGTCATGCCACAACATCTCTTTCCTACAATCATAAAACCGGACTCAGGGCATATGTTACCTGAGTTTTGATACTTTTGTACTAAAAAAATTTATAGCAGCCTCGTGAGCTTTAGCTCAAAAATACAAAACTTTCTTAAGTTTATTATATGGTTAACTGTAGATTAAAAAAGAAGATAAAGCAAGTAACACTGTAGAGAATTGAAATGCATGGTTTAACACTTCAATTTAACATAACTTGGTGTTACATACTACACTCACCACTCTGAAAGAACTTTCTTCTATTACTTCTTTTGAAAAAAAGAAGAACACAGTCATCAAAAGCAGACAACCATTGCAAAACTGCAATGTTGTCAACCGCTTTCATGCTCAGAAGAAAGCTCTAAATCTCATCATTGTGGATAGTGAGCTTGGACTCTTTCAGCCACATTTCTCCCTTCAAAGACTTTAGACATGATCTCTGAAAGTATAGCCCTAACAATTAGGATTTTCAGATTTTTCCCACCTATACGGTTTAACCTTTTAACTGAAGCCGAGATCCTTTTCAAAAGTTCCGAGTTTGAGTTGTGAAACAAAAAGGTTGTGTCAAATGTCAGTAAAAACAAAATAGTTTTTCAAAGTATGTTGAAGGTTTATATGGAAATCCTTCAAACATGAGTATGATAGAGTACATGTTGTCATCAGTTGCGTCGAGATCTAGGCTGAGTTCAACTATTCCAGATGTTAACCCAGCCTTACTCAAGAAAATCTCAACATAAAAAAGTATAAAATATTTGTCATGCCACAACATCTCTTTCCTACAATCAAAAAATCGGATTCAGGGCATATGTTACCTGAGTTTTGATACTTTTGTAATAAAAAAAACTTTATAGCAGCCTCCTGAGCTTTGGCTCAAAAATACAAAACTTTCTTAAGTTTATTATATGGTTAACTGTAGATTAAAAAAAGAAGACAGAGCAAGTAACACAGTAGAGAATTGAAACACATGGTTTAACACTTTAATTTAACATAACTTGGTGTTACATACTACACTCACCACTCTGAAAGAACTTTCTTCTATTATTTCTTTTGAAAAAAAGAAGAACACAGTCATCAAAAGCAGACAACCATTGCTAAACTGCAATGTTGTCAACCGCTTTCATGCTCAGAAGAAAGCTCTAAATCTCATCATTGTGGATGGTGAGCTTGGTCTCTTTCAGCCACATTTCTCCCTTCAAAGACTTTAGAAATGATCCCTGAAAGTATAGCCCTAACAATTAGGATTTTCAGATTTTTCCCACCTATACGGTTTAACCTTTTAACTGAAGCTGAGATAATTTTCAAAAGTTCCGAGTTTGAGTTGTGAAACAAAAAGGTTGTGTCAAATGTCAGTAAAAACAAAATAGTTTTTCAAAGTATGTTGAAGGTTTATATGGAAATCTTTTAAACATGAGTATGATAGAGTACATGTTGTCATCAGTTGCGTCGAGATCTAGGCTGAGTTCAACTATTCCAGATGTTAACCCAGCCTTACTAAAGAAAATCTCAACATAAAAAAAGTAAAAAATATTTGTCATGCCACAACATCTCTTTCCTACAATCAAAAAACCGGACTCAGGGCATATGTTACCTGAGTTTTGATACCTTTGTACTAAAAAAAACTTTATAGCAGCCTCCTGAGCTTTGGCTCAAAAATACAAAACTTTCTTAAGTTTATTATATGGTTAACTGTAGATTAAAAAAAGAAGATAGAGCAAGTAACACAGTAGAGAATTGAAACACATGGTTTAACACTTTAATTTAACATAACTTGGTGTTACATACTACACTCACCACTCTGAAAGAACTTTCTTCTATTATTTCTTTTGAAAAAAAGAAGAACACAGTCATCAAAAGCAGACAACCTTTGCTAAACTGCAATGTTGTCAACCGCTTTCATGCTCAGAAGAAAGCTCTAGATCTCATCATTGTGGATGGTGAGCTTGGACTCTTTCAGCCACATTTCTCCCTTCAAAGACTTTAGAAATGATCCCTGAAAGTATAGCTCTAACAATTAGGATTTTCTGATTTTTCCCACCTATACGGTTTAACCTTTTAACTGAAGCTGAGATAATTTTCAAAAGTTCCGAGTTTGAGTTGTGAAACAAAAAGGTTGTGTCAAATGTCAGTAAAAACAAAATAGTTTTTAAAAGTATGTTGAAGGTTTATATGGAAATCAATGAAATCCTTTAAACATGAGTATGATAGAGTACATGTTGTCATCAGTTGCGTCGAGATCTAGGCTGAGTTCAACTATTCCAGATGTTAACCCAGCCTTACTAAAGAAAATCTCAACATAAAAAAGTATAAAATATTTGTCATGCCACAACATCTCTTTCCTACAATCAAAAAACCGGACTCAGGGCATATGTTACCTGAGTTTTGACACTTTTGTACTAAAAAAAACTTTATAGCAGCCTCCTGAGCTTTGGTTCAAAAATACAAAACTTTCTTAAGTTTATTATATGGTTAACTGTAGATTAAAAAAAGAAGATAGAGCAAGTAACACAGTAGAGAATTGAAACACATGGTTTAACACTTTAATTTAACATAACTTGGTGTTACATACTACACTCACCACTCTGAAAGAACTTTCTTCTATTACTTCTTTTGAAAAAAAGAAGAACACCGTCATCAAAAGCAGACAACCATTGCAAAAATGCAATGTTGTCAAACGCTTTCATGCTCAGAAGAAAGCTCTAAATCTCATCATTGTGGATAGTGAGCTTGGACTCTTTCAGCCACATTTCTCCCTTCAAAGACTTTAGAAATGATCCCTGAAAGTATAGCCCTAACAATTAGGATTTTCAGATTTTTCCCACCTATACGGTTTAACCTTTTAACTGAAGCTGAGATAATTTTCAAAAGTTCCGAGTTTGAGTTGTGAAACAAAAAGGTTGTGTCAAATGTCAGTAAAAACAAAATAGTTTTTCAAAGTATGTTGAAGGTTTATATGGAAATCAATGAAATCCTTTAAACATGAGTATGATAGAGTACATGTTGTCATCAGTTGCGTCGAGATCTAGGCTGAGTTCAACTATTCCAGATGTTAACCCAGCCTTACTAAAGAAAATCTCAACATAAAAAAGTATAAAATATTTGTCATGCCACAACATCTCTTTCCTACAATCAAAAAACCGGACTCAGGGCATATGTTACCTGAGTTTTGATACCTTTGTACTAAAAAAAAACTTTATAGCAGCCTCCTGAGCTTTGGCTCAAAAATACAAAACTTTCTTAAGTTTATTATATGGTTAAGTGTAGATTAAAAAAGAAGATAAAGCAAGTAACACTGTAGAGAATTGAAAAGCATGGTTTAACACTTTAATTTAACATAACTTGGTGTTACATACTACACTCACCACTCTGAAAGAACTTTCTTCTATTACTTCTTTTGAAAAAAAGAAGAACACAGTCATCAAAAGCAGACAACCATTGCAAAACTGCAATGTTGTCAACTGCTTTCATGCTCAGAAGAAAGCTCTAAATCTCATCATTGTGGATAGTGAGCTTGGACTCTTTCAGCCACATTTCTCCCTTCAAAGACTTTAGAAATGATCTCTGAAAGTATAGCCCTAACAATTAGGATTTTCAGATTTTACCCACCTATACGGTTTAACCTTTTAACTGAAGCCGAGATCCTTTTCAAAAGTTCCGAGTTTGAGTTGTGAAACAAAAAGGTTGTGTCAAATGTCAGTAAAAACAAAATAGTTTTTCAAAGTATGTTGAAGGTTTATATGGAAATCAATGAAATCCTTTAAACATGAGTATGATAGAGTCCATGTTGTCATCAGTTGCGTCGAGATCTAGGCTGAGTTCAACTATTCCAGATGTTAACCCAGCCTTACTAAAGAAAATCTCAACATAAAAAAAGTATAAAATATTTGTCATGCCACAACATCTCTTTCCTACAATCATAAAACCAGACTCAGGGCATATGTTACCTGAGTTTTGATACTTTTGTACTAAAAAAATTTATAGCAGCCTCGTGAGCTTTAGCTCAAAAATACAAAACTTTCTTAAGTTTATTATATGGTTAACTGTAGATTAAAAAAGAAGATAAAGCAAGTAACACTGTAGAGAATTGAAATGCATGGTTTAACACTTTAATTTAACATAACTTGGTGTTACATACTACACTCACCACTCTGAAAGAACTTTCTTCTATTACTTCTTTTGAAAAAAAGAAGAACACAGTCATCAAAAGCAGACAACCATTGCAAAACTGCAATGTTGTCAACTGTTTTCATGCTCAGAAGAAAGCTCTAAATCTCATCATTGTGGATAGTGAGCTTGGACTCTTTCAGCCACATTTCTCCCTTCAAAGACTTTAGACATGATCTCTGAAAGTATAGCCCTAACAATTAGGATTTTCAGATTTTTCCCACCTATACGGTTTAACCTTTTAACTGAAGCCGAGATCCTTTTCAAAAGTTCCGAGTTTGAGTTGTGAAACAAAAAGGTTGTGTCAAATGTCAGTAAAAACAAAATAGTTTTTCAAAGTATGTTGAAGGTTTATATGGAAATCCTTCAAACATGAGTATGATAGAGTACATGTTGTCATCAGTTGCGTCGAGATCTAGGCTGAGTTAAACTATTCCAGATGTTAACCCAGCCTTACTAAAGAATATCTCAACATAAAAAAAGTATAAAATATTTGTCATGCCACAACATCTCTTTCCTACAATCAAAAAACCGGACTCAGGGCATATGTTACCTGAGTTTTGATACCTTTGTACTAAAAAAAACTTTATAGCAGCCTCCTGAGCTTTGGCTCAAAAATACAAAACTTTCTTAAGTTTATTATATGGTTAACTGTAGATTAAAAAAGAAGATAGAGCAAGTAACACTGTAGAGAATTGAAATGCATGGTTTAACACTTTAATTTAACATAACTTGGTGTTACATACTACACTCACCACTCGGAAAGAACTTTCTTCTATTACTTCTTTTGAAAAAAAGAAGAACACAGTCATCAAAAGCAGACAACCATTGCAAAACTCCAATGTTGTCAACCGCTTTCATGCTCAGAAGAAAGCTCTAAATCTCATCATTGTGGATAGTGAGCTTGGACTCTTTCAGCCACATTTCTCCCTTCAAAGACTTTAGAAATGATCCCTGAAAGTATAGCCCTAACAATTAGGATTTTCAGATTTTTCCCACCTATACGGTTTAACCTTTTAACTGAAGCTGAGAGCATTTTCTAAAGTTCCGAGTTTGAGTTGTGAAACAAAAAGGTTGTGTCAAATGTCAGTAAAAACAAAATAGTTTTTCAAAGTATGTTGAAGGTTTATATGGAAATCAATGAAATCCTTTAAACATGAGTATGATAGAGTACATGTTGTCATCAGTTGCGTCGAGATCTAGGCTGAGTTCAACTATTCCAGATGTTAACCCAGCCTTACTAAAGAAAATCTCAACATAAAAAACGTATAAAATATTTGTCATGCCACAACATCTCTTTCCTACAATCAAAAAACCGGACTCAGGGCATATGTTACCTGAGTTTTGATACTTTTGTAATAAAAAAAACTTTATAGCAGCCTCGTGAGCTTTGGTTCAAAAATACAAAACTTTCTTAAGTTTATTATATGGTTAACTGTAGATTAAAAAAAGAAGATAGAGCAAGTAACACAGTAGAGAATTGAAACACATGGTTTAACACTTTAAATTAACATAACTTGGTGTTACATACTACACTCACCACTCTGAAAGAACTTTCTTCTATTACTTCTTTTGAAAAAAAGAAGAACACAGTCATCAAAAGCAGCCAACCATTGTAAAACTGCAATGTTGTCAACCGCTTTCATGCTCAGAAGAAAGCTCTAAATCTCATCATTGTGGATAGTGAGCTTGGACTCTTTCAGCCACATTTCTCCCTTCAAAGACTTTAGAAATGATCCCTGAAAGTATAGCCCTAACAATTAGGATTTTCAGATTTTTCACACCTATACGGTTTAACCTTTTAACTGAAGCTGAGATCATTTTCAAAAGTTCCGAGTTTGAGTTGTGAAACAAAAAGGTTGTGTCAAATGTCAGTAAAAACAAAATAGTTTTTCAAAGTATGTTGAAGGTTTATATGGAAATCCTTCAAATATGAGTATGATAGAGTACATGTTGTCATCAGTTGCGTCGAGATCTAGGCTGAGTTCAACTATTCCAGATGTTAACCCAGCCTTACTAAAGAAAATCTCAACATAAAAAAAGTATAAAATATTTGTCATGCCACAACATCTCTTTCCTACAATCATAAAACCGGACTCAGGGCATATGTTACCTGAGTTTTGATACTTTTGTACTAAAAAAATTTATAGCAGCCTCGTGAGCTTTAGCTCAAAAATACAAAACTTTCTTAAGTTTATTATATGGTTAACTGTAGATTAAAAAAGAAGATAAAGCAAGTAACACTGTAGAGAATTGAAATGCATGGTTTAACACTTTAATTTAACATAACTTGGTGTTACATACTACACTCACCACTCTGAAAGAACTTTCTTCTATTACTTCTTTTGAAAAAAAGAAGAACACAGTCATCAAAAGCAGACAACCATTGCTAAACTGCAATGTTGTCAACCGCTTTCATGCTCAGAAGAAAGCTCTAGATCTCATCATTGTGGATGGTGAGCTTGGACTCTTTCAGCCACATTTCTCCCTTCAAAGACTTTAGAAATGATCCCTGAAAGTATAGCCCTAACAATTAGGATTTTCAGATTTTTCCCACCTATACGGTTTAACCTTTTAACTGAAGCTGAGATAATTTTCAAAAGTTCCGAGTTTGAGTTGTGAAACAAAAAGGTTGTGTCAAATGTCAGTAAAAACAAAATAGTTTTTAAAAGTATGTTGAAGGTTTATATGGAAATCAATGAAATCCTTTAAACATGAGTATGATAGAGTACATGTTGTCATCAGTTGCGTCGAGATCTAGGCTGAGTTCAACTATTCCAGATGTTAACCCAGCCTTACTAAAGAAAATCTCAACATAAAAAAGTATAAAATATTTGTCATGCCACAACATCTCTTTCCTACAATCAAAAAACCGGACTTAGGGCATATGTTACCTGAGTTTTGACACTTTTGTACTAAAAAAAACTTTATAGCAGCCTCCTGAGCTTTGGTTCAAAAATACAAAACTTTCTTAAGTTTATTATATGGTTAACTGTAGATTAAAATAAGAAGATAGAGCAAGTAACACAGTAGAGAATTGAAACACATGGTTTAACACTTTAATTTAACATAACTTGGTGTTACATACTACACTCACCACTCTGAAAGAACTTTCTTCTATTACTTCTTTTGAAAAAAAGAAGAACACAGTCATCAAAAGCAGACAACCATTGCAAAAATGCAATGTTGTCAAACGCTTTCATGCTCAGAAGAAAGCTCTAAATCTCATCATTGTGGATAGTGAGCTTGGACTCTTTCAGCCACATTTCTCCCTTCAAAGACTTTAGAAATGATCCCTGAAAGTATAGCCCTAACAATTAGGATTTTCAGATTTTTCACACCTATACGGTTTAACCTTTTAACTGAAGCTGAGATCATTTTCAAAAGTTCCGAGTTTAAGTTGTGAAACAAAAAGGTTGTGTCAAATGTCAGTAAAAACAAAATAGTTTTTCAAAGTATGTTGAAGGTTTATATGGAAATCCTTCAAACATGAGTATGATAGAGTACATGTTGTCATCAGTTGCGTCGAGATCTAGGCTGAGTTCAACTATTCCAGATGTTAAGCCAGCCTTACTAAAGAAAATCTCAACATAAAAAAAGTATAAAATATTTGTCATGCCACAACATCTCTTTCCTACAATCATAAAACCGGACTTAGGGCATATGTTACCTGAGTTTTGATACTTTTGTACTAAAAAAATTTATAGCAGCCTCGTGAGCTTTAGCTCAAAAATACAAAACTTTCTTAAGTTTATTATATGGTTAACTGTAGATTAAAAAAGAAGATAAAGCAAGTAACACTGTAGAGAATTGAAATGCATGGTTTAACACTTTAATTTAACATAACTTGGTGTTACATACTACACTCACCACTCTGAAAGAACTTTCTTCTATTACTTCTTTTGAAAAAAAGAAGAACACAGTCATCAAAAGCAGACAACCATTGCAAAACTGCAATGTTGTCAACCGCTTTCATGCTCAGAAGAAAGCTCTAAATCTCATCATTGTGGAAAGTGAGCTTGGACTCTTTCAGCCACATTTCTCCCTTCAAAGACTTTAGAAATGATCTCTGAAAGTATAGCCCTAACAATTAGGATTTTCAGATTTTTCCCACCTATACTGTTTAACCTTTTAACTGAAGCCGAGATCCTTTTCAAAAGTTCCGAGTTTGAGTTGTGAAACAAAAAGGTTGTGTCAAATGTCAGTAAAAACAAAATAGTTTTTCAAAGTATGTTGAAGGTTTATATGGAAATCAATGAAATCCTTTAAACATGAGTATGATAGAGTACATGTTGTCATCAGTTGCGTCGAGATCTAGGCTGAGTTCAACTATTCCAGATGTTAACCCAGCCTTACTAAAGAAAATCTCAACATAAAAAAAGTATAAAATATTTGTCATGCCACAACATCTCTTTCCTACAATCAAAAAACCGGACTCAGGGCATATGTTACCTGAGTTTTGATACCTTTGTACTAAAAAAAAACTTTATAGCAGCCTCCTGAGCTTTGGCTCAAAAATACAAAACTTTCTTAAGTTTATTATATGGTTAACTGTAGATTAAAAAAGAAGATAAAGCAAGTAACACTGTAGAGAATTGAAAAGCATGGTTTAACACTTTAATTTAACATAACTTGGTGTTACATACTACACTCACCACTCTGAAAGAACTTTCTTCTATTACTTCTTTTGAAAAAAAGAAGAACACAGCCATCAAAAGCAGACAACCATTGCAAAACTGCAATGTTGTCAACCGCTTTCATGCTCAGAAGAAAGCTCTAAATCTCATCATTGTGGATAGTGAGCTTGGAATCTTTCAGCCACATTTCTCCCTTCAAAGACTTTAGAAATGATCTCTGAAAGTATAGCCCTATAAAATTAGGATTTTCAGATTTTTCCCACCTATACGGTTTAACCTTTTAACTGAAGCCGAGATCCTTTTCAAAAGTTCCGAGTTTGAGTTGTGAAACAAAAAGGTTGTGTCAAATGTCAGTAAAAACAAAATAGTTTTTCAAAGTATGTTGAAGGTTTATATGGAAATCAATGAAATCCTTTAAACATGAGTATGATAGAGTACATGTTGTCATCAGTTGCGTCGAGATCTAGGCTGAGTTCAACTATTCCAGATGTTAACCCAGCCTTACTAAAGAAAATCTCAACATAAAAAAGTATAAAATATTTGTCATGCCACAACATCTCTTTCCTACAATCAAAAAACCGGACTTAGGGCATATGTTACCTGAGTTTTGACACTTTTGTACTAAAAAAAACTTTATAGCAGCCTCCTGAGCTTTGGTTCAAAAATACAAAACTTTCTTAAGTTCATTATATGGTTAACTGTAGATTAAAATAAGAAGATAGAGCAAGTAACACAGTAGAGAATTGAAACACATGGTTTAACACTTTAATTTAACATAACTTGGTGTTACATACTACACTCACCACTCTGAAAGAACTTTCTTCTATTACTTCTTTTGAAAAAAAGAAGAACACAGTCATCAAAAGCAGACAACCATTGCAAAAATGCAATGTTGTCAAACGCTTTCATGCTCAGAAGAAAGCTCTAAATCTCATCATTGTGGAAAGTGAGCTTGGACTCTTTCAGCCACATTTCTCCCTTCAAAGACTTTAGAAATGATCCCTGAAAGTATAGCCCTAACAATTAGGATTTTCAGATTTTTCACACCTATACGGTTTAACCTTTTAACTGAAGCTGAGATCATTTTCAAAAGTTCCGAGTTTAAGTTGTGAAACAAAAAGGTTGTGTCAAATGTCAGTAAAAACAAAATAGTTTTTCAAAGTATGTTGAAGGTTTATATGGAAATCCTTCAAACATGAGTATGATAGAGTACATGTTGTCATCAGTTGCGTCGAGATCTAGGCTGAGTTCAACTATTCCAGATGTTAAGCCAGCCTTACTAAAGAAAATCTCAACATAAAAAAAGTATAAAATATTTGTCATGCCACAACATCTCTTTCCTACAATCATAAAACCGGACTTAGGGCATATGTTACCTGAGTTTTGATACTTTTGTACTAAAAAAATTTATAGCAGCCTCGTGAGCTTTAGCTCAAAAATACAAAACTTTCTTAAGTTTATTATATGGTTAACTGTAGATTAAAAAAGAAGATAAAGCAAGTAACACTGTAGAGAATTGAAATGCATGGTTTAACACTTTAATTTAACATAACTTGGTGTTACATACTACACTCACCACTCTGAAAGAACTTTCTTCTATTACTTCTTTTGAAAAAAAGAAGAACACAGTCATCAAAAGCAGACAACCATTGCAAAACTGCAATGTTGTCAACCGCTTTCATGCTCAGAAGAAAGCTCTAAATCTCATCATTGTGGATAGTGAGCTTGGAATCTTTCAGCCACATTTCTCCCTTCAAAGACTTTAGAAATGATCTCTGAAAGTATAGCCCTAACAATTAGGATTTTCAGATTTTTCCCACCTATACGGTTTAACCTTTTAACTGAAGCCGAGATCCTTTTCAAAAGTTCCGAGTTTGAGTTGTGAAACAAAAAGGTTGTGTCAAATGTCAGTAAAAACAAAATAGTTTTTCAAAGTATGTTGAAGGTTTATATGGAAATCAATGAAATCCTTTAAACATGAGTATGATAGAGTACATGTTGTCATCAGTTGCGTCGAGATCTAGGCTGAGTTCAACTATTCCAGATGTTAACCCAGCCTTACTAAAGAAAATCTCAACATAAAAAAGTATAAAATATTTGTCATGCCACAACATCTCTTTCCTACAATCAAAAAACCGGACTTAGGGCATATGTTACCTGAGTTTTGACACTTTTGTACTAAAAAAAACTTTATAGCAGCCTCCTGAGCTTTGGTTCAAAAATACAAAACTTTCTTAAGTTCATTATATGGTTAACTGTAGATTAAAATAAGAAGATAGAGCAAGTAACACAGTAGAGAATTGAAACACATGGTTTAACACTTTAATTTAACATAACTTGGTGTTACATACTACACTCACCACTCTGAAAGAACTTTCTTCTATTACTTCTTTTGAAAAAAAGAAGAACACAGTCATCAAAAGCAGACAACCATTGCAAAAATGCAATGTTGTCAAACGCTTTCATGCTCAGAAGAAAGCTCTAAATCTCATCATTGTGGATAGTGAGCTTGGACTCTTTCAGCCACATTTCTCCCTTCAAAGACTTTAGAAATGATCCCTGAAAGTATAGCCCTAACAATTAGGATTTTCAGATTTTTCACACCTATACGGTTTAACCTTTTAACTGAAGCTGAGATCATTTTCAAAAGTTCCGAGTTTAAGTTGTGAAACAAAAAGGTTGTGTCAAATGTCAGTAAAAACAAAATAGTTTTTCAAAGTATGTTGAAGGTTTATATGGAAATCCTTCAAACATGAGTATGATAGAGTACATGTTGTCATCAGTTGCGTCGAGATCTAGGCTGAGTTCAACTATTCCAGATGTTAAGCCAGCCTTACTAAAGAAAATCTCAACATAAAAAAAGTATAAAATATTTGTCATGCCACAACATCTCTTTCCTACAATCATAAAACCGGACTTAGGGCATATGTTACCTGAGTTTTGATACTTTTGTACTAAAAAAATTTATAGCAGCCTCGTGAGCTTTAGCTCAAAAATACAAAACTTTCTTAAGTTTATTATATGGTTAACTGTAGATTAAAAAAGAAGATAAAGCAAGTAACACTGTAGAGAATTGAAATGCATGGTTTAACACTTTAATTTAACATAACTTGGTGTTACATACTACACTCACCACTCTGAAAGAACTTTCTTCTATTACTTCTTTTGAAAAAAAGAAGAACACAGTCATCAAAAGCAGACAACCATTGCAAAACTGCAATGTTGTCAACCGCTTTCATGCTCAGAAGAAAGCTCTAAATCTCATCATTGTGGAAAGTGAGCTTGGACTCTTTCAGCCACATTTCTCCCTTCAAAGACTTTAGAAATGATCTCTGAAAGTATAGCCCTAACAATTAGGATTTTCAGATTTTTCCCACCTATACTGTTTAACCTTTTAACTGAAGCCGAGATCCTTTTCAAAAGTTCCGAGTTTGAGTTGTGAAACAAAAAGGTTGTGTCAAATGTCAGTAAAAACAAAATAGTTTTTCAAAGTATGTTGAAGGTTTATATGGAAATCAATGAAATCCTTTAAACATGAGTATGATAGAGTACATGTTGTCATCAGTTGCGTCGAGATCTAGGCTGAGTTCAACTATTCCAGATGTTAACCCAGCCTTACTAAAGAAAATCTCAACATAAAAAAAGTATAAAATATTTGTCATGCCACAACATCTCTTTCCTACAATCATAAAACCGGACTCAGGGCATATGTTACCTGAGTTTTGATACTTTTGTAATGAAAAAAACTTTATAGCAGCCTCGTGAGCTTTGGTTCAAAAATACAAAACTTTCTTAAGTTTATTATATGGTTAACTGTAGATTAAAAAAGAAGATAGAGCAAGTAACACTGTAGAGAATTGAAATGCATGGTTTAACACTTTAATTTAACATAACTTGGTGTTACATACTACACTCACCACTCTGAAAGAACTTTCTTCTATTACTTCTTTTGAAAAAAAGAAGAACACAGTCATCAAAAGCAGACAACCATTGCAAAACTGCAATGTTGTCAACCGCTTTCATGCTCAGAAGAAAGCTCTAAATCTCATCATTGTGGATAGTGAGCTTGGACTCTTTCAGCCACATTTCTCCCTTTAAAGACTTTAGAAATGATCCCTGAAAGTATAGCCCTAACAATTAGGATTTTCAGATTTTTCCCACCTATACTGTTTAACCTTTTAACTGAAGCCGAGATCCTTTTCAAAAGTTCCGAGTTTGAGTTGTGAAACAAAAAGGTTGTGTCAAATGTCAGTAAAAACAAAATAGTTTTTCAAAGTATGTTGAAGGTTTATATGGAAATCAATGAAATCCTTTAAACATGAGTATGATAGAGTACATGTTGTCATCAGTTGCGTCGAGATCTAGGCTGAGTTCAACTATTCCAGATGTTAACCCAGCCTTACTAAAGAAAATCTCAACATAAAAAAAGTATAAAATATTTGTCATGCCACAACATCTCTTTCCTACAATCAAAAAACCGGACTCAGGGCATATGTTACCTGAGTTTTGATACCTTTGTACTAAAAAAAAACTTTATAGCAGCCTCCTGAGCTTTGGCTCAAAAATACAAAACTTTCTTAAGTTTATTATATGGTTAACTGTAGATTAAAAAAGAAGATAAAGCAAGTAACACTGTAGAGAATTGAAAAGCATGGTTTAACACTTTAATTTAACATAACTTGGTGTTACATACTACACTCACCACTCTGAAAGAACTTTCTTCTATTACTTCTTTTGAAAAAAAGAAGAACACAGCCATCAAAAGCAGACAACCATTGCAAAACTGCAATGTTGTCAACCGCTTTCATGCTCAGAAGAAAGCTCTAAATCTCATCATTGTGGATAGTGAGCTTGGACTCTTTCAGCCACATTTCTCCCTTCAAAGACTTTAGAAATGATCTCTGAAAGTATAGCCCTAACAATTAGGATTTTCATATTTTTCCCACCTATACGGTTTAACCTTTTAACTGAAGCCGAGATCCTTTTCAAAAGTTCCGAGTTTGAGTTGTGAAACAAAAAGGTTGTGTCAAATGTCAGTAAAAACAAAATAGTTTTTCAAAGTATGTTGAAGGTTTATATGGAAATCAATGAAATCCTTTAAACATGAGTATGATAGAGTACATGTTGTCATCAGTTGCGTCGAGATCTAGGCTGAGTTCAACTATTCCAGATGTTAACCCAGCCTTACTAAAGAAAATCTCAACATAAAAAAGTATAAAATATTTGTCATGCCACAACATCTCTTTCCTACAATCAAAAAACCGGACTTAGGGCATATGTTACCTGAGTTTTGACACTTTTGTACTAAAAAAAACTTTATAGCAGCCTCCTGAGCTTTGGTTCAAAAATACAAAACTTTCTTAAGTTCATTATATGGTTAACTGTAGATTAAAATAAGAAGATAGATCAAGTAACACAGTAGAGAATTGAAACACATGGTTTAACACTTTAATTTAACATAACTTGGTGTTACATACTACACTCACCACTCTGAAAGAACTTTCTTCTATTACTTCTTTTGAAAAAAAGAAGAACACAGTCATCAAAAGCAGACAACCATTGCAAAAATGCAATGTTGTCAAACGCTTTCATGCTCAGAAGAAAGCTCTAAATCTCATCATTGTGGATAGTGAGCTTGGACTCTTTCAGCCACATTTCTCCCTTCAAAGACTTTAGAAATGATCCCTGAAAGTATAGCCCTAACAATTAGGATTTTCAGATTTTTCACACCTATACGGTTTAACCTTTTAACTGAAGCTGAGATCATTTTCAAAAGTTCCGAGTTTAAGTTGTGAAACAAAAAGGTTGTGTCAAATGTCAGTAAAAACAAAATAGTTTTTCAAAGTATGTTGAAGGTTTATATGGAAATCAATGAAATCCTTTAAACATGAGTATGATAGAGTACATGTTGTCATCAGTTGCGTCGAGATCTAGGCTGAGTTCAACTATTCCAGATGTTAACCCAGCCTTACTAAAGAAAATCTCAACATAAAAAAAGTATAAAATATTTGTCATGCCACAACATCTCTTTCCTACAATCAAAAAACCGGACTCAGGGCATATGTTACCTGAGTTTTGATACTTTTGTAATAAAAAAAACTTTATAGCAGCCTCGTGAGCTTTGGTTCAAAAATACAAAACTTTCTTAAGTTTATTATATGGTTAACTGTAGATTAAAAAAAGAAGATAGAGCAAGTAACACAGTAGAGAATTGAAACACATGGTTTAACACTTTAAATTAACATAACTTGGTGTTACATACTACACTCACCACTCTGAAAGAACTTTCTTCTATTACTTCTTTTGAAAAAAAGAAGAACACAGTCATCAAAAGCAGACAACCATTGCAAAAATGCAATGTTGTCAAACGCTTTCATGCTCAGAAGAAAGCTCTAAATCTCATCATTGTGGATAGTGAGCTTGGACTCTTTCAGCCACATTTCTCCCTTCAAAGACTTTAGAAATGATCCCTGAAAGTATAGCCCTAACAATTAGGATTTTCAGATTTTTCCCACCTATACGGTTTAACCTTTTAACTGAAGCCGAGATCCTTTTCAAAAGTTCCGAGTTTGAGTTGTGAAACAAAAAGGTTGTGTCAAATGTCAGTAAAAACAAAATAGTTTTTCAAAGTATGTTGAAGGTTTATATGGAAATCAATGAAATCCTTTAAACATGAGTATGATAGAGTACATGTTGTCATCAGTTGCGTCAAGATCTAGGCTGAGTTCAACTATTCCAGATGTTAACCCAGCCTTACTAAAGAAAATCTCAACATAAAAAAAGTATAAAATATTTGTCATGCCACAACATCTCTTTCCTACAATCATAAAACCAGACTCAGGGCATATGTTACCTGAGTTTTGATACTTTTGTACTAAAAAACAATTATAGCAGCCTCGTGAGCTTTAGCTCAAAAATACAAAACTTTCTTAAGTTTATTATATGGTTAACTGTAGATTAAAAAAGAAGATAAAGCAAGTAACACTGTAGAGAATTGAAATGCATGGTTTAACACTTTAATTTAACATAACTTGGTGTTACATACTACACTCACCACTCTGAAAGAACTTTCTTCTATTACTTCTTTTGAAAAAAAGAAGAACACAGTCATCAAAAGCAGACAACCATTGCAAAACTGCAATGTTGTCAACCGCTTTCATGCTCAGAAGAAAGCTCTAAATCTCATCATTGTGGATAATGAGCTTGGACTCTTTCAGCCACATTTCTCCCTTCAAAGACTTTAGAAATGATCCCTGAAAGTATAGCCCTAACAATTAGGATTTTCAGATTTTTCCCACCTATACGGTTTAACCTTTTAACTGAAGCTGAGAGCATTTTCTAAAGTTCCGAGTTTGAGTTGTGAAACAAAAAGGTTGTGTCAAATGTCAGTAAAAACAAAATAGTTTTTCAAAGTATGTGAAGGTTTATATGGAAATCCTTTAAACATGAGTATGATAGAGTACATGTTGTCATCAGTTGCGTCGAGATCTAGGCTGAGTTCAACTATTCCAGATGTTAACCCAGCCTTACTAAAGAAAATCTCAACATAAAAAAAGTATAAAATATTTGTCATGCCACAACATCTCTTTCCTACAATCATAAAACCGGACTCAGGGCATATGTTACCTGAGTTTTGATACTTTTGTACTAAAAAAATTTATAGCAGCCTCGTGAGCTTTAGCTCAAAAATACAAAACTTTCTTAAGTTTATTATATGGTTAACTGTAGATTAAAAAAGAAGATAAAGCAAGTAACACTGTAGAGAATTGAAATGCATGGTTTAACACTTTAATTTAACATAACTTGGTGTTACATACTACACTCACCACTCTGAAAGAACTTTCTTCTATTACTTCTTTTGAAAAAAAGAAGAACACAGTCATCAAAAGCAGACAACCATTGCTAAACTGCAATGTTGTCAACCGCTTTCATGCTCAGAAGAAAGCTCTAGATCTCATCATTGTGGATGGTGAGCTTGGACTCTTTCAGCCACATTTCTCCCTTCAAAGACTTTAGAAATGATCCCTGAAAGTATAGCCCTAACAATTAGGATTTTCAGATTTTTCCCACCTATACGGTTTAACCTTTTAACTGAAGCTGAGATAATTTTCAAAAGTTCCGAGTTTGAGTTGTGAAACAAAAAGGTTGTGTCAAATGTCAGTAAAAACAAAATAGTTTTTAAAAGTATGTTGAAGGTTTATATGGAAATCAATGAAATCCTTTAAACATGAGTATGATAGAGTACATGTTGTCATCAGTTGCGTCGAGATCTAGGCTGAGTTCAACTATTCCAGATGTTAACCCAGCCTTACTAAAGAAAATCTCAACATAAAAAAAGTATAAAATATTTGTCATGCCACAACATCTCTTGCCTACAATCTTAAAACCGGACTCAGGGCATATGTTACCTGAGTTTTGATACTTTTGTAATAAAAAAAACTTTATAGCAGCCTCGTGAGCTTTGGCTCGAAAATACTAAACTTTCTTAAGTTTATTATATGGTTAACTGTAGATTAAAAAATGAAGAGAGAGCAAGTAACACAGTAGAGAATTGAAACGCATGGTTTAACACTATAATTTAACATAACTTGGTGTTACATACTACACTCACCACTCTGAAAGAACTTTCTTCTATTACTTCTTTTGAAAAAAAGAAGAACACAGTCATCAAAAGCAGACAACCATTGCAAAACTGCAATGTTGTCAACCGCTTTCATGCTCAGAAGAAAGCTCTAAATCTCATCATTGTGGATAGTGAGCTTGGACTCTTTCAGCCACATTTCTCCCTTCAAAGACTTTAGAAATGATCCCTGAAAGTAAAGCCCTAACAATTAGGATTTTCAGATTTTTCCCACCTATACGGTTTAACCTTTTAACTGAAGCTGAGATCATTTTCAAAAGTTCCGAGTTTGAGTTGTGAAACAAAAAGGTTGTGTCAAATGTCAGTAAAAACAAAATAGTTTTTCAAAGTATGTTGAAGGTTTATATGGAAATCAATGAAATCCTTTAAACATGAGTATGATAGAGTACATGTTGTCATCAGTTGCGTCGAGATCTAGGCTGAGTTCAACTATTCCAGATGTTAACCCAGCCTTACTAAAGAAAATCTCAACATTAAAAAAGTATAAAATATTTGTCATGCCACAACATCTCTTTCCTACAATCAAAAAACCGGACTCAGGGCATATGTTACCTGAGTTTTGATACTTTTGTAATAAAAAAAACTTTATAGCAGCCTCGTGAGCTTTGGTTCAAAAATACAAAACTTTCTTAAGTTTATTATATGGTTAGCTGTAGATTAAAAAAAGAAGAAAGAGCAAGTAACACAGTAGAGAATTGAAACACATGGTTTAACACTTTAATTTAACATAACTTGGTGTTATATACTACACTCACCACTCTGAAAGAACTTTCTTCTATTACTTCTTTTGAAAAAAAGAAGAACACAGTCATCAAAAGCAGACAACCATTGCAAAACTCCAATGTTGTCAACCGCTTTCATGCTCAGAAGAAAGCTCTAAATCTCATCATTGTGGATAGTGAGCTTGGACTCTTTCAGCCACATTTCTCCCTTCAAAGACTTTAGAAATGATCCCTGAAAGTATAGCCCTAACAATTAGGATTTTCAGATTTTTCCCACCTATACGGTTTAACCTTTTAACTGAAGCTGAGAGCATTTTCTAAAGTTCCGAGTTTGAGTTGTGAAACAAAAAGGTTGTGTCAAATGTCAGTAAAAACAAAATAGTTTTTCAAAGTATGTTGAAGGTTTATATGGAAATCAATGAAATCCTTTAAACATGAGTATGATAGAGTACATGTTGTCATCAGTTGCGTCGAGATCTAGGCTGAGTTCAACTATTCCAGATGTTAACCCAGCCTTACTAAAGAAAATCTCAACATAAAAAACGTATAAAATATTTGTCATGCCACAACATCTCTTTCCTACAATCAAAAAACCGGACTCAGGGCATATGTTACCTGAGTTTTGATACTTTTGTAATAAAAAAAACTTTATAGCAGCCTCGTGAGCTTTGGTTCAAAAATACAAAACTTTCTTAAGTTTATTATATGGTTAACTGTAGATTAAAAAAAGAAGATAGAGCAAGTAACACAGTAGAGAATTGAAACACATGGTTTAACACTTTAAATTAACATAACTTGGTGTTACATACTACACTCACCACTCTGAAAGAACTTTCTTCTATTACTTCTTTTGAAAAAAAGAAGAACACAGTCATCAAAAGCAGCCAACCATTGTAAAACTGCAATGTTGTCAACCGCTTTCATGCTCAGAAGAAAGCTCAAAATCTCATCATTGTGGATAGTGAGCTTGGACTCTTTCAGCCACATTTCTCCCTTCAAAGACTTTAGAAATGATCCCTGAAAGTATAGCCCTAACAATTAGGATTTTCAGATTTTTCACACCTATACGGTTTAACCTTTTAACTGAAGCTGAGATCATTTTCAAAAGTTCCGAGTTTGAGTTGTGAAACAAAAAGGTTGTGTCAAATGTCAGTAAAAACAAAATAGTTTTTCAAAGTATGTTGAAGGTTTATATGGAAATCCTTCAAATATGAGTATGATAGAGTACATGTTGTCATCAGTTGCGTCGAGATCTAGGCTGAGTTCAACTATTCCAGATGTTAACCCAGCCTTACTAAAGAAAATCTCAACATAAACAAAGTATAAAATATTTGTCATGCCACAACATCTCTTTCCTACAATCATAAAACCGGACTCAGGGCATATGTTACCTGAGTTTTGATACTTTTGTACTAAAAAAATTTATAGCAGCCTCGTGAGCTTTAGCTCAAAAATACAAAACTTTCTTAAGTTTATTATATGGTTAACTGTAGATTAAAAAAGAAGATAAAGCAAGTAACACTGTAGAGAATTGAAATGCATGGTTTAACACTTTAATTTAACATAACTTGGTGTTACATACTACACTCACCACTCTGAAAGAACTTTCTTCTATTACTTCTTTTGAAAAAAAGAAGAACACAGTCATCAAAAGCAGACAACCATTGCTAAACTGCAATGTTGTCAACCGCTTTCATGCTCAGAAGAAAGCTCTAGATCTCATCATTGTGGATGGTGAGCTTGGACTCTTTCAGCCACATTTCTCCCTTCAAAGACTTTAGAAATGATCCCTGAAAGTATAGCCCTAACAATTAGGATTTTCAGATTTTTCCCACCTATACGTTTTAACCTTTTAACTGAAGCTGAGATAATTTTCAAAAGTTCCGAGTTTGAGTTGTGAAACAAAAAGGTTGTGTCAAATGTCAGTAAAAACAAAATAGTTTTTAAAAGTATGTTGAAGGTTTATATGGAAATCAATGAAATCCTTTAAACATGAGTATGATAGAGTACATGTTGTCATCAGTTGCGTCGAGATCTAGGCTGAGTTCAACTATTCCAGATGTTAACCCAGCCTTACTAAAGAAAATCTCAACATAAAAAAGTATAAAATATTTGTCATGCCACAACATCTCTTTCCTACAATCAAAAAACCGGACTTAGGGCATATGTTACCTGAGTTTTGACACTTTTGTACTAAAAAAAACTTTATAGCAGCCTCCTGAGCTTTGGTTCAAAAATACAAAACTTTCTTAAGTTTATTATATGGTTAACTGTAGATTAAAATAAGAAGATAGAGCAAGTAACACAGTAGAGAATTGAAACACATGGTTTAACACTTTAATTTAACATAACTTGGTGTTACATACTACACTCACCACTCTGAAAGAACTTTCTTCTATTACTTCTTTTGAAAAAAAGAAGAACACAGTCATCAAAAGCAGACAACCATTGCAAAAATGCAATGTTGTCAAACGCTTTCATGCTCAGAAGAAAGCTCTAAATCTCATCATTGTGGATAGTGAGCTTGGACTCTTTCAGCCACATTTCTCCCTTCAAAGACTTTAGAAATGATCCCTGAAAGTATAGCCCTAACAATTAGGATTTTCAGATTTTTCACACCTATACGGTTTAACCTTTTAACTGAAGCTGAGATCATTTTCAAAAGTTCCGAGTTTAAGTTGTGAAACAAAAAGGTTGTGTCAAATGTCAGTAAAAACAAAATAGTTTTTCAAAGTATGTTGAAGGTTTATATGGAAATCCTTCAAACATGAGTATGATAGAGTACATGTTGTCATCAGTTGCGTCGAGATCTAGGCTGAGTTCAACTATTCCAGATGTTAAGCCAGCCTTACTAAAGAAAATCTCAACATAAAAAAAGTATAAAATATTTGTCATGCCACAACATCTCTTTCCTACAATCATAAAACCGGACTTAGGGCATATGTTACCTGAGTTTTGATACTTTTGTACTAAAAAAATTTATAGCAGCCTCGTGAGCTTTAGCTCAAAAATACAAAACTTTCTTAAGTTTATTATATGGTTAACTGTAGATTAAAAAAGGAGATAAAGCAAGTAACACTGTAGAGAATTGAAATGCATGGTTTAACACTTTAATTTAACATAACTTGGTGTTACATACTACACTCACCACTCTGAAAGAACTTTCTTCTATTACTTCTTTTGAAAAAAAGAAGAACACAGTCATCAAAAGCAGACAACCATTGCAAAACTGCAATGTTGTCAACCGCTTTCATGCTCAGAAGAAAGCTCTAAATCTCATCATTGTGGAAAGCGAGCTTGGACTCTTTCAGCCACATTTCTCCCTTCAAAGACTTTAGAAATGATCTCTGAAAGTATAGCCCTAACAATTAGGATTTTCAGATTTTTCCCACCTATACTGTTTAACCTTTTAACTGAAGCCGAGATCCTTTTCAAAAGTTCCGAGTTTGAGTTGTGAAACAAAAAGGTTGTGTCAAATGTCAGTAAAAACAAAATAGTTTTTCAAAGTATGTTGAAGGTTTATATGGAAATCAATGAAATCCTTTAAACATGAGTATGATAGAGTACATGTTGTCATCAGTTGCGTCGAGATCTAGGCTGAGTTCAACTATTCCAGATGTTAACCCAGCCTTACTAAAGAAAATCTCAACATAAAAAAAGTATAAAATATTTGTCATGCCACAACATCTCTTTCCTACAATCAAAAAACCGGACTCAGGGCATATGTTACCTGAGTTTTGATACCTTTGTACTAAAAAAAAACTTTATAGCAGCCTCCTGAGCTTTGGCTCAAAAATACAAAACTTTCTTAAGTTTATTATATGGTTAACTGTAGATTAAAAAAGAAGATAAAGCAAGTAACACTGTAGAGAATTGAAAAGCATGGTTTAACACTTTAATTTAACATAACTTGGTGTTACATACTACACTCACCACTCTGAAAGAACTTTCTTCTATTACTTCTTTTGAAAAAAAGAAGAACACAGCCATCAAAAGCAGACAACCATTGCAAAACTGCAATGTTGTCAACCGCTTTCATGCTCAGAAGAAAGCTCTAAATCTCATCATTGTGGATAGTGAGCTTGGAATCTTTCAGCCACATTTCTCCCTTCAAAGACTTTAGAAATGATCTCTGAAAGTATAGCCCTAACAATTAGGATTTTCAGATTTTTCCCACCTATACGGTTTAACCTTTTAACTGAAGCTGAGATAATTTTCAAAAGTTCCGAGTTTGAGTTGTGAAACAAAAAGGTTGTGTCAAATGTCAGTAAAAACAAAATAGTTTTTAAAAGTATGTTGAAGGTTTATATGGAAATCAATGAAATCCTTTAAACATGAGTATGATAGAGTACATGTTGTCATCAGTTGCGTCGAGATCTAGGCTGAGTTCAACTATTCCAGATGTTAACCCAGCCTTACTAAAGAAAATCTCAACATAAAAAAGTATAAAATATTTGTCATGCCACAACATCTCTTTCCTACAATCAAAAAACCGGACTTAGGGCATATGTTACCTGAGTTTTGACACTTTTGTACTAAAAAAAACTTTATAGCAGCCTCCTGAGCTTTGGTTCAAAAATACAAAACTTTCTTAAGTTTATTATATGGTTAACTGTAGATTAAAATAAGAAGATAGAGCAAGTAACACAGTAGAGAATTGAAACACATGGTTTAACACTTTAATTTAACATAACTTGGTGTTACATACTACACTCACCACTCTGAAAGAACTTTCTTCTATTACTTCTTTTGAAAAAAAGAAGAACACAGTCATCAAAAGCAGACAACCATTGCAAAAATGCAATGTTGTCAAACGCTTTCATGCTCAGAAGAAAGCTCTAAATCTCATCATTGTGGATAGTGAGCTTGGACTCTTTCAGCCACATTTCTCCCTTCAAAGACTTTAGAAATGATCCCTGAAAGTATAGCCCTAACAATTAGGATTTTCAGATTTTTCACACCTATACGGTTTAACCTTTTAACTGAAGCTGAGATCATTTTCAAAAGTTCCGAGTTTAAGTTGTGAAACAAAAAGGTTGTGTCAAATGTCAGTAAAAACAAAATAGTTTTTCAAAGTATGTTGAAGGTTTATATGGAAATCCTTCAAACATGAGTATGATAGAGTACATGTTGTCATCAGTTGCGTCGAGATCTAGGCTGAGTTCAACTATTCCAGATGTTAAGCCAGCCTTACTAAAGAAAATCTCAACATAAAAAAAGTATAAAATATTTGTCATGCCACAACATCTCTTTCCTACAATCATAAAACCGGACTTAGGGCATATGTTACCTGAGTTTTGATACTTTTGTACTAAAAAAATTTATAGCAGCCTCGTGAGCTTTAGCTCAAAAATACAAAACTTTCTTAAGTTTATTATATGGTTAACTGTAGATTAAAAAAGAAGATAAAGCAAGTAACACTGTAGAGAATTGAAATGCATGGTTTAACACTTTAATTTAACATAACTTGGTGTTACATACTACACTCACCACTCTGAAAGAACTTTCTTCTATTACTTCTTTTGAAAAAAAGAAGAACACAGTCATCAAAAGCAGACAACCATTGCAAAACTGCAATGTTGTCAACCGCTTTCATGCTCAGAAGAAAGCTCTAAATCTCATCATTGTGGAAAGCGAGCTTGGACTCTTTCAGCCACATTTCTCCCTTCAAAGACTTTAGAAATGATCTCTGAAAGTATAGCCCTAACAATTAGGATTTTCAGATTTTTCCCACCTATACTGTTTAACCTTTTAACTGAAGCCGAGATCCTTTTCAAAAGTTCCGAGTTTGAGTTGTGAAACAAAAAGGTTGTGTCAAATGTCAGTAAAAACAAAATAGTTTTTCAAAGTATGTTGAAGGTTTATATGGAAATCAATGAAATCCTTTAAACATGAGTATGATAGAGTACATGTTGTCATCAGTTGCGTCGAGATCTAGGCTGAGTTCAACTATTCCAGATGTTAACCCAGCCTTACTAAAGAAAATCTCAACATAAAAAAAGTATAAAATATTTGTCATGCCACAACATCTCTTTCCTACAATCAAAAAACCGGACTCAGGGCATATGTTACCTGAGTTTTGATACCTTTGTACTAAAAAAAAACTTTATAGCAGCCTCCTGAGCTTTGGCTCAAAAATACAAAACTTTCTTAAGTTTATTATATGGTTAACTGTAGATTAAAAAAGAAGATAAAGCAAGTAACACTGTAGAGAATTGAAAAGCATGGTTTAACACTTTAATTTAACATAACTTGGTGTTACATACTACACTCACCACTCTGAAAGAACTTTCTTCTATTACTTCTTTTGAAAAAAAGAAGAACACAGCCATCAAAAGCAGACAACCATTGCAAAACTGCAATGTTGTCAACCGCTTTCATGCTCAGAAGAAAGCTCTAAATCTCATCATTGTGGATAGTGAGCTTGGAATCTTTCAGCCACATTTCTCCCTTCAAAGACTTTAGAAATGATCTCTGAAAGTATAGCCCTAACAATTAGGATTTTCAGATTTTTCCCACCTATACGGTTTAACCTTTTAACTGAAGCTGAGATAATTTTCAAAAGTTCCGAGTTTGAGTTGTGAAACAAAAAGGTTGTGTCAAATGTCAGTAAAAACAAAATAGTTTTTAAAAGTATGTTGAAGGTTTATATGGAAATCAATGAAATCCTTTAAACATGAGTATGATAGAGTACATGTTGTCATCAGTTGCGTCGAGATCTAGGCTGAGTTCAACTATTCCAGATGTTAACCCAGCCTTACTAAAGAAAATCTCAACATAAAAAAGTATAAAATATTTGTCATGCCACAACATCTCTTTCCTACAATCAAAAAACCGGACTTAGGGCATATGTTACCTGAGTTTTGACACTTTTGTACTAAAAAAAACTTTATAGCAGCCTCCTGAGCTTTGGTTCAAAAATACAAAACTTTCTTAAGTTTATTATATGGTTAACTGTAGATTAAAATAAGAAGATAGAGCAAGTAACACAGTAGAGAATTGAAACACATGGTTTAACACTTTAATTTAACATAACTTGGTGTTACATACTACACTCACCACTCTGAAAGAACTTTCTTCTATTACTTCTTTTGAAAAAAAGAAGAACACAGTCATCAAAAGCAGACAACCATTGCAAAAATGCAATGTTGTCAAACGCTTTCATGCTCAGAAGAAAGCTCTAAATCTCATCATTGTGGATAGTGAGCTTGGACTCTTTCAGCCACATTTCTCCCTTCAAAGACTTTAGAAATGATCCCTGAAAGTATAGCCCTAACAATTAGGATTTTCAGATTTTTCACACCTATACGGTTTAACCTTTTAACTGAAGCTGAGATCATTTTCAAAAGTTCCGAGTTTAAGTTGTGAAACAAAAAGGTTGTGTCAAATGTCAGTAAAAACAAAATAGTTTTTCAAAGTATGTTGAAGGTTTATATGGAAATCCTTCAAACATGAGTATGATAGAGTACATGTTGTCATCAGTTGCGTCGAGATCTAGGCTGAGTTCAACTATTCCAGATGTTAAGCCAGCCTTACTAAAGAAAATCTCAACATAAAAAAAGTATAAAATATTTGTCATGCCACAACATCTCTTTCCTACAATCATAAAACCGGACTTAGGGCATATGTTACCTGAGTTTTGATACTTTTGTACTAAAAAAATTTATAGCAGCCTCGTGAGCTTTAGCTCAAAAATACAAAACTTTCTTAAGTTTATTATATGGTTAACTGTAGATTAAAAAAGAAGATAAAGCAAGTAACACTGTAGAGAATTGAAATGCATGGTTTAACACTTTAATTTAACATAACTTGGTGTTACATACTACACTCACCACTCTGAAAGAACTTTCTTCTATTACTTCTTTTGAAAAAAAGAAGAACACAGTCATCAAAAGCAGACAACCATTGCAAAACTGCAATGTTGTCAACCGCTTTCATGCTCAGAAGAAAGCTCTAAATCTCATCATTGTGGAAAGCGAGCTTGGACTCTTTCAGCCACATTTCTCCCTTCAAAGACTTTAGAAATGATCTCTGAAAGTATAGCCCTAACAATTAGGATTTTCAGATTTTTCCCACCTATACTGTTTAACCTTTTAACTGAAGCCGAGATCCTTTTCAAAAGTTCCGAGTTTGAGTTGTGAAACAAAAAGGTTGTGTCAAATGTCAGTAAAAACAAAATAGTTTTTCAAAGTATGTTGAAGGTTTATATGGAAATCAATGAAATCCTTTAAACATGAGTATGATAGAGTACATGTTGTCATCAGTTGCGTCGAGATCTAGGCTGAGTTCAACTATTCCAGATGTTAACCCAGCCTTACTAAAGAAAATCTCAACATAAAAAAAGTATAAAATATTTGTCATGCCACAACATCTCTTTCCTACAATCAAAAAACCGGACTCAGGGCATATGTTACCTGAGTTTTGATACCTTTGTACTAAAAAAAAACTTTATAGCAGCCTCCTGAGCTTTGGCTCAAAAATACAAAACTTTCTTAAGTTTATTATATGGTTAACTGTAGATTAAAAAAGAAGATAAAGCAAGTAACACTGTAGAGAATTGAAAAGCATGGTTTAACACTTTAATTTAACATAACTTGGTGTTACATACTACACTCACCACTCTGAAAGAACTTTCTTCTATTACTTCTTTTGAAAAAAAGAAGAACACAGCCATCAAAAGCAGACAACCATTGCAAAACTGCAATGTTGTCAACCGCTTTCATGCTCAGAAGAAAGCTCTAAATCTCATCATTGTGGATAGTGAGCTTGGAATCTTTCAGCCACATTTCTCCCTTCAAAGACTTTAGAAATGATCTCTGAAAGTATAGCCCTAACAATTAGGATTTTCAGATTTTTCCCACCTATACGGTTTAACCTTTTAACTGAAGCCGAGATCCTTTTCAAAAGTTCCGAGTTTGAGTTGTGAAACAAAAAGGTTGTGTCAAATGTCAGTAAAAACAAAATAGTTTTTCAAAGTATGTTGAAGGTTTATATGGAAATCAATGAAATCCTTTAAACATGAGTATGATAGAGTACATGTTGTCATCAGTTGCGTCGAGATCTAGGCTGAGTTCAACTATTCCAGATGTTAACCCAGCCTTACTAAAGAAAATCTCAACATAAAAAAGTATAAAATATTTGTCATGCCACAACATCTCTTTCCTACAATCAAAAAACCGGACTTAGGGCATATGTTACCTGAGTTTTGACACTTTTGTACTAAAAAAAACTTTATAGCAGCCTCCTGAGCTTTGGTTCAAAAATACAAAACTTTCTTAAGTTCATTATATGGTTAACTGTAGATTAAAATAAGAAGATAGAGCAAGTAACACAGTAGAGAATTGAAACACATGGTTTAACACTTTAATTTAACATAACTTGGTGTTACATACTACACTCACCACTCTGAAAGAACTTTCTTCTATTACTTCTTTTGAAAAAAAGAAGAACACAGTCATCAAAAGCAGACAACCATTGCAAAAATGCAATGTTGTCAAACGCTTTCATGCTCAGAAGAAAGCTCTAAATCTCATCATTGTGGATAGTGAGCTTGGACTCTTTCAGCCACATTTCTCCCTTCAAAGACTTTAGAAATGATCCCTGAAAGTATAGCCCTAACAATTAGGATTTTCAGATTTTTCACACCTATACGGTTTAACCTTTTAACTGAAGCTGAGATCATTTTCAAAAGTTCCGAGTTTAAGTTGTGAAACAAAAAGGTTGTGTCAAATGTCAGTAAAAACAAAATAGTTTTTCAAAGTATGTTGAAGGTTTATATGGAAATCCTTCAAACATGAGTATGATAGAGTACATGTTGTCATCAGTTGCGTCGAGATCTAGGCTGAGTTCAACTATTCCAGATGTTAAGCCAGCCTTACTAAAGAAAATCTCAACATAAAAAAAGTATAAAATATTTGTCATGCCACAACATCTCTTTCCTACAATCATAAAACCGGACTTAGGGCATATGTTACCTGAGTTTTGATACTTTTGTACTAAAAAAATTTATAGCAGCCTCGTGAGCTTTAGCTCAAAAATACAAAACTTTCTTAAGTTTATTATATGGTTAACTGTAGATTAAAAAAGAAGATAAAGCAAGTAACACTGTAGAGAATTGAAATGCATGGTTTAACACTTTAATTTAACATAACTTGGTGTTACATACTACACTCACCACTCTGAAAGAACTTTCTTCTATTACTTCTTTTGAAAAAAAGAAGAACACAGTCATCAAAAGCAGACAACCATTGCAAAACTGCAATGTTGTCAACCGCTTTCATGCTCAGAAGAAAGCTCTAAATCTCATCATTGTGGAAAGTGAGCTTGGACTCTTTCAGCCACATTTCTCCCTTCAAAGACTTTAGAAATGATCTCTGAAAGTATAGCCCTAACAATTAGGATTTTCAGATTTTTCCCACCTATACTGTTTAACCTTTTAACTGAAGCCGAGATCCTTTTCAAAAGTTCCGAGTTTGAGTTGTGAAACAAAAAGGTTGTGTCAAATGTCAGTAAAAACAAAATAGTTTTTCAAAGTATGTTGAAGGTTTATATGGAAATCAATGAAATCCTTTAAACATGAGTATGATAGAGTACATGTTGTCATCAGTTGCGTCGAGATCTAGGCTGAGTTCAACTATTCCAGATGTTAACCCAGCCTTACTAAAGAAAATCTCAACATAAAAAAAGTATAAAATATTTGTCATGCCACAACATCTCTTTCCTACAATCAAAAAACCGGACTCAGGGCATATGTTACCTGAGTTTTGATACCTTTGTACTAAAAAAAAACTTTATAGCAGCCTCCTGAGCTTTGGCTCAAAAATACAAAACTTTCTTAAGTTTATTATATGGTTAACTGTAGATTAAAAAAGAAGATAAAGCAAGTAACACTGTAGAGAATTGAAAAGCATGGTTTAACACTTTAATTTAACATAACTTGGTGTTACATACTACACTCACCACTCTGAAAGAACTTTCTTCTATTACTTCTTTTGAAAAAAAGAAGAACACAGCCATCAAAAGCAGACAACCATTGCAAAACTGCAATGTTGTCAACCGCTTTCATGCTCAGAAGAAAGCTCTAAATCTCATCATTGTGGATAGTGAGCTTGGAATCTTTCAACCACATTTCTCCCTTCAAAGACTTTAGAAATGATCTCTGAAAGTATAGCCCTAACAATTAGGATTTTCAGATTTTTCCCACCTATACGGTTTAACCTTTTAACTGAAGCCGAGATCCTTTTCAAAAGTTCCGAGTTTGAGTTGTGAAACAAAAAGGTTGTGTCAAATGTCAGTAAAAACAAAATAGTTTTTCAAAGTATGTTGAAGGTTTATATGGAAATCAATGAAATCCTTTAAACATGAGTATGATAGAGTACATGTTGTCATCAGTTGCGTCGAGATCTAGGCTGAGTTCAACTATTCCAGATGTTAACCCAGCCTTACTAAAGAAAATCTCAACATAAAAAAGTATAAAATATTTGTCATGCCACAACATCTCTTTCCTACAATCAAAAAACCGGACTTAGGGCATATGTTACCTGAGTTTTGACACTTTTGTACTAAAAAAAACTTTATAGCAGCCTCCTGAGCTTTGGTTCAAAAATACAAAACTTTCTTAAGTTCATTATATGGTTAACTGTAGATTAAAATAAGAAGATAGAGCAAGTAACACAGTAGAGAATTGAAACACATGGTTTAACACTTTAATTTAACATAACTTGGTGTTACATACTACACTCACCACTCTGAAAGAACTCTCTTCTATTACTTCTTTTGAAAAAAAGAAGAACACAGTCATCAAAAGCAGACAACCATTGCAAAAATGCAATGTTGTCAAACGCTTTCATGCTCAGAAGAAAGCTCTAAATCTCATCATTGTGGATAGTGAGCTTGGACTCTTTCAGCCACATTTCTCCCTTCAAAGACTTTAGAAATGATCCCTGAAAGTATAGCCCTAACAATTAGGATTTTCAGATTTTTCACACCTATACGGTTTAACCTTTTAACTGAAGCTGAGATCATTTTCAAAAGTTCCGAGTTTAAGTTGTGAAACAAAAAGGTTGTGTCAAATGTCAGTAAAAACAAAATAGTTTTTCAAAGTATGTTGAAGGTTTATATGGAAATCCTTCAAACATGAGTATGATAGAGTACATGTTGTCATCAGTTGCGTCGAGATCTAGGCTGAGTTCAACTATTCCAGATGTTAAGCCAGCCTTACTAAAGAAAATCTCAACATAAAAAAAGTATAAAATATTTGTCATGCCACAACATCTCTTTCCTACAATCATAAAACCGGACTTAGGGCATATGTTACCTGAGTTTTGATACTTTTGTACTAAAAAAATTTATAGCAGCCTCGTGAGCTTTAGCTCAAAAATACAAAACTTTCTTAAGTTTATTATATGGTTAACTGTAGATTAAAAAAGAAGATAAAGCAAGTAACACTGTAGAGAATTGAAATGCATGGTTTAACACTTTAATTTAACATAACTTGGTGTTACATACTACACTCACCACTCTGAAAGAACTTTCTTCTATTACTTCTTTTGAAAAAAAGAAGAACACAGTCATCAAAAGCAGACAACCATTGCAAAACTGCAATGTTGTCAACCGCTTTCATGCTCAGAAGAAAGCTCTAAATCTCATCATTGTGGATAGTGAGCTTGGACTCTTTCAGCCACATTTCTCCCTTCAAAGACTTTAGAAATGATCTCTGAAAGTATAGCCCTAACAATTAGGATTTTCAGATTTTTCCCACCTATACTGTTTAACCTTTTAACTGAAGCCGAGATCCTTTTCAAAAGTTCCGAGTTTGAGTTGTGAAACAAAAAGGTTGTGTCAAATGTCAGTAAAAACAAAATAGTTTTTCAAAGTATGTTGAAGGTTTATATGGAAATCAATGAAATCCTTTAAACATGAGTATGATAGAGTACATGTTGTCATCAGTTGCGTCGAGATCTAGGCTGAGTTCAACTATTCCAGATGTTAACCCAGCCTTACTAAAGAAAATCTCAACATAAAAAAAGTATAAAATATTTGTCATGCCACAACATCTCTTTCCTACAATCATAAAACCGGACTCAGGGCATATGTTACCTGAGTTTTGATACTTTTGTAATGAAAAAAACTTTATAGCAGCCTCGTGAGCTTTGGTTCAAAAATACAAAACTTTCTTAAGTTTATTATATGGTTAACTGTAGATTAAAAAAGAAGATAGAGCAAGTAACACTGTAGAGAATTGAAATGCATGGTTTAACACTTTAATTTAACATAACTTGGTGTTACATACTACACTCACCACTCTGAAAGAACTTTCTTCTATTACTTCTTTTGAAAAAAAGAAGAACACAGTCATCAAAAGCAGACAACCATTGCAAAACTGCAATGTTGTCAACCGCTTTCATGCTCAGAAGAAAGCTCTAAATCTCATCATTGTGGATAGTGAGCTTGGACTCTTTCAGCCACATTTCTCCCTTTAAAGACTTTAGAAATGATCCCTGAAAGTATAGCCCTAACAATTAGGATTTTCAGATTTTTCCCACCTATACTGTTTAACCTTTTAACTGAAGCCGAGATCCTTTTCAAAAGTTCCGAGTTTGAGTTGTGAAACAAAAAGGTTGTGTCAAATGTCAGTAAAAACAAAATAGTTTTTCAAAGTATGTTGAAGGTTTATATGGAAATCAATGAAATCCTTTAAACATGAGTATGATAGAGTACATGTTGTCATCAGTTGCGTCGAGATCTAGGCTGAGTTCAACTATTCCAGATGTTAACCCAGCCTTACTAAAGAAAATCTCAACATAAAAAAAGTATAAAATATTTGTCATGCCACAACATCTCTTTCCTACAATCAAAAAACCGGACTCAGGGCATATGTTACCTGAGTTTTGATACCTTTGTACTAAAAAAAAACTTTATAGCAGCCTCCTGAGCTTTGGCTCAAAAATACAAAACTTTCTTAAGTTTATTATATGGTTAACTGTAGATTAAAAAAGAAGATAAAGCAAGTAACACTGTAGAGAATTGAAAAGCATGGTTTAACACTTTAATTTAACATAACTTGGTGTTACATACTACACTCACCACTCTGAAAGAACTTTCTTCTATTACTTCTTTTGAAAAAAAGAAGAACACAGCCATCAAAAGCAGACAACCATTGCAAAACTGCAATGTTGTCAACCGCTTTCATGCTCAGAAGAAAGCTCTAAATCTCATCATTGTGGATAGTGAGCTTGGACTCTTTCAGCCACATTTCTCCCTTCAAAGACTTTAGAAATGATCTCTGAAAGTATAGCCCTAACAATTAGGATTTTCATATTTTTCCCACCTATACGGTTTAACCTTTTAACTGAAGCCGAGATCCTTTTCAAAAGTTCCGAGTTTGAGTTGTGAAACAAAAAGGTTGTGTCAAATGTCAGTAAAAACAAAATAGTTTTTCAAAGTATGTTGAAGGTTTATATGGAAATCAATGAAATCCTTTAAACATGAGTATGATAGAGTACATGTTGTCATCAGTTGCGTCGAGATCTAGGCTGAGTTCAACTATTCCAGATGTTAACCCAGCCTTACTAAAGAAAATCTCAACATAAAAAAGTATAAAATATTTGTCATGCCACAACATCTCTTTCCTACAATCAAAAAACCGGACTTAGGGCATATGTTACCTGAGTTTTGACACTTTTGTACTAAAAAAAACTTTATAGCAGCCTCCTGAGCTTTGGTTCAAAAATACAAAACTTTCTTAAGTTCATTATATGGTTAACTGTAGATTAAAATAAGAAGATAGATCAAGTAACACAGTAGAGAATTGAAACACATGGTTTAACACTTTAATTTAACATAACTTGGTGTTACATACTACACTCACCACTCTGAAAGAACTTTCTTCTATTACTTCTTTTGAAAAAAAGAAGAACACAGTCATCAAAAGCAGACAACCATTGCAAAAATGCAATGTTGTCAAACGCTTTCATGCTCAGAAGAAAGCTCTAAATCTCATCATTGTGGATAGTGAGCTTGGACTCTTTCAGCCACATTTCTCCCTTCAAAGACTTTAGAAATGATCCCTGAAAGTATAGCCCTAACAATTAGGATTTTCAGATTTTTCACACCTATACGGTTTAACCTTTTAACTGAAGCTGAGATCATTTTCAAAAGTTCCGAGTTTAAGTTGTGAAACAAAAAGGTTGTGTCAAATGTCAGTAAAAACAAAATAGTTTTTCAAAGTATGTTGAAGGTTTATATGGAAATCAATGAAATCCTTTAAACATGAGTATGATAGAGTACATGTTGTCATCAGTTGCGTCGAGATCTAGGCTGAGTTCAACTATTCCAGATGTTAACCCAGCCTTACTAAAGAAAATCTCAACATAAAAAAAGTATAAAATATTTGTCATGCCACAACATCTCTTTCCTACAATCAAAAAACCGGACTCAGGGCATATGTTACCTGAGTTTTGATACTTTTGTAATAAAAAAAACTTTATAGCAGCCTCGTGAGCTTTGGTTCAAAAATACAAAACTTTCTTAAGTTTATTATATGGTTAACTGTAGATTAAAAAAAGAAGATAGAGCAAGTAACACAGTAGAGAATTGAAACACATGGTTTAACACTTTAAATTAACATAACTTGGTGTTACATACTACACTCACCACTCTGAAAGAACTTTCTTCTATTACTTCTTTTGAAAAAAAGAAGAACACAGTCATCAAAAGCAGACAACCATTGCAAAAATGCAATGTTGTCAAACGCTTTCATGCTCAGAAGAAAGCTCTAAATCTCATCATTGTGGATAGTGAGCTTGGACTCTTTCAGCCACATTTCTCCCTTCAAAGACTTTAGAAATGATCCCTGAAAGTATAGCCCTAACAATTAGGATTTTCAGATTTTTCCCACCTATACGGTTTAACCTTTTAACTGAAGCCGAGATCCTTTTCAAAAGTTCCGAGTTTGAGTTGTGAAACAAAAAGGTTGTGTCAAATGTCAGTAAAAACAAAATAGTTTTTCAAAGTATGTTGAAGGTTTATATGGAAATCAATGAAATCCTTTAAACATGAGTATGATAGAGTACATGTTGTCATCAGTTGCGTCAAGATCTAGGCTGAGTTCAACTATTCCAGATGTTAACCCAGCCTTACTAAAGAAAATCTCAACATAAAAAAAGTATAAAATATTTGTCATGCCACAACATCTCTTTCCTACAATCATAAAACCAGACTCAGGGCATATGTTACCTGAGTTTTGATACTTTTGTACTAAAAAACAATTATAGCAGCCTCGTGAGCTTTAGCTCAAAAATACAAAACTTTCTTAAGTTTATTATATGGTTAACTGTAGATTAAAAAAGAAGATAAAGCAAGTAACACTGTAGAGAATTGAAATGCATGGTTTAACACTTTAATTTAACATAACTTGGTGTTACATACTACACTCACCACTCTGAAAGAACTTTCTTCTATTACTTCTTTTGAAAAAAAGAAGAACACAGTCATCAAAAGCAGACAACCATTGCAAAACTGCAATGTTGTCAACCGCTTTCATGCTCAGAAGAAAGCTCTAAATCTCATCATTGTGGATAATGAGCTTGGACTCTTTCAGCCACATTTCTCCCTTCAAAGACTTTAGAAATGATCCCTGAAAGTATAGCCCTAACAATTAGGATTTTCAGATTTTTCCCACCTATACGGTTTAACCTTTTAACTGAAGCTGAGAGCATTTTCTAAAGTTCCGAGTTTGAGTTGTGAAACAAAAAGGTTGTGTCAAATGTCAGTAAAAACAAAATAGTTTTTCAAAGTATGTGAAGGTTTATATGGAAATCCTTTAAACATGAGTATGATAGAGTACATGTTGTCATCAGTTGCGTCGAGATCTAGGCTGAGTTCAACTATTCCAGATGTTAACCCAGCCTTACTAAAGAAAATCTCAACATAAAAAAGTATAAAATATTTGTCATGCCACAACATCTCTTTCCTACAATCTTAAAACCGGACTCAGGGCATATGTTACCTGAGTTTTGATACTTTTGTAATAAAAAAAACTTTATAGCAGCCTCGTGAGCTTTGGCTCGAAAATACTAAACTTTCTTAAGTTTATTATATGGTTAACTGTAGATTAAAAAATGAAGAGAGAGCAAGTAACACAGTAGAGAATTGAAACGCATGGTTTAACACTATAATTTAACATAACTTAGTGTTACATACTACACTCACCACTCTGAAAGAACTTTCTTCTATTACTTCTTTTGAAAAAAAGAAGAACACAGTCATCAAAAGCAGACACCCATTGCAAAACTGCAATGTTGTCAACCGCTTTCATGCTCAGAAGAAAGCTCTAAATCTCATCATTGTGGATAGTGAGCTTGGACTCTTTCAGCCACATTTCTCCCTTCAAAGACTTTAGAAATGATCCCTGAAAGTATAGCCCTAACAATTAGGATTTTCAGATTTTTCCCACCTATACGGTTTAACCTTTTAACTGAAGCTGAGATCATTTTCAAAAGTTCCGAGTTTGAGTTGTGAAACAAAAAGGTTGTGTCAAATGTCAGTAAAAACAAAATAGTTTTTCAAAGTATGTTGAAGGTTTATATGGAAATCCTTCAAATATGAGTATGATAGAGTACATGTTGTCATCAGTTGCGTCGAGATCTAGGCTGAGTTCAACTATTCCAGATGTTAACCCAGCCTTACTAAAGAAAATCTCAACATAAAAAAAGTATAAAATATTTGTCATGCCACAACATCTCTTTCCTACAATCATAAAACCGGACTCAGGGCATATGTTACCTGAGTTTTGATACTTTTGTACTAAAAAAATTTATAGCAGCCTCGTGAGCTTTAGCTCAAAAATACAAAACTTTCTTAAGTTTATTATATGGTTAACTGTAGATTAAAAAAGAAGATAAAGCAAGTAACACTGTAGAGAATTGAAATGCATGGTTTAACACTTTAATTTAACATAACTTGGTGTTACATACTACACTCACCACTCTGAAAGAACTTTCTTCTATTACTTCTTTTGAAAAAAAGAAGAACACAGTCATCAAAAGCAGACAACCATTGCTAAACTGCAATGTTGTCAACCGCTTTCATGCTCAGAAGAAAGCTCTAGATCTCATCATTGTGGATGGTGAGCTTGGACTCTTTCAGCCACATTTCTCCCTTCAAAGACTTTAAAAATGATCCCTGAAAGTATAGCCCTAACAATTAGGATTTTCAGATTTTTCCCACCTATACGGTTTAACCTTTTAACTGAAGCTGAGATAATTTTCAAAAGTTCCGAGTGTGAGTTGTGAAACAAAAAGGTTGTGTCAAATGTCAGTAAAAACAAAATAGTTTTTAAAAGTATGTTGAAGGTTTATATGGAAATCAATGAATTCCTTTAAACATGAGTATGATAGAGTACATGTTGTCATCAGTTGCGTCGAGATCTAGGCTGAGTTCAACTATTCCAGATGTTAACCCAGCCTTACTAAAGAAAATCTCAACATAAAAAAGTATAAAATATTTGTCATGCCACAACATCTCTTTCCTACAATCAAAAAACCGGACTTAGGGCATATGTTACCTGAGTTTTGATACTTTTGTACTAAAAAAAACTTTATAGCAGCCTCCTGAGCTTTGGTTCAAAAATACAAAACTTTCTTAAGTTTATTATATGGTTAACTGTAGATTAAAATAAGAAGATAGAGCAAGTAACACAGTAGAGAATTGAAACACATGGTTTAACACTTTAATTTAACATAACTTGGTGTTTCATACTACACTCACCACTCTGAAAGAACTTTCTTCTATTACTTCTTTTGAAAAAAAAGAAGAACACAGTCATCAAAAGCAGACAACCATTGCAAAACTGCAATGTAGTCAAACGCTTTCATGCTCAGAAGAAAGCTCTAAATCTCATCATTGTGGATAGTGAGCTTGGACTCTTTCAGCCACATTTCTCCCTTCAAAGACTTTAGAAATGATCCCTGAAAGTATAGCCCTAACAATTAGGATTTTCAGATTTTTCACACCTATACGGTTTAACCTTTTAACTGAAGCTGAGATCATTTTCAAAAGTTCCGAGTTTAAGTTGTGAAACAAAAAGGTTGTGTCAAATGTCAGTAAAAACAAAATAGTTTTTCAAAGTATGTTGAAGGTTTATATGGAAATCCTTCAAACATGAGTATGATAGAGTACATGTTGTCATCAGTTGCGTCGAGATCTAGGCTGAGTTCAACTATTCCAGATGTTAAGCCAGCCTTACTAAAGAAAATCTCAACATAAAAAAAGTATAAAATATTTGTCATGCCACAACAGCTCTTTCCTACAATCATAAAACCGGACTTAGGGCATATGTTACCTGAGTTTTGATACTTTTGTACTAAAAAAATTTATAGCAGCCTCGTGAGCTTTAGCTCAAAAATACAAAACTTTCTTAAGTTTATTATATGGATAACTGTAGATTAAAAAAGAAGATAAAGCAAGTAACACTGTAGAGAATTGAAATGCATGGTTTAACACTTTAATTTAACATAACTTGGTGTTACATACTACACTCACCACTCTGAAAGAACATTCTTCTACTACTTCTTTTGAAAAAAAGAAGAACACAGTCATCAAAAGCAGACAACCATTGCAAAACTGCAATGTTGTCAACCGCGTTCATGCTCAGAAGAAAGCTCTAAATCTCATCATTGTGGAAAGTGAGCTTGGACTTTTTCAGCCACATTTCTCCCTTCAAAGACTTTAGAAATGATCTCTGAAAGTATAGCCCTAACAATTAGGATTTTCAGATTTTTCCCACCTATACTGTTTAACCTTTTAACTGAAGCCGAGATCCTTTTCAAAAGTTCCGAGTGTGAGTTGTGAAACAAAAAGGTTGTGTCAAATGTCAGTAAAAACAAAATAGTTTTTAAAAGTATGTTGAAGGTTTATATGGAAATCAATGAATTCCTTTAAACATGAGTATGATAGAGTACATGTTGTCATCAGTTGCGTCGAGATCTAGGCTGAGTTCAACTATTCCAGATGTTAACCCAGCCTTACTAAAGAAAATCTCAACATAAAAAAGTATAAAATATTTGTCATGCCACAACATCTCTTTCCTACAATCAAAAAACCGGACTTAGGGCATATGTTACCTGAGTTTTGATACTTTTGTACTAAAAAAAACTTTATAGCAGCCTCCTGAGCTTTGGTTCAAAAATACAAAACTTTCTTAAGTTTATTATATGGTTAACTGTAGATTAAAATAAGAAGATAGAGCAAGTAACACAGTAGAGAATTGAAACACATGGTTTAACACTTTAATTTAACATAACTTGGTGTTACATACTACACTCACCACTCTGAAAGAACTTTCTTCTATTACTTCTTTTGAAAAAAAGAAGAACACAGTCATCAAAAGCAGACAACCATTGCAAAACTGCAATGTAGTCAACCGCTTTCATGCTCAGAAGAAAGCTCTAAATCTCATCATTGTGGATAGTGAGCTTGGACTCTTTCAGCCACATTTCTCCCTTCAAAGACTTTTGAAATAATCTCTGAAAGTATAGCCCTAACAATTAGGATTTTCAGATTTTTCCCACCTATACGGTTTAACCTTTTAACTGAAGCCGAGATCCTTTTCAAAAGTTCCGAGTTTGAGTTGTGAAACAAAAAGGTTGTGTCAAATGTCAGTAAAAACAAAATAGTTTTTCAAAGTATGTTGAAGGTTTATATGGAAATCAATGAAATCCTTTAAACATGAGTATGATAGAGTACATGTTGTCATCAGTTGCGTCGAGATCTAGGCTGAGTTCAACTATTCCAGATGTTAACCCAGCCTTACTAAAGAAAATCTCAACATAAAAAAGTATAAAATATTTGTCATGCCACAACATCTCTTTCCTACAATCAAAAAACCGGATTCAGGGCATATGTTACCTGAGTTTTGATACTTTTGTACTAAAAAAAACTTTATAGCAGCCTCCTGAGCTTTGGCTCAAAAGTACAAAACTTTCTTAAGTTTATTATATGGTTAACTGTAGATTAAAAAAGAAGATAGAGCAAGTAACACTGTAGAGAATTGAAATGCATGGTTTAACACTTTAATTTAACATAACTTGGTGTTACATACTACACTCACCACTCTGAAAGAACTTTCTTCTATTACTTCTTTTGAAAAAAAGAAGAACACAGTCATCAAAAGCAGACAACCATTGCAAAACTGCAATGTAGTCAACCGCTTTCATGCTCAGAAGAAAGCTCTAAATCTCATCATTGTGGATAGTGAGCTTGGACTCTTTCAGCCACATTTCTCCCTTCAAAGACTTTAGAAATGATCCCTGAAAGTATAGCCCCAACAATTAGGATTTTCAGATTTTTCCCACCTATACGTTTTAACCTTTTAACTGAAGCTGAGAGCATTTTCTAAAGTTCCGAGTTTGAGTTGTGAAACAAAAAGGTTGTGTCAAATGTCAGTAAAAACAAAATAGTTTTTCAAAGTATGTTGAAGGTTTATATGGAAATCAATGAAATCCTTTAAACATGAGTATGATAGAGTACATGTTGTCATCAGTTGCGTCAAGATCTAGGCTGAGTTCAACTATTCCAGATGTTAACCCAGCCTTACTAAAGAAAATCTCAACATAAAAAAAGTATAAAATATTTGTCATGCCACAACATCTCTTTCCTACAATCAAAAAACCGGATTCAGGGCATATGTTACCTGAGTTTTGATACTTTTGTACTAAAAAAAACTTTATAGCAGCCTCCTGAGCTTTGGCTCAAAAGTACAAAACTTTCTTAAGTTTATTATATGGTTAACTGTAGATTAAAAAAGAAGATAGAGCAAGTAACACTGTAGAGAATTGAAATGCATGGTTTAACACTTTAATTTAACATAACTTGGTGTTACATACTACACTCACCACTCTGAAAGAACTTTCTTCTATTACTTCTTTTGAAAAAAAGAAGAACACAGTCATCAAAAGCAGACAACCATTGCAAAACTGCAATGTAGTCAACCGCTTTCATGCTCAGAAGAAAGCTCTAAATCTCATCATTGTGGATAGTGAGCTTGGACTCTTTCAGCCACATTTCTCCCTTCAAAGACTTTAGAAATGATCCCTGAAAGTATAGCCCCAACAATTAGGATTTTCAGATTTTTCCCACCTATACGTTTTAACCTTTTAACTGAAGCTGAGAGCATTTTCTAAAGTTCCGAGTTTGAGTTGTGAAACAAAAAGGTTGTGTCAAATGTCAGTAAAAACAAAATAGTTTTTCAAAGTATGTTGAAGGTTTATATGGAAATCAATGAAATCCTTTAAACATGAGTATGATAGAGTACATGTTGTCATCAGTTGCATCGAGATCTAGGCTGAGTTCAACTATTCCAGATGTTAACCCAGCCTTACTAAAGAAAATCTCAACATAAAAAAAGTATAAAATATTTGTCATGCCACAACATCTCTTTCCTACAATCAAAAAACCGGACTCAGGGCATATGTTACCTGAGTTTTGATACTTTTGTAATAAAAAAAACTTTATAGCAGCCTCGTGAGCTTTGGTTCAAAAATACAAAACTTTCTTAAGTTTATTATATGGTTAACTGTAGATTAAAAAAAGAAGATAGAGCAAGTAACACAGTAGAGAATTGAAACACATGGTTTAACACTTTAATTTAACATAACTTGGTGTTACATACTACACTCACCACTCTGAAAGAACTTTCTTCTATTACTTCTTTTGAAAAAAAGAAGAACACAGTCATCAAAAGCAGACAACCATTGCAAAAATGCAATGTTGTCAAACGCTTTCATGCTCAGAAGAAAGCTCTAAATCTCATCATTGTGGATAGTGAGCTTGGACTCTTTCAGCCACATTTCTCCCTTCAAAGACTTTAGAAATGATCCCTGAAAGCATAGCCCTAACAATTAGGATTTTCAGATTTTTCACACCTATACGGTTTAACCTTTTAACTGAAGCTGAGATCATTTTCAAAAGTTCCGAGTTTGAGTTGTGAAACAAAAAGGTTGTGTCAAATGTCAGTAAAAACAAAATAGTTTTTCAAAGTATGTTGAAGGTTTATATGGAAATCCTTCAAACATGAGTATGATAGAGTACATGTTGTCATCAGTTGCGTCGAGATCTAGGCTGAGTTCAACTATTCCAGATGTTAACCCAGCCTTACTAAAGAAAATCTCAACATAAAAAAAGTATAAAATATTTGTCATGCCACAACATCTTTTTCCTACAATCATAAAACCGGACTCAGGGCATATGTTACCTGAGTTTTGATACTTTTGTACTAAAAAAATTTATAGCAGCCTCGTGAGCTTTAGCTCAGAAATACAAAACTTTCTTAAGTTTATTATATGGTTAACTGTAGATTAAAAAAGAAGATAAAGCAAGTAACACTGTAGAGAATTGAAATGCATGGTTTAACACTTTAATTTAACATAACTTGGTGTTACATACTACACTCACCACTCTGAAAGAACTTTCTTCTATTACTTCTTTTGAAAAAAAGAAGAACACAGTCATCAAAAGCAGACAACCATTGCAAAACTGCAATGTTGTCAACCGCTTTCATGCTCAGAAGAAAGCTCTAAATCTCATCATTGTGGATAGTGAGCTTGGACTCTTTCAGCCACATTTCTCCCTTCAAAGACTTTAGAAATGATCTCTGAAAGTATAGCCCTAACAATTAGGATTTTCAGAATTTTCCCACCTGTACTGTTTAACCTTTTAACTGAAGCCGAGATCCTTTTCAAAAGTTCCGAGTTTGAGTTGTGAAACAAAAAGGTTGTGTCAAATGTCAGTAAAAACAAAATAGTTTTTCAAAGTATGTTGAAGGTTTATATGGAAATCAATGAAATCCTTTAAACATGAGTATGATAGAGTACATGTTGTCATCAGTTGCGTCGAGATCTAGGCTGAGTTCAACTATTCCAGATGTTAACCCAGCCTTACTAAAGAAAATCTCAACATAAAAAAAGTATAAAATATTTGTCATGCCACAACATCTCTTTCCTACAATCAAAAAACCGGACTCAGGGCATATGTTACCTGAGTTTTGATACCTTTGTACTAAAAAAAAACTTTATAGCAGCCTCCTGAGCTGTGGCTCAAAAATACAAAACTTTCTTAAGTTTATTATATGGTTAACTGTAGATTAAAAAAGAAGATAAAGCAAGTAACACTGTAGAGAATTGAAAAGCATGGTTTAACACTTTAATTTAACATAACTTGGTGTTACATACTACACTCACCACTCTGAAAGAACTTTCTTCTATTACTTCTTTTGAAAAAAAGAAGAACACAGTCATCAAAAGCAGACAACCATTGCAAAACTGCAATGTTGTCAACCGCTTTCATGCTCAGAAGAAAGCTCTAAATCTCATCATTGTGGATAGTGAGCTTGGACTCTTTCAGCCACATTTCTCCCTTCAAAGACTTTAGAAATGATCTCTGAAAGTATAGCCCTAACAATTAGGATTTTCAGATTTTTCCCACCTATACGGTTTAACCTTTTAACTGAAGCCGAGATCCTTTTCAAAAGTTCCGAGTTTGAGTTGTGAAACAAAAAGGTTGTGTCAAATGTCAGTAAAAACAAAATAGTTTTTCAAAGTATGTGAAGGTTTATATGGAAATCCTTTAAACATGAGTATGATAGAGTACATGTTGTCATCAGTTGCGTCGAGATCTAGGCTGAGTTCAACTATTCCAGATGTTAACCCAGCCTTACTAAAGAAAATTTCAACATAAAAAAGTATAAAATATTTGTCATGCCACAACATCTCTTTCCTACAATCTTAAAACCGGACTCAGGGCATATGTTACCTGAGTTTTGATACTTTTGTAATAAAAAAAACTTTATAGCAGCCTCGTGAGCTTTGGCTCGAAAATACTAAACTTTCTTAAGTTTATTATATTGTTAACTGTAGATTATTAAAGAAGATAAAGCAAGTAACACTGTAGAGAATTGAAATGCATGGTTTAACACTTTAATTTAACATAACTTGGTGTTACATACTACACTCACCACTCTGAAAGAACTTTCTTCTATTACTTCTTTTGAAAATAAGAAGAACACAGTCATCAAAAGCAGCCAACCATTGTAAAACTGCAATGTTGTCAACCGCTTTCATGCTCAGAAGAAAGCTCTAAATCTCATCATTGTGGATAGTGAGCTTGGACTCTTTCAGCCACATTTCTCCCTTCAAAGACTTTAGAAATGATCCCTGAAAGTATAGCCCTAACAATTAGGATTTTCAGATTTTTCACACCTATACGGTTTAACCTTTTAACTGAAGCTGAGATCATTTTCAAAAGTTCCGAGTTTGAGTTGTGAAACAAAAAGGTTGTGTCAAATGTCAGTAAAAACAAAATAGTTTTTCAAAGTATGTTGAAGGTTTATATGGAAATCCTTCAAACATGAGTATGATAGAGTACATGTTGTCATCAGTTGCGTCGAGATCTAGGCTGAGTTCAACTATTCCAGATGTTAACCCAGCCTTACTAAAGAAAATCTCAACATAAAAAAAGTATAAAATATTTGTCATGCCACAACATCTCTTTCCTACAATCAAAAAAACGGATTCAGGGCATATGTTACCTGAGTTTTGATACTTTTGTACTAAAAAAAACTTTATAGCAGCCTCCTGAGCTTTGGCTCAAAAATACAAAACTTTCTTAAGTTTATTATATGGTAACTGTAGATTAAAAAAGAAGATAGAGCAAGTAACACTGTAGAGAATTGAAATAAATGGTTTAACACTTTAATTTAACATAACTTGGTGTTACATACTACACTCACCACTCTGAAAGAACTTTCTTCTATTACTTCTTTTGAAAAAAAGAAGAACACAGTCATCAAAAGCAGCCAACCATTGTAAAACTGCAATGTTGTCAACCGCTTTCATGCTCAGAAGAAAGCTCTAAATCTCATCATTGTGGATAGTGAGCTTGGACTCTTTCAGCCACATTTCTCCCTTCAAAGACTTTAGAAATGATCCCTGAAAGTATAGCCCTAACAATTAGGATTTTCAGATTTTTCCCACCTATACGGTTTAACCTTTTTACTGAAGCTGAGAACATTTTCTAAAGTTCCGAGTTTGAGTTGTGAAACAAAAAGGTTGTGTCAAATGTCAGTAAAAACAAAATAGTTTTTCAAAGTATGTTGAAGGTTTATATGGAAATCAATGAAATCCTTTAAACATGAGTATGATAGAGTACATGTTGTCATCAGTTGCGTCGAGATCTAGGCTGAGTTCAACTATTCCAGATGTTAACGCAGCCTTACTAAAGAAAATCTCAACATAAAAAAAGTATAAAATATTTGTCATGCCACAACATCTCTTTCCTACAATCAAAAATCCGGACTCAGGGCATATGTTACCTGAGTTTTGATACCTTTGTACTAAAAAAAAACTTTATAGCAGCCTCCTGAGCTTTGGCTCAAAAATACAAAACTTTCTTAAGTTTATTATATGGTTAACTGTAGATTAAAAAAGAAGATAAAGCAAGTAACACTAGAGAATTGAAAAGCATGGTTTAACACTTTAATTTAACATAACTTGGTGTTACATACTACACTCACCACTCTGAAAGAACTTTCTTCTATTACTTCTTTTGAAAAAAAGAAGAACACAGTCATCAAAAGCAGACAACCATTGCAAAACTGCAATGTTGTCAACCGCTTTCATGCTCAGAAGAAAGCTCTAAATCTCATCATTGTGGATAGTGAGCTTGGACTCTTTCAGCCACATTTCTCCCTTCAAAGACTTTAGAAATGATCCCTGAAAGTATAGCCCTAACAATTAGGATTTTCAGATTTTTCCCACCTATACGGTTTAACCTTTTAACTGAAGCTGAGAGCATTTTCTAAAGTTCCGAGTTTGAGTTGTGAAACAAAAAGGTTGTGTCAAATGTCAGTAAAAACAAAATAGTTTTTCAAAGTATGTTGAAGGTTTATATGGAAATCCTTTAAACATGAGTATGATAGAGTCCATGTTGTCATCAGTTGCGTCGAGATCTAGGCTGAGTTCAACTATTCCAGATGTTAACCCAGCCTTACTAAAGAAAATCTCAACATAAAAAAGTATAAAATATTTGTCATGCCACAACATCTCTTTCCTACAATCTTAAAACCGGACTCAGGGCATATGTTACCTGAGTTTTGATACTTTTGTAATAAAAAAAACTTTATAGCAGCCTCGTGAGCTTTGGCTCGAAAATACTAAACTTTCTTAAGTTTATTATATGGTTAACTGTAGATTAAAAAATGAAGAGAGAGCAAGTAACACAGTAGAGAATTGAAACGCATGGTTTAACACTATAATTTAACATAACTTAGTGTTACATACTACACTCACCACTCTGAAAGAACTTTCTTCTATTACTTCTTTTGAAAAAAAGAAGAACACAGTCATCAAAAGCAGACAACCATTGCAAAACTGCAATGTTGTCAACCGCTTTCATGCTCAGAAGAAAGCTCTAAATCTCATCATTGTGGATAGTGAGCTTGGACTCTTTCAGCCACATTTCTCCCTTCAAAGACTTTAGAAATGATCCCTGAAAGTATAACCCTAACAATTAGGATTTTCAGATTTTTCCCACCTATACGGTTTAACCTTTTAACTGAAGCTGAGATCATTTTCAAAAGTTCCGAGTTTGAGTTGTGAAACAAAAAGGTTGTGTCAAATGTCAGTTAAAACAAAATAGTTTTTCAAAGTATGTTGAAGGTTTATATGGAAATCAATGAAATCCTTTAAACATGAGTATGATAGAGTACATGTTGTCATCAGTTGCGTCGAGATCTAGGCTGAGTTCAACTATTCCAGATGTTAACCCAGCCTTACTAAAGAAAATCTCAACATAAAAAAAGTATAAAATATTTGTCATGCCACAACATCTCTTTCCTACAATCAAAAAACCGGACTCAGGGCATATGTTACCTGAGTTTTGATACTTTTGTAATAAAAAAAACTTTATAGCAGCCTCGTGAGCTTTGGCTCAAAAATACAAAACTTTCTTAAGTTTATTATATGGTTAACTGTAGATTATTAAAGAAGATAAAGCAAGCAACACTGTAGAGAATTGAAATGCATGGTTTAACACTTTAATTTAACATAACTTGGTGTTACATACTGCACTCACCACTCTGAAAGAACTTTCTTCTATTACTTCTTTTGAAAAAAAGAAGAACACAGTCATCAAAAGCAGCCAACCATTGTAAAACTGCAATGTTGTCAACCGCTTTCATGCTCAGAAGAAAGCTCTAAATCTCATCATTGTGGATAGTGAGCTTGGACTCTTTCAGCCACATTTCTCCCTTCAAAGACTTTAGAAATGATCCCTGAAAGTATAGCCCTAACAATTAGGATTTTCAGATTTTTCCCACCTATACGGTTTAACCTTTTTACTGAAGCTGAGAACATTTTCTAAAGTTCCGAGTTTGAGTTGTGAAACAAAAAGGTTGTGTCAAATGTCAGTAAAAACAAAATAGTTTTTCAAAGTATGTTGAAGGTTTATATGGAAATCAATGAAATCCTTTAAACATGAGTATGATAGAGTACATGTTGTCATCAGTTGCGTCGAGATCTAGGCTGAGTTCAACTATTCCAGATGTTAACGCAGCCTTACTAAAGAAAATCTCAACATAAAAAAAGTATAAAATATTTGTCATGCCACAACATCTCTTTCCTACAATCAAAAATCCGGACTCAGGGCATATGTTACCTGAGTTTTGATACCTTTGTACTAAAAAAAAACTTTATAGCAGCCTCCTGAGCTTTGGCTCAAAAATACAAAACTTTCTTAAGTTTATTATATGGTTAACTGTAGATTAAAAAAGAAGATAAAGCAAGTAACACTGTAGAGAATTGAAAAGCATGGTTTAACACTTTAATTTAACATAACTTGGTGTTACATACTACACTCACCACTCTGAAAGAACTTTCTTCTATTACTTCTTTTGAAAATAAGAAGAACACAGTCATCAAAAGCAGACAACCATTGCAAAACTGCAATGTTGTCAACCGCTTTCATGCTCAGAAGAAAGCTCTAAATCTCATCATTGTGGATAGTGAGCTTGGACTCTTTCAGCCACATTTCTTCCTTCAAAGACTTTAGAAATGATCCCTGAAAGTATAGCCCTAACAATTAGGATTTTCAGATTTTTCCCACCTATACGGTTTAACCTTTTAACTGAAGCTGAGAGCATTTTCTAAAGTTCCGAGTTTGAGTTGTGAAACAAAAAGGTTGTGTCAAATGTCAGTAAAAACAAAATAGTTTTTCAAAGTATGTTGAAGGTTTATATGGAAATCCTTTAAACATGAGTATGATAGAGTCCATGTTGTCATCAGTTGCGTCGAGATCTAGGCTGAGTTCAACTATTCCAGATGTTAACCCAGCCTTACTAAAGAAAATCTCAACATAAAAAAGTATAAAATATTTGTCATGCCACAACATCTCTTTCCTACAATCTTAAAACCGGACTCAGGGCATATGTTACCTGAGTTTTGATACTTTTGTAATAAAAAAAACTTTATAGCAGCCTCGTGAGCTTTGGCTCGAAAATACTAAACTTTCTTAAGTTTATTATATGGTTAACTGTAGATTAAAAAATGAAGAGAGAGCAAGTAACACAGTAGAGAATTGAAACGCATGGTTTAACACTATAATTTAACATAACTTAGTGTTACATACTACACTCACCACTCTGAAAGAACTTTCTTCTATTACTTCTTTTGAAAAAAAGAAGAACACAGTCATCAAAAGCAGACAACCATTGCAAAACTGCAATGTTGTCAACCGCTTTCATGCTCAGAAGAAAGCTCTAAATCTCATCATTGTGGATAGTGAGCTTGGACTCTTTCAGCCACATTTCTCCCTTCAAAGACTTTAGAAATGATCCCTGAAAGTATAACCCTAACAATTAGGATTTTCAGATTTTTCCCACCTATACGGTTTAACCTTTTAACTGAAGCTGAGATCATTTTCAAAAGTTCCGAGTTTGAGTTGTGAAACAAAAAGGTTGTGTCAAATGTCAGTTAAAACAAAATAGTTTTTCAAAGTATGTTGAAGGTTTATATGGAAATCAATGAAATCCTTTAAACATGAGTATGATAGAGTACATGTTGTCATCAGTTGCGTCGAGATCTAGGCTGAGTTCAACTATTCCAGATGTTAACCCAGCCTTACTAAAGAAAATCTCAACATAAAAAAAGTATAAAATATTTGTCATGCCACAACATCTCTTTCCTACAATCAAAAAACCGGACTCAGGGCATATGTTACCTGAGTTTTGATACTTTTGTAATAAAAAAAAACTTTATAGCAGCCTCGTGAGCTTTGGCTCAAAAATACAAAACTTTCTTAAGTTTATTATATGGTTAACTGTAGATTATTAAAGAAGATAAAGCAAGCAACACTGTAGAGAATTGAAATGCATGGTTTAACACTTTAATTTAACATAACTTGGTGTTACATACTGCACTCACCACTCTGAAAGAACTTTCTTCTATTACTTCTTTTGAAAAAAAGAAGAACACAGTCATCAAAAGCAGCCAACCATTGTAAAACTGCAATGTTGTCAACCGCTTTCATGCTCAGAAGAAAGCTCTAAATCTCATCATTGTGGATAGTGAGCTTGGACTCTTTCAGCCACATTTCTCCCTTCAAAGACTTTAGAAATGATCCCTGAAAGTATAGCCCTAACAATTAGGATTTTCAGATTTTTCCCACCTATACGGTTTAACCTTTTTACTGAAGCTGAGAACATTTTCTAAAGTTCCGAGTTTGAGTTGTGAAACAAAAAGGTTGTGTCAAATGTCAGTAAAAACAAAATAGTTTTTCAAAGTATGTTGAAGGTTTATATGGAAATCAATGAAATCCTTTAAACATGAGTATGATAGAGTACATGTTGTCATCAGTTGCGTCGAGATCTAGGCTGAGTTCAACTATTCCAGATGTTAACGCAGCCTTACTAAAGAAAATCTCAACATAAAAAAAGTATAAAATATTTGTCATGCCACAACATCTCTTTCCTACAATCAAAAAACCGGACTCAGGGCATATGTTACCTGAGTTTTGATACCTTTGTACTAAAAAAAAACTTTATAGCAGCCTCCTGAGCTTTGGCTCAAAAATACAAAACTTTCTTAAGTTTATTATATGGTTAACTGTAGATTAAAAAAGAAGATAAAGCAAGTAACACTGTAGAGAATTGAAAAGCATGGTTTAACACTTTAATTTAACATATCTTGGTGTTACATACTACACTCACCACTCTGAAAGAACTTTCTTCTATTACTTCTTTTGAAATAAAGAAGAACACAGTCATCAAAAGCAGACAACCATTGCAAAACTGCAATGTTGTCAACCGCTTTCATGCTCAGAAGAAAGCTCTAAATCTCATCATTGTGGATAGTGAGCTTGGACTCTTTCAGCCACATTTCTCCCTTCAAAGACTTTAGAAATGATCTCTGAAAGTATAGCCCTAACAATTAGGATTTTCAGATTTTTCCCACCTATACGGTTTAACCTTTTAACTGAAGCCGAGATCCTTTTCAAAAGTTCCGAGTTTGAGTTGTGAAACAAAAAGGTTGTGTCAAATGTCAGTAAAAACAAAATAGTTTTTCAAAGTATGTTGAAGGTTTATATGGAAATCCTTCAAACATGAGTATGATAGAGTACATGTTGTCATCAGTTGCGTCGAGATCTAGGCTGACTTCAACTATTCCAGATGTTAACCCAGCCTTACTAAAGAAAATCTCAACATAAAAAAAGTATAAAATATTTGTCATGCCACAACATCTCTTTCCTACAATCATAAAACCGGACTCAGGGCATATGTTACATGAGTTTTGATACTTTTGTACAAAAAAAATTTATAGCAGCCTCGTGAGCTTTAGCTCAAAAATACAAAACTTTCTTAAGTTTATTATATGGTTAACTGTAGATTAAAAAAGAAGATAAAGCAAGTAACACTGTAGAGAATTGAAAAGCATGGTTTAACACTTTAATTTAACATAACTTGGTGTTACATACTACACTCACCACTCTGAAAGAACTTTCTTCTATTACTTCTTTTGAAAAAAAGAACACAGTCATCAAAAGCAGACAACCATTGCAAAACTGCAATGTAGTCAACCGCTTTCATGCTCAGAAGAAAGCTCTAAATCTCATCATTGTGGATAGTGAGCTTGGACTCTTTCAGCCACATTTCTCCCTTCAAAGACTTTTGAAATGATCTCTGAAAGTATAGCCCTAACAATTAGGATTTTCAGATTTTTCCCACCTATACGGTTTAACCTTTTAACTGAAGCCGAGATCCTTTTCAAAAGTTCCGAGTTTGAGTTGTGAAACAAAAAGGTTGTGTCAAATGTCAGTAAAAACAAAATAGTTTTTCAAAGTATGTTGAAGGTTTATATGGAAATCAATGAAATCCTTTAAACATGAGTATGATAGAGTCCATGTTGTCATCAGTTGCGTCGAGATCTAGGCTGAGTTCAACTATTCCAGATGTTAACCCAGCCTTACTAAAGAAAATCTCAACATAAAAAAAGTATAAAATATTTGTCATGCCACAACATCTCTTTCCTACAATCATAAAACCGGACTCAGGGCATATGTTACCTGAGTTTTGATACCTTTATACTAAAAAAAACTTTATAGCAGCCTCCTAAGCTTTGGCTCAAAAATACAAAACTTTCTTAAGTTTATTATATGGTTAACTGTAGATTAAAAAAAGAAGATAGAGCAAGTAACACAGTAGAGAATTGAAACACATGGTTTAACACTTTAATTTAACATAACTTGGTGTTACATACTACACTCACCACTCTGAAAGAACTTTCTTCTATTACTTCTTTTGAAAAAAAGAAGAACACAGTCATCAAAAGCAGACAACCATTGCAAAACTGCAATGTAGTCAACCGCTTTCATGCTCAGAAGAAAGCTCTAAATCTCATCATTGTGGATAGTGAGCTTGGACTCTTTCAGCCACATTTCTCCCTTCAAAGACTTTTGAAATGATCTCTGAAAGTATAGCCCTAACAATTAGGATTTTCAGATTTTTCCCACCTATACGGTTTAACCTTTTAACTGAAGCCGAGATCCTTTTCAAAAGTTCCGAGTTTGAGTTGTGAAACAAAAAGGTTGTGTCAAATGTCAGTAAAAACAAAATAGTTTTTCAAAGTATGTTGAAGGTTTATATGGAAATCAATGAAATCCTTTAAACATGAGTATGATAGAGTACATGTTGTCATCAGTTGCGTCGAGATCTAGGCTGAGTTCAACTATTCCAGATGTTAACCCAGCCTTACTAAAGAATATCTCAACATAAAAAAAGTATAAAATATTTGTCATGCCACAACATCTCTTTCCTACAATCAAAAAACCGGACTCAGGGCATATGTTACCTGAGTTTTGATACTTTTGTAATAAAAAAAACTTTATAGCAGCCTCGTGAGCTTTGGTTCAAAAATACAAAACTTTCTTAAGTTTATTATATGGTTAACTGTAGATTAAAAAAAGAAGATAGAGCAAGTAACACAGTAGAGAATTGAAACACATGGTTTAACACTTTAATTTAACATAACTTGGTGTTACATACTACACTCACCACTCTGAAAGAACTTTCTTCTATTACTTCTTTTGAAAAAAAGAAGAACACAGTCATCAAAAGCAGACAACCATTGCAAAAATGCAATGTTGTCAAACGCTTTCATGCTCAGAAGAAAGCTCTAAATCTCATCATTGTGGATAGTGAGCTTGGACTCTTTCAGCCACATTTCTCCCTTCAAAGACTTTAGAAATGATCCCTGAAAGTATAGCCCTAACAATTAGGATTTTCAGATTTTTCACACCTATACGGTTTAACCTTTTAACTGAAGCTGAGATCATTTTCAAAAGTTCCGAGTTTGAGTTGTGAAACAAAAAGGTTGTGTCAAATGTCAGTAAAAACAAAATAGTTTTTCAAAGTATGTTGAAGGTTTATATGGAAATCCTTCAAACATGAGTATGATAGAGTACATGTTGTCATCAGTTGCGTCGAGATCTAGGCTGAGTTCAACTATTCCAGATGTTAACCCAGCCTTACTAAAGAAAATCTCAACATAAAAAAAGTATAAAATATTTGTCATGCCACAACATCTCTTTCCTACAATCATAAAACCGGACTCAGGGCATATGTTACCTGAGTTTTGATACTTTTGTACTAAAAAAATTTATAGCAGCCTCGTGAGCTTTAGCTCAAAAATACAAAACTTTCTTAAGTTTATTATATGGTTAACTGTAGATTAAAAAAGAAGATAAAGCAAGTAACACTGTAGAGAATTGAAATGCATGGTTTAACACTTTAATTTAACATAACTTGGTGTTACATACTACACTCACCACTCTGAAAGAACTTTCTTCTATTACTTCTTTTGAAATAAAGAAGAACACAGTCATCAAAAGCAGACAACCATTGCAAAACTGCAATGTTGTCAACCGCTTTCATGCTCAGAAAAAAGCTCTAAATCTCATCATTGTGGATAGTGAGCTTGGACTCTTTCAGCCACATTTCTCCCTTCAAAGACTTTAGAAATGATCGCTGAAAGTATAGCCCTAACAATTAGGATTTTCAGATTTTTCCCACCTATACGGTTTAACCTTTTAACTGAAGCCGAGATCCTTTTCAAAAGTTCCGAGTTTGAGTTGTGAAACAAAAAGGTTGTGTCAAATGTCAGTAAAAACAAAATAGTTTTTCAAAGTATGTTGAAGGTTTATATGGAAATCCTTCAAACATGAGTATGATAGAGTACATGTTGTCATCAGTTGCGTCGAGATCTAGGCTGAGTTCAACTATTCCAGATGTTAACCCAGCCTTACTAAAGAAAATCTCAACATAAATAAGTATAAAATATTTGTCATGCCACAACATCTCTTGCCTACAATCTTAAAACCGGACTCAGGGCATATGTTACCTGAGTTTTGATACTTTTGTAATAAAAAAAACTTTATAGCAGCCTCGTGAGCTTTGGCTCGAAAATACAAAACTTTCTTGAGTTTATTATATGGTTAACTGTAGATTAAAAAAGAAGATAAAGCAAGTAACACTGTAGAGAATTGAAATGCATGGTTTAACACTTTAATTTAACATAACTTGGTGTTACATACTACACTCACCACTCTGAAAGAACTTTCTTCTATTACTTCTTTTGAAAAAAAGAAGAACACAGTCATCAAAAGCAGCCAACCATTGTAAAACTGCAATGTTGTCAACCGCTTTCATGCTCAGAAGAAAGCTCTAAATCTCTTCATTGTGGATAGTGAGCTTGGACTCTTTCAGCCACATTTCTCCCTTCAAAGACTTTAGAAATGATCCCTGAAAGTATAGCCCTAACAATTAGGATTTTCAGATTTTTCCCACCTATACGGTTTAACCTTTTAACTGAAGCTGAGATCATTTTCAAAAGTTCCGAGTTTGAGTTGTGAAACAAAAAGGTTGTGTCAAATGTCAGTAAAAACAAAATAGTTTTTCAAAGTATGTTGAAGGTTTATATGGAAATCAATGAAATCCTTTAAACATGAGTATGATAGAGTACATGTTGTCATCAGTTGCGTCGAGATCTAGGCTGAGTTCAACTATTCCAGATGTTAACCCAGCCTTACTAAAGAAAATCTCAACTTAAAAAAAGTATAAAATATTTGTCATGCCACAACATCTCTTTCCTACAATCAAAAAACCGGACTCAGGGCATATGTTACCTGAGTTTTGATACTTTTGTAATAAAAAAAACTTTATAGCAGCCTCGTGAGCTTTGGTTCAAAAATACAAAACTTTCTTAAGTTTATTATATGGTTAACTGTAGATTAAAAAAAGAAGATAGAGCAAGTAACACAGTAGAGAATTGAAACACATGGTTTAACACTTTAATTTAACATAACTTGGTGTTACATACTACACTCACCACTCTGAAAGAACTTTCTTCTATTACTTCTTTTGAAAAAAAGAAGAACACAGTCATCAAAAGCAGACAACCATTGCAAAACTGCAATGTAGTCAACCACTTTCATGCTCAGAAGAAAGCTCTAAATCTCATCATTGTGGATAGTGAGCTTGGACTCTTTCAGCCACATTTCTCCCTTCAAAGACTTTAGAAATGATCCCTGAAAGTATAGCCCTAACAATTAGGATTTTCAGATTTTTCCCACCTATACGGTTTAACCTTTTAACTGAAGCTGAGATCATTTTCAAAAGTTCCGAGTTTGAGTTGTGAAACAAAAAGGTTGTGTCAAATGTCAGTAAAAGCAAAATAGTTTTTCAAAGTATGTTGAAGGTTTATATGGAAATCAATGAAATCCTTTAAACATGAGTATGATAGAGTACATGTTGTCATCAGTTGCGTCGAGATCTAGGCTGAGTTCAACTATTCCAGATGTTAACCCAGCCTTACTAAAGAAAATCTCAACATAAAAAAAGTATAAAATATTTGTCATGCCACAACATCTCTTTCCTACAATCAAAAAACCGGACTCAGGGCATATGTTACCTGAGTTTTGATACTTTTGTAATAAAAAAAACTTTATAGCAGCCTCGTGAGCTTTGGCTCAAAAATACAAAACTTTCTTAAGTTTATTATATGGTTAACTGTAGATTATTAAAGAAGATAAAGCAAGTAACACTGTAGAGAATTGAAATGCATGGTTTAACACTTTAATTTAACATAACTTGGTGTTACATACTACACTCACCACTCTGAAAGAACTTTCTTCTATTACTTCTTTTGAAAATAAGAAGAACACAGTCATCAAAAGCAGCCAACCATTGTAAAACTGCAATGTTGTCAACCGCTTTCATGCTCAGAAGAAAGCTCTAAATCTCATCATTGTGGATAGTGAGCTTGGACTCTTTCAGCCACATTTCTCCCTTCAAAGATTTTAGAAATGATCCCTGAAAGTATAGCCCTAACAATTAGGATTTTCAGATTTTTCACACCTATACGGTTTAACCTTTTAACTGAAGCTGAGATCATTTTCAAAAGTTCCGAGTTTGAGTTGTGAAACAAAAAGGTTGTGTCAAATGTCAGTAAAAACAAAATAGTTTTTCAAAGTATGTTGAAGGTTTATATGGAAATCCTTCAAATATGAGTATGATAGAGTACATGTTGTCATCAATTGCGTCGAGATCTAGGCTGAGTTCAACTATTCCAGATGTTAACCCAGCCTTACTAAAGAAAATCTCAACATAAAAAAAGTATAAAATATTTGTCATGCCACAACATCTCTTTCCTACAATCATAAAACCGGACTCAGGGCATATGTTACCTGAGTTTTGATACTTTTGTACTAAAAAAATTTATAGCAGCCTCGTGAGCTTTAGCTCAAAAATACAAAACTTTCTTAAGTTTATTATATGGTTAACTGTAGATTAAAAAAGAAGATAAAGCAAGTAACACTGTAGAGATTTGAAATGCATGGTTTAACACTTTAATTTAACATAACTTGGTGTTACATACTACACTCACCACTCTGAAAGAACTTTCTTCTATTACTTCTTTTGAAAAAAAGAAGAACACAGTCATCAAAAGCAGACAACCATTGCAAAACTGCAATGTTGTCAACCGCTTTCATGCTCAGAAGAAAGCTCTAAATCTCATCATTGTGGATAGTGAGCTTGGACTCTTTCAGCCACATTTCTCCCTTCAAAGACTTTAGAAATGATCTCTGAAAGTATAGCCCTAACAATTAGGATTTTCAGATTTTTCCCACCTATACTGTTTAACCTTTTAACTGAAGCCGAGATCCTTTTCAAAAGTTCCGAGTTTGAGTTGTGAAACAAAAAGGTTGTGTCAAATGTCAGTAAAAACAAAATAGTTTTTCAAAGTATGTTGAAGGTTTATATGGAAATCCTTCAAACATGAGTATGATAGAGTACATGTTGTCATCAGTTGCGTCGAGATCTAGGCTGAGTTCAACTATTCCAGATGTTAACCCAGCCTTACTAAAGAATATCTCAACATAAAAAAAGTATCAAATATTTGTCATGCCACAACATCTCTTTCCTACAATCAAAAAACCGGACTCAGGGCATATGTTACCTGAGTTTTGATACCTTTGTACTAAAAAAAACTTTATAGCAGCCTCGTGAGCTTTAGCTCAAAAATACAAAACTTTCTTAAGTTTATTATATGGTTAACTGTAGATTAAAAAAGAAGATAAAGCAAGTAACACTGTAGAGAATTGAAATGCATGGTTTAACACTTTAATTTAACATAACTTGGTGTTACATACTACACTCACCACTCTGAAAGAACATTCTTCTATTACTTCTTTTGAAAAAAAGAAGAACACAGTCATCAAAAGCAGACAACCATTGCAAAACTGCAATGTTGTCAACCACTTTCATGCTCAGAAGAAAGCTCTAAATCTCATCATTGTGGATAGTGAGCTTGGACTCTTTCAGCCACATTTCTCCCTTCAAAGACTTTAGAAATGATCTCTGAAAGTATAGCCCTAACAATTAGGATTTTCAGATTTTTCCCACCTATACTGTTTAACCTTTTAACTGAAGCCGAGATCCTTTTCAAAAGTTCCGAGTTTGAGTTGTGAAACAAAAAGGTTGTGTCAAATGTCAGTAAAAACAAAATAGTTTTTCAAAGTATGTTGAAGGTTTATATGGAAATCAATGAAATCCTTTAAACATGAGTATGATAGAGTACATGTTGTCATCAGTTGCGTCGAGATCTAGGCTGAGTTCAACTATTCCAGATGTTAACCCAGCCTTACTAAAGAAAATCTCAACATAAAAAAAGTATAAAATATTTGTCATGCCACAACATCTCTTTCCTACAATCAAAAAACCGGACTCAGGGCATATGTTACCTGAGTTTTGATACCTTTGTACTAAAAAAAAACTTTATAGCAGCCTCCTGAGCTTTGGCTCAAAAATACAAAACTTTCTTAAGTTTATTATATGGTTAACTGTAGATTAAAAAAGAAGATAAAGCAAGTAACACTGTAGAGAATTGAAAAGCATGGTTTAACACTTTAATTTAACATAACTTGGTGTTACATACTACACTCACCACTCTGAAAGAACTTTCTTCTATTACTTCTTTTGAAAAAAAGAAGAACACAGTCATCAAAAGCAGACAACCATTGCAAAACTGCAATGTTGTCAACCGCTTTCATGCTCAGAAGAAAGCTCTAAATCTCATCATTGTGGATAGTGAGCTTGGACTCTTTCAGCCACATTTCTCCCTTCAAAGACTTTAGAAATGATCTCTGAAAGTATAGCCCTAACAATTAGGATTTTCAGATTTTTCCCACCTATACGGTTTAACCTTTTAACTGAAGCTGAGAGCATTTTCTAAAGTTCCGAGTTTGAGTTGTGAAACAAAAAGGTTGTGTCAAATGTCAGTAAAAACAAAATAGTTTTTCAAAGTATGTGAAGGTTTATATGGAAATCCTTTAAACATGAGTATGATAGAGTACATGTTGTCATCAGTTGCGTCGAGATCTAGGCTGAGTTCAACTATTCCAGATGTTAACCCAGCCTTACTAAAGAAAATCTCAACATAAAAAAAGTATAAAATATTTGTCATGCCACAACATCTCTTTCCTACAATCAAAAAACCGGACTCAGGGCATATGTTACCTGAGTTTTGATACCTTTGTACTAAAAAAAAACTTTATAGCAGCCTCCTGAGCTTTGGCTCAAAAATACAAAACTTTCTTAAGTTTATTATATGGTTAACTAGATTAAAAAAAGAAGATAGAGCAAGTAACACAGTAGAGAATTGAAACACATGGTTTAACACTTTAATTTAACATAACTTGGTGTTACATACTACACTCACCACTCTGAAAGAACTTTCTTCTATTATTTCTTTTGAAAAAAAGAAGAACACAGTCATCAAAAGCAGACAACCATTGCTAAACTGCAATGTTGTCAACCGCTTTCATGCTCAGAAGAAAGCTCTAAATCTCATCATTGTGGATGGTGAGCTTGGTCTCTTTCAGCCACATTTCTCCCTTCAAAGACTTTAGAAATGATCCCTGAAAGTATAGCCCTAACAATTAGGATTTTCAGATTTTTCCCACCTATACGGTTTAACCTTTTAACTGAAGCTGAGATAATTTTCAAAAGTTCCGAGTTTGAGTTGTGAAACAAAAAGGTTGTGTCAAATGTCAGTAAAAACAAAATAGTTTTTCAAAGTATGTTGAAGGTTTATATGGAAATCAATGAAATCCTTTAAACATGAGTATGATAGAGTACATGTTGTCATCAGTTGCGTCGAGATCTAGGCTGACTTCAACTATTCCAGATGTTAACCCAGCCTTACTAAAGAAAATCTCAACATAAAAAAAGTATAAAATATTTGTCATGCCACAACATCTCTTTCCTACAATCATAAAACCGGACTCAGGGCATATGTTACCTGAGTTTTGATACTTTTGTACAAAAAAAATTTTATAGCAGCCTCGTGAGCTTTAGCTCAAAAATACAAAACTTTCTTAAGTTTATTATATGGTTAACTGTAGATTAAAAAAGAAGATAAAGCAAGTAACACTGTAGAGAATTGAAAAGCATGGTTTAACACTTTAATTTAACATAACTTGGTGTTACATACTACACTCACCACTCTGAAAGAACTTTCTTCTATTACTTCTTTTGAAAAAAGGAAGAACACAGTCATCAAAAGCAGACAACCATTGCAAAACTGCAATGTAGTCAACCGCTTTCATGCTCAGAAGAAAGCTCTAAATCTCATCATTGTGGATAGTGAGCTTGGACTCTTTCAGCCACATTTCTCCCTTCAAAGACTTTTGAAATGATCTCTGAAAGTATAGCCCTAACAATTAGGATTTTCAGATTTTTCCCACCTATACGGTTTAACCTTTTAACTGAAGCCGAGATCCTTTTCAAAAGTTCCGAGTTTGAGTTGTGAAACAAAAAGGTTGTGTCAAATGTCAGTAAAAACAAAATAGTTTTTCAAAGTATGTTGAAGGTTTATATGGAAATCAATGAAATCCTTTAAACATGAGTATGATAGAGTACATGTTGTCATCAGTTGCCTCGAGATCTAGGCTGAGTTCAACTATTCCAGATGTTAACCCAGCCTTACTAAAGAAAATCTCAACATAAAAAAGTATAAAATATTTGTCATGCCACAACATCTCTTTCCTACAATCAAAAAACCGGATTCAGGGCATATGTTACCTGAGTTTTGATACTTTTGTACTAAAAAAAACTTTATAGCAGCCTCCTGAGCTTTGGCTCAAAAATACAAAACTTTCTTAAGTTTATTATATGGTTAACTGTAGATTAAAAAAGAAGATAGAGCAAGTAACACTGTAGAGAATTGAAATGCATGGTTTAACACTTTAATTTAACATAACTTGGTGTTACATACTACACTCACCACTCTGAAAGAACTTTCTTCTATTACTTCTTTTGAAAAAAAGAAGAACACAGTCATCAAAAGCAGACAACCATTGCAAAACTGCAATGTTGTCAACCGCTTTCATGCTCAGAAGAAAGCTCTAAATCTCATCATTGTGCATAGTGAGCTTGGACTCTTTCAGCCACATTTCTCCCTTCAAAGACTTTAGAAATGATCCCTGAAAGTATAGCCCTAACAATTAGGATTTTCAGATTTTTCCCACCTATACGGTTTAACCTTTTAACTGAAGCTGAGAGCATTTTCTAAAGTTCCGAGTTTGAGTTGTGAAACAAAAAGGTTGTGTCAAATGTCAGTAAAAACAAAATAGTTTTTCAAAGTATGTTGAAGGTTTATATGGAAATCCTTCAAACATGAGTATGATAGAGTACATGTTGTCATCAGTTGCGTCGAGATCTAGGCTGAGTTCAACTATTCCAGATGTTAACCCAGCCTTACTAAAGAATATCTCAACATAAAAAAAGTATAAAATATTTGTCATGCCACAACATCTCTTTCCTACAATCAAAAAACCGGACTCAGGGCATATGTTACCTGAGTTTTGATACCTTTGTACTAAAAAAAACTTTATAGCAGCCTCCTGAGCTTTGGCTCAAAAATACAAAACTTTCTTAAGTTTATTATATGGTTAACTAGATTAAAAAAAGAAGATAGAGCAAGTAACACAGTAGAGAATTGAAACACATGGTTTAACACTTTAATTTAACATAACTTGGTGTCACATACTACACTCACCACTCTGAAAGAACTTTCTTCTATTATTTCTTTTGAAAAAAAAGAAGAACACAGTAATCAAAAGCAGACAACCATTGCTAAACTGCAATGTTGTCAACCGCTTTCATGCTCAGAAGAAAGCTCTAAATCTCATCATTGTGGATGGTGAGCTTGGTCTCTTTCAGCCACATTTCTCCCTTCAAAGACTTTAGAAATGATCCCTGAAAGTATAGCCCTAACAATTAGGATTTTCAGATTTTTCCCACCTATACGGTTTAACCTTTTAACTGAAGCTGAGATAATTTTCAAAAGTTCCGAGTTTGAGTTGTGAAACAAAAAGGTTGTGTCAAATGTCAGTAAAAACAAAATAGTTTTTCAAAGTATGTTGAAGGTTTATATGGAAATCAATGAAATCCTTTAAACATGAGTATGATAGAGTACATGTTGTCATCAGTTGCGTCGAGATCTAGGCTGACTTCAACTATTCCAGATGTTAACCCAGCCTTACTAAAGAAAATCTCAACATAAAAAAAGTATAAAATATTTGTCATGCCACAACATCTCTTTCCTACAATCATAAAACCGGACTCAGGGCATATGTTACCTGAGTTTTGATACTTTTGTACAAAAAAAATTTATAGCAGCCTCGTGAGCTTTAGCTCAAAAATACAAAACTTTCTTAAGTTTATTATATGGTTAACTGTAGATTAAAAAAGAAGATAAAGCAAGTAACACTGTAGAGAATTGAAAAGCATGGTTTAACACTTTAATTTAACATAACTTGGTGTTACATACTACACTCACCACTCTGAAAGAACTTTCTTCTATTACTTCTTTTGAAAAAAAGAAGAACACAGTCATCAAAAGCAGACAACCATTGCAAAACTGCAATGTAGTCAACCACTTTCATGCTCAGAAGAAAGCTCTAAATCTCATTATTGTGGATAGTGAGCTTGGACTCTTTCAGCCACATTTCTCCCTTCAAAGACTTTTGAAATGATCTCTGAAAGTATAGCCCTAACAATTAGGATTTTCAGATTTTTCCCACCTATACGGTTTAACCTTTTAACTGAAGCCGAGATCCTTTTCAAAAGTTCCGAGTTTGAGTTGTGAAACAAAAAGGTTGTGTCAAATGTCAGTAAAAACAAAATAGTTTTTCAAAGTATGTTGAAGGTTTATATGGAAATCAATGAAATCCTTTAAACATGAGTATGATAGAGTACATGTTGTCATCAGTTGCGTCGAGATCTAGGCTGAGTTCAACTATTCCAGATGTTAACCCAGCCTTACTAAAGAAAATCTCAACATAAAAAAGTATAAAATATTTGTCATGCCACAACATCTCTTTCCTACAATCAAAAAACCGGATTCAGGGCATATGTTACCTGAGTTTTGATACTTTTGTACTAAAAAAAACTTTATAGCAGCCTCCTGAGCTTTGGCTCAAAAATACAAAACTTTCTTAAGTTTATTATATGGTTAACTGTAGATTAAAAAAGAAGATAGAGCAAGTAACACTGTAGAGAATTGAAATGCATGGTTTAACACTTTAATTTAACATAACTTGGTGTTACATACTACACTCACCACTCTGAAAGAACTTTCTTCTATTACTTCTTTTGAAAAAAAGAAGAACACAGTCATCAAAAGCAGCCAACCATTGTAAAACTGCAATGTTGTCAACCGCTTTCATGCTCAGAAGAAAGCTCTAAATCTCATCATTGTGGATAGTGAGCTTGGACTCTTTCAGCCACATTTCTCCCTTCAAAGACATTAGAAATGATCCCTGAAAGTATAGCCCTAACAATTAGGATTTTCAGATTTTACCCACCTATACGGTTTAACCTTTTAACTGAAGCTGAGAACATTTTCTAAAGTTCCGAGTTTGAGTTGTGAAACAAAAAGGTTGTGTCAAATGTCAGTAAAAACAAAATAGTTTTTCAAAGTATGTTGAAGGTTTATATGGAAATCAATGAAATCCTTTAAACATGAGTATGATAGAGTACATGTTGTCATCAGTTGCGTCGAGATCTAGGCTGAGTTCAACTATTCCAGATGTTAACCCAGCCTTACTAAAGAAAATCTCAACATAAAAAAAGTATAAAATATTTGTCATGCCACAACATCTCTTTCCTACAATCATAAAACCGGACTCAGGGCATATGTTACCTGAGTTTTGATACTTTTGTACTAAAAAAATTTATAGCAGCCTCGTGAGCTTTAGCTCAAAAATACAAAACTTTCTTAAGTTTATTATATGGTTAACTGTAGATTAAAAAAGAAGATAAAGCAAGTAACACTGTAGAGAATTGAAATGCATGGTTTAACACTTTAATTTAACATAACTTGGTGTTACATACTATACTCACCACTCTGAAAGAACTTTCTTCTATTACTTCTTTTGAAAAAAAGAAGAACACAGTCATCAAAAGCAGACAACCATTGCAAAACTGCAATGTTGTCAACCGCTTTCATGCTCAGAAGAAAGCTCTAAATCTCATCATTGTGGATAGTGAGCTTGGACTCTTTCAGCCACATTTCTCCCTTCAAAGACTTTAGAAATGATCCCTGAAAGTATAGCCCTAACAATTAGGATTTTCAGATTTTTCCCACCTATACGGTTAACCTCTTAACTGAAGCTGAGATCATTTTCAAAAGTTCCGAGTTGGAGTTGTGAAACAAAAAGGTTGTGTCAAATGTCAGTAAAAACAAAATAGTTTTTCAAAGTATGTTGAAGGTTTATATGGAAATCAATGAAATCCTTTAAACATGAGTATGATAGAGTACATGTTGTCATCAGTTGCGTCGAGATCTAGGCTGAGTTCAACTATTCCAGATGTTAACCCAGCCTTACTAAAGAAAATCTCAACATAAAAAAAGTATAAAATATTTGTCATGCCACAACATCTCTTTCCTACAATCAAAAAACCGGACTCAGGGCATATGTTACCTGAGTTTTAATACTTTTGTAATAAAAAAAACTTTATAGCAGCCTCCTGAGCTTTGGCTCAAAAATACAAAACTTTCTTAAGTTTATTATATGGTTAACTGTAGATTAAAAAGAAGATAAAGCAAGTAACACTGTAAAGAATTGAAAAGTATGGTTTAACACTTTAATTTAACATAACTTGGTGTTACATACTACACTCACCACTCTGAAATAACTTTCTTCTATTACTTCTTTTGAAAAAAAGAAGAACACAGTCATCAAAAGCAGACAACCATTGCAAAACTGCAATGTTGTCAACCGCTTTCATGCTCAGAAGAAAGCTCTAAATCTCATCATTGTTGATAGTGAGCTTGGACTCTTTCTGCCACATTTCTCCCTTCAAAGACTTTAGAAATGATTTCTGAAAGTATAGCCCTAACAATTAGGATTTTCAGATTTTTCCCACCTATACGGTTTAACCTTTTAACTGAAGCCGAGATCCTTTTCAAAAGTTCCGAGTTTGAGTTGTGAAACAAAAAGGTTGTGTCAAATGTCAGTAAAAACAAAATAGTTTTTCAAATTATGTTGAAGGTTTATATGGAAATCAATGAAATCCTTTAAACATGAGTATGATAGAGTACATGTTGTCATCAGTTGCGTCGAGATCTAGGCTGAGTTCAACTATTCCAGATGTTAACCCAGCCTTACTAAAGAAAATCTCAACATAAAAAAAGTATAAAATATTTGTCATGCCACAACATCTCTTTCCTACAATCATAAAACCGGACTCAGGGCATATGTTACCTGAGTTTTGATACTTTTGTACTAAAAAAATTTATAGCAGCCTCGTGAGCTTTAGCTCAAAAATACAAAACTTTCTTAAGTTTATTATATGGTTAACTGTAGATTAAAAAAGAAGATAAAGCAAGTAACACTGTAGAGAATTGAAATGCATGGTTTAACACTTTAATTTAACATAACTTGGTGTTACATACTATACTCACCACTCTGAAAGAACTTTCTTCTATTACTTCTTTTGAAAAAAAGAAGAACACAGTCATCAAAAGCAGCCAACCATTGTAAAACTGCAATGTTGTCAACCGCTTTCATGCTCAGAAGAAAGCTCTAAATCTCATCATTGTGGATAGTGAGCTTGGACTCTTTCAGCCACATTTCTCCCTTCAAAGACTTTAGAAATGATCCCTGAAAGTATAGCCCTAACAATTAGGATTTTCAGATTTTTCCCACCTATACGGTTTAACCTTTTTACTGAAGCTGAGAACATTTTCTAAAGTTCCGAGTTTGAGTTGTGAAACAAAAAGGTTGTGTCAAATGTCAGTAAAAACAAAATAGTTTTTCAAAGTATGTTGAAGGTTTATATGGAAATCAATGAAATCCTTTAAACATGAGTATGATAGAGTACATGTTGTCATCAGTTGCGTCGAGATCTAGGCTGAGTTCAACTATTCCAGATGTTAACGCAGCCTTACTAAAGAAAATCTCAACATAAAAAAAGTATAAAATATTTGTCATGCCACAACATCTCTTTCCTACAATCAAAAATCCGGACTCAGGGCATATGTTACCTGAGTTTTGATACCTTTGTACTAAAAAAAAACTTTATAGCAGCCTCCTGAGCTTTGGCTCAAAAATACAAAACTTTCTTAAGTTTATTATATGGTTAACTGTAGATTAAAAAAGAAGATAAAGCAAGTAACACTGTAGAGAATTGAAAAGCATGGTTTAACACTTTAATTTAACATAACTTGGTGTTACATACTACACTCACCACTCTGAAAGAACTTTCTTCTATTACTTCTTTTGAAAATAAGAAGAACACAGTCATCAAAAGCAGACAACCATTGCAAAACTGCAATGTTGTCAACCGCTTTCATGCTCAGAAGAAAGCTCTAAATCTCATCATTGTGGATAGTGAGCTTGGACTCTTTCAGCCACATTTCTTCCTTCAAAGACTTTAGAAATGATCCCTGAAAGTATAGCCCTAACAATTAGGATTTTCAGATTTTTCCCACCTATACGGTTTAACCTTTTAACTGAAGCTGAGAGCATTTTCTAAAGTTCCGAGTTTGAGTTGTGAAACAAAAAGGTTGTGTCAAATGTCAGTAAAAACAAAATAGTTTTTCAAAGTATGTTGAAGGTTTATATGGAAATCCTTTAAACATGAGTATGATAGAGTCCATGTTGTCATCAGTTGCGTCGAGATCTAGGCTGAGTTCAACTATTCCAGATGTTAACCCAGCCTTACTAAAGAAAATCTCAACATAAAAAAAGTATAAAATATTTGTCATGCCACAACATCTCTTTCCTACAATCATAAAACCGGACTCAGGGCATATGTTACCTGAGTTTTGATACCTTTATACTAAAAAAAACTTTATAGCAGCCTCCTAAGCTTTGGCTCAAAAATACAAAACTTTCTTAAGTTTATTATATGGTTAACTGTAGATTAAAAAAAGAAGATAGAGCAAGTAACACAGTAGAGAATTGAAACACATGGTTTAACACTTTAATTTAACATAACTTGGTGTTACATACTACACTCACCACTCTGAAAGAACTTTCTTCTATTACTTCTTTTGAAAAAAAGAAGAACACAGTCATCAAAAGCAGACAACCATTGCAAAACTGCAATGTAGTCAACCGCTTTCATGCTCAGAAGAAAGCTCTAAATCTCATCATTGTGGATAGTGAGCTTGGACTCTTTCAGCCACATTTCTCCCTTCAAAGACTTTTGAAATGATCTCTGAAAGTATAGCCCTAACAATTAGGATTTTCAGATTTTTCCCACCTATACGGTTTAACCTTTTAACTGAAGCCGAGATCCTTTTCAAAAGTTCCGAGTTTGAGTTGTGAAACAAAAAGGTTGTGTCAAATGTCAGTAAAAACAAAATAGTTTTTCAAAGTATGTTGAAGGTTTATATGGAAATCAATGAAATCCTTTAAACATGAGTATGATAGAGTACATGTTGTCATCAGTTGCGTCGAGATCTAGGCTGAGTTCAACTATTCCAGATGTTAACCCAGCCTTACTAAAGAATATCTCAACATAAAAAAAGTATAAAATATTTGTCATGCCACAACATCTCTTTCCTACAATCAAAAAACCGGACTCAGGGCATATGTTACCTGAGTTTTGATACTTTTGTAATAAAAAAAACTTTATAGCAGCCTCGTGAGCTTTGGTTCAAAAATACAAAACTTTCTTAAGTTTATTATATGGTTAACTGTAGATTAAAAAAAGAAGATAGAGCAAGTAACACAGTAGAGAATTGAAACACATGGTTTAACACTTTAATTTAACATAACTTGGTGTTACATACTACACTCACCACTCTGAAAGAACTTTCTTCTATTACTTCTTTTGAAAAAAAGAAGAACACAGTCATCAAAAGCAGACAACCATTGCAAAAATTCAATGTTGTCAAACGCTTTCATGCTCAGAAGAAAGCTCTAAATCTCATCATTGTGGATAGTGAGCTTGGACTCTTTCAGCCACATTTCTCCCTTCAAAGACTTTAGAAATGATCCCTGAAAGTATAGCCCTAACAATTAGGATTTTCAGATTTTTCACACCTATACGGTTTAACCTTTTAACTGAAGCTGAGATCATTTTCAAAAGTTCCGAGTTTGAGTTGTGAAACAAAAAGGTTGTGTCAAATGTCAGTAAAAACAAAATAGTTTTTCAAAGTATGTTGAAGGTTTATATGGAAATCCTTCAAACATGAGTATGATAGAGTACATGTTGTCATCAGTTGCGTCGAGATCTAGGCTGAGTTCAACTATTCCAGATGTTAACCCAGCCTTACTAAAGAAAATCTCAACATAAAAAAAGTATAAAATATTTGTCATGCCACAACATCTCTTTCCTACAATCATAAAACCGGACTCAGGGCATATGTTACCTGAGTTTTGATACTTTTGTACTAAAAAAATTTATAGCAGCCTCGTGAGCTTTAGCTCAAAAATACAAAACTTTCTTAAGTTTATTATATGGTTAACTGTAGATTAAAAAAGAAGATAAAGCAAGTAACACTGTAGAGAATTGAAATGCATGGTTTAACACTTTAATTTAACATAACTTGGTGTTACATACTACACTCACCACTCTGAAAGAACTTTCTTCTATTACTTCTTTTGAAATAAAGAAGAACACAGTCATCAAAAGCAGACAACCATTGCAAAACTGCAATGTTGTCAACCGCTTTCATGCTCAGAAAAAAGCTCTAAATCTCATCATTGTGGATAGTGAGCTTGGACTCTTTCAGCCACATTTCTCCCTTCAAAGACTTTAGAAATGATCGCTGAAAGTATAGCCCTAACAATTAGGATTTTCAGATTTTTCCCACCTATACGGTTTAACCTTTTAACTGAAGCCGAGATCCTTTTCAAAAGTTCCGAGTTTGAGTTGTGAAACAAAAAGGTTGTGTCAAATGTCAGTAAAAACAAAATAGTTTTTCAAAGTATGTTGAAGGTTTATATGGAAATCCTTCAAACATGAGTATGATAGAGTACATGTTGTCATCAGTTGCGTCGAGATCTAGGCTGAGTTCAACTATTCCAGATGTTAACCCAGCCTTACTAAAGAATATCTCAACATAAAAAAAGTATAAAATATTTGTCATGCCACAACATCTCTTTCCTACAATCAAAAAACCGGACTCAGGGCATATGTTACCTGAGTTTTGATACCTTTGTACTAAAAAAAACTTTATAGCAGCCTCCTGAGCTTTGGCTCAAAAATACAAAACTTTCTTAAGTTTATTATAAGGTTAACTGTAGATTAAAAAAAGAAGATAGAGCAAGTAACACAGTAGAGAATTGAAACACATGGTTTAACACTTTAATTTAACATAACTTGGTGTTACATACTACACTCACCAATCTGAAAGAACTTTCTTCTATTATTTCTTTTGAAAAAAAGAAGAACACAGTCATCAAAAGCAGACAACCATTGCTAAACTGCAATGTTGTCAACCGCTTTCATGCTCAGAAGAAAGCTCTAAATCTCATCATTGTGGATGATGAGCTTGGTCTCTTTCAGCCACATTTCTCCCTTCAAAGACTTTAGAAATGATCCCTGAAAGTATAGCCCTAACAATTAGGATTTTCAGATTTTTCCCACCTATACGGTTTAACCTTTTAACTGAAGCTGAGATAATTTTCAAAAGTTCCGAGTTTGAGTTGTGAAACAAAAAGGTTGTGTCAAATGTCAGTAAAAACAAAATAGTTTTTCAAAGTATGTGAAGGTTTATATGGAAATCCTTTAAACATGAGTATGATAGAGTACATGTTGTCATCAGTTGCGTCGAGATCTAGGCTGAGTTCAACTATTCCAGATGTTAACCCAGCCTTACTAAAGAAAATCTCAACATAAATAAGTATAAAATATTTGTCATGCCACAACATCTCTTGCCTACAATCTTAAAACCGGACTCAGGGCATATGTTACCTGAGTTTTGATACTTTTGTAATAAAAAAAACTTTATAGCAGCCTCGTGAGCTTTGGCTCGAAAATACAAAACTTTCTTGAGTTTATTATATGGTTAACTGTAGATTAAAAAAGAAGATAAAGCAAGTAACACTGTAGAGAATTGAAATGCATGGTTTAACACTTTAATTTAACATAACTTGGTGTTACATACTACACTCACCACTCTGAAAGAACTTTCTTCTATTACTTCTTTTGAAAAAAAGAAGAACACAGTCATCAAAAGCAGCCAACCATTGTAAAACTGCAATGTTGTCAACCGCTTTCATGCTCAGAAGAAAGCTCTAAATCTCTTCATTGTGGATAGTGAGCTTGGACTCTTTCAGCCACATTTCTCCCTTCAAAGACTTTAGAAATGATCCCTGAAAGTATAGCCCTAACAATTAGGATTTTCAGATTTTTCCCACCTATACGGTTTAACCTTTTAACTGAAGCTGAGATCATTTTCAAAAGTTCCGAGTTTGAGTTGTGAAACAAAAAGGTTGTGTCAAATGTCAGTAAAAACAAAATAGTTTTTCAAAGTATGTTGAAGGTTTATATGGAAATCAATGAAATCCTTTAAACATGAGTATGATAGAGTACATGTTGTCATCAGTTGCGTCGAGATCTAGGCTGAGTTCAACTATTCCAGATGTTAACCCAGCCTTACTAAAGAAAATCTCAACTTAAAAAAAGTATAAAATATTTGTCATGCCACAACATCTCTTTCCTACAATCAAAAAACCGGACTCAGGGCATATGTTACCTGAGTTTTGATACTTTTGTAATAAAAAAAACTTTATAGCAGCCTCGTGAGCTTTGGTTCAAAAATACAAAACTTTCTTAAGTTTATTATATGGTTAACTGTAGATTAAAAAAAGAAGATAGAGCAAGTAACACAGTAGAGAATTGAAACACATGGTTTAACACTTTAATTTAACATAACTTGGTGTTACATACTACACTCACCACTCTGAAAGAACTTTCTTCTATTACTTCTTTTGAAAAAAAGAAGAACACAGTCATCAAAAGCAGACAACCATTGCAAAACTGCAATGTAGTCAACCGCTTTCATGCTCAGAAGAAAGCTCTAAATCTCATCATTGTGGATAGTGAGCTTGGACTCTTTCAGCCACATTTCTCCCTTCAAAGACTTTAGAAATGATCCCTGAAAGTATAGCCCCAACAATTAGGATTTTCAGATTTTTCCCACCTATACGGTTTAACCTTTTAACTGAAGCTGAGATCATTTTCAAAAGTTCCGAGTTTGAGTTGTGAAACAAAAAGGTTGTGTCAAATGTCAGTAAAAGCAAAATAGTTTTTCAAAGTATGTTGAAGGTTTATATGGAAATCAATGAAATCCTTTAAACATGAGTATGATAGAGTACATGTTGTCATCAGTTGCGTCGAGATCTAGGCTGAGTTCAACTATTCCAGATGTTAACCCAGCCTTACTAAAGAAAATCTCAACATAAAAAAAGTATAAAATATTTGTCATGCCACAACATCTCTTTCCTACAATCAAAAAACCGGACTCAGGGCATATGTTACCTGAGTTTTGATACTTTTGTAATAAAAAAAACTTTATAGCAGCCTCGTGAGCTTTGGCTCAAAAATACAAAACTTTCTTAAGTTTATTATATGGTTAACTGTAGATTATTAAAGAAGATAAAGCAAGTAACACTGTAGAGAATTGAAATGCATGGTTTAACACTTTAATTTAACATAACTTGGTGTTACATACTACACTCACCACTCTGAAAGAACTTTCTTCTATTACTTCTTTTGAAAATAAGAAGAACACAGTCATCAAAAGCAGCCAACCATTGTAAAACTGCAATGTTGTCAACCGCTTTCATGCTCAGAAGAAAGCTCTAAATCTCATCATTGTGGATAGTGAGCTTGGACTCTTTCAGCCACATTTCTCCCTTCAAAGATTTTAGAAATGATCCCTGAAAGTATAGCCCTAACAATTAGGATTTTCAGATTTTTCACACCTATACGGTTTAACCTTTTAACTGAAGCTGAGATCATTTTCAAAAGTTCCGAGTTTGAGTTGTGAAACAAAAAGGTTGTGTCAAATGTCAGTAAAAACAAAATAGTTTTTCAAAGTATGTTGAAGGTTTATATGGAAATCCTTCAAATATGAGTATGATAGAGTACATGTTGTCATCAATTGCGTCGAGATCTAGGCTGAGTTCAACTATTCCAGATGTTAACCCAGCCTTACTAAAGAAAATCTCAACATAAAAAAAGTATAAAATATTTGTCATGCCACAACATCTCTTTCCTACAATCATAAAACCGGACTCAGGGCATATGTTACCTGAGTTTTGATACTTTTGTACTAAAAAAATTTATAGCAGCCTCGTGAGCTTTAGCTCAAAAATACAAAACTTTCTTAAGTTTATTATATGGTTAACTGTAGATTAAAAAAGAAGATAAAGCAAGTAACACTGTAGAGATTTGAAATGCATGGTTTAACACTTTAATTTAACATAACTTGGTGTTACATACTACACTCACCACTCTGAAAGAACTTTCTTCTATTACTTCTTTTGAAAAAAAGAAGAACACAGTCATCAAAAGCAGACAACCATTGCAAAACTGCAATGTTGTCAACCGCTTTCATGCTCAGAAGAAAGCTCTAAATCTCATCATTGTGGATAGTGAGCTTGGACTCTTTCAGCCACATTTCTCCCTTCAAAGACTTTAGAAATGATCTCTGAAAGTATAGCCCTAACAATTAGGATTTTCAGATTTTTCCCACCTATACTGTTTAACCTTTTAACTGAAGCCGAGATCCTTTTCAAAAGTTCCGAGTTTGAGTTGTGAAACAAAAAGGTTGTGTCAAATGTCAGTAAAAACAAAATAGTTTTTCAAAGTATGTTGAAGGTTTATATGGAAATCCTTCAAACATGAGTATGATAGAGTACATGTTGTCATCAGTTGCGTCGAGATCTAGGCTGAGTTCAACTATTCCAGATGTTAACCCAGCCTTACTAAAGAATATCTCAACATAAAAAAAGTATCAAATATTTGTCATGCCACAACATCTCTTTCCTACAATCAAAAAACCGGACTCAGGGCATATGTTACCTGAGTTTTGATACCTTTGTACTAAAAAAAACTTTATAGCAGCCTCGTGAGCTTTAGCTCAAAAATACAAAACTTTCTTAAGTTTATTATATGGTTAACTGTAGATTAAAAAAGAAGATAAAGCAAGTAACACTGTAGAGAATTGAAATGCATGGTTTAACACTTTAATTTAACATAACTTGGTGTTACATACTACACTCACCACTCTGAAAGAACATTCTTCTATTACTTCTTTTGAAAAAAAGAAGAACACAGTCATCAAAAGCAGACAACCATTGCAAAACTGCAATGTTGTCAACCACTTTCATGCTCAGAAGAAAGCTCTAAATCTCATCATTGTGGATAGTGAGCTTGGACTCTTTCAGCCACATTTCTCCCTTCAAAGACTTTAGAAATGATCTCTGAAAGTATAGCCCTAACAATTAGGATTTTCAGATTTTTCCCACCTATACTGTTTAACCTTTTAACTGAAGCCGAGATCCTTTTCAAAAGTTCCGCGTTTGAGTTGTGAAACAAAAAGGTTGTGTCAAATGTCAGTAAAAACAAAATAGTTTTTCAAAGTATGTTGAAGGTTTATATGGAAATCAATGAAATCCTTTAAACATGAGTATGATAGAGTACATGTTGTCATCAGTTGCGTCGAGATCTAGGCTGAGTTCAACTATTCCAGATGTTAACCCAGCCTTACTAAAGAAAATCTCAACATAAAAAAAGTATAAAATATTTGTCATGCCACAACATCTCTTTCCTACAATCAAAAAACCGGACTCAGGGCATATGTTACCTGAGTTTTGATACCTTTGTACTAAAAAAAAACTTTATAGCAGCCTCCTGAGCTTTGGCTCAAAAATACAAAACTTTCTTAAGTTTATTATATGGTTAACTGTAGATTAAAAAAGAAGATAAAGCAAGTAACACTGTAGAGAATTGAAAAGCATGGTTTAACACTTTAATTTAACATAACTTGGTGTTACATACTACACTCACCACTCTGAAAGAACTTTCTTCTATTACTTCTTTTGAAAAAAAGAAGAACACAGTCATCAAAAGCAGACAACCATTGCAAAACTGCAATGTTGTCAACCGCTTTCATGCTCAGAAGAAAGCTCTAAATCTCATCATTGTGGATAGTGAGCTTGGACTCTTTCAGCCACATTTCTCCCTTCAAAGACTTTAGAAATGATCTCTGAAAGTATAGCCCTAACAATTAGGATTTTCAGATTTTTCCCACCTATACGGTTTAACCTTTTAACTGAAGCTGAGAGCATTTTCTAAAGTTCCGAGTTTGAGTTGTGAAACAAAAAGGTTGTGTCAAATGTCAGTAAAAACAAAATAGTTTTTCAAAGTATGTGAAGGTTTATATGGAAATCCTTTAAACATGAGTATGATAGAGTACATGTTGTCATCAGTTGCGTCGAGATCTAGGCTGAGTTCAACTATTCCAGATGTTAACCCAGCCTTACTAAAGAAAATCTCAACATAAAAAAAGTATAAAATATTTGTCATGCCACAACATCTCTTTCCTACAATCAAAAAACCGGACTCAGGGCATATGTTACCTGAGTTTTGATACCTTTGTACTAAAAAAAAACTTTATAGCAGCCTCCTGAGCTTTGGCTCAAAAATACAAAACTTTCTTAAGTTTATTATGCGGTTAACTAGATTAAAAAAAGAAGATAGAGCAAGTAACACAGTAGAGAATTGAAACACATGGTTTAACACTTTAATTTAACATAACTTGGTGTTACATACTACACTCACCACTCTGAAAGAACTTTCTTCTATTATTTCTTTTGAAAAAAAGAAGAACACAGTCATCAAAAGCAGACAACCATTGCTAAACTGCAATGTTGTCAACCGCTTTCATGCTCAGAAGAAAGCTCTAAATCTCATCATTGTGGATGGTGAGCTTGGTCTCTTTCAGCCACATTTCTCCCTTCAAAGACTTTAGAAATGATCCCTGAAAGTATAGCCCTAACAATTAGGATTTTCAGATTTTTCCCACCTATACGGTTTAACCTTTTAACTGAAGCTGAGATAATTTTCAAAAGTTCCGAGTTTGAGTTGTGAAACAAAAAGGTTGTGTCAAATGTCAGTAAAAACAAAATAGTTTTTCAAAGTATGTTGAAGGTTTATATGGAAATCAATGAAATCCTTTAAACATGAGTATGATAGAGTACATGTTGTCATCAGTTGCGTCGAGATCTAGGCTGACTTCAACTATTCCAGATGTTAACCCAGCCTTACTAAAGAAAATCTCAACATAAAAAAAGTATAAAATATTTGTCATGCCACAACATCTCTTTCCTACAATCATAAAACCGGACTCAGGGCATATGTTACCTGAGTTTTGATACTTTTGTACAAAAAAAATTTATAGCAGCCTCGTGAGCTTTAGCTCAAAAATACAAAACTTTCTTAAGTTTATTATATGGTTAACTGTAGATTAAAAAAGAAGATAAAGCAAGTAACACTGTAGAGAATTGAAAAGCATGGTTTAACACTTTAATTTAACATAACTTGGTGTTACATACTACACTCACCACTCTGAAAGAACTTTCTTCTATTACTTCTTTTGAAAAAAAGAAGAACACAGTCATCAAAAGCAGACAACCATTGCAAAACTGCAATGTAGTCAACCGCTTTCATGCTCAGAAGAAAGCTCTAAATCTCATCATTGTGGATAGTGAGCTTGGACTCTTTCAGCCACATTTCTCCCTTCAAAGACTTTTGAAATGATCTCTGAAAGTATAGCCCTAACAATTAGGATTTTCAGATTTTTCCCACCTATACGGTTTAACCTTTTAACTGAAGCCGAGATCCTTTTCAAAAGTTCCGAGTTTGAGTTGTGAAACAAAAAGGTTGTGTCAAATGTCAGTAAAAACAAAATAGTTTTTCAAAGTATGTTGAAGGTTTATATGGAAATCAATGAAATCCTTTAAACATGAGTATGATAGAGTACATGTTGTCATCAGTTGCCTCGAGATCTAGGCTGAGTTCAACTATTCCAGATGTTAACCCAGCCTTACTAAAGAAAATCTCAACATAAAAAAGTATAAAATATTTGTCATGCCACAACATCTCTTTCCTACAATCAAAAAACCGGATTCAGGGCATATGTTACCTGAGTTTTGATACTTTTGTACTAAAAAAAACTTTATAGCAGCCTCCTGAGCTTTGGCTCAAAAATACAAAACTTTCTTAAGTTTATTATATGGTTAACTGTAGATTAAAAAAGAAGATAGAGCAAGTAACACTGTAGAGAATTGAAATGCATGGTTTAACACTTTAATTTAACATAACTTGGTGTTACATACTACACTCACCACTCTGAAAGAACTTTCTTCTATTACTTCTTTTGAAAAAAAGAAGAACACAGTCATCAAAAGCAGACAACCATTGCAAAACTGCAATGTTGTCAACCGCTTTCATGCTCAGAAGAAAGCTCTAAATCTCATCATTGTGCATAGTGAGCTTGGACTCTTTCAGCCACATTTCTCCCTTCAAAGACTTTAGAAATGATCCCTGAAAGTATAGCCCTAACAATTAGGATTTTCAGATTTTTCCCACCTATACGGTTTAACCTTTTAACTGAAGCTGAGAGCATTTTCTAAAGTTCCGAGTTTGAGTTGTGAAACAAAAAGGTTGTGTCAAATGTCAGTAAAAACAAAATAGTTTTTCAAAGTATGTTGAAGGTTTATATGGAAATCCTTCAAACATGAGTATGATAGAGTACATGTTGTCATCAGTTGCGTCGAGATCTAGGCTGAGTTCAACTATTCCAGATGTTAACCCAGCCTTACTAAAGAATATCTCAACATAAAAAAAGTATAAAATATTTGTCATGCCACAACATCTCTTTCCTACAATCAAAAAACCGGACTCAGGGCATATGTTACCTGAGTTTTGATACCTTTGTACTAAAAAAAACTTTATAGCAGCCTCCTGAGCTTTGGCTCAAAAATACAAAACTTTCTTAAGTTTATTATATGGTTAACTAGATTAAAAAAAGAAGATAGAGCAAGTAACACAGTAGAGAATTGAAACACATGGTTTAACACTTTAATTTAACATAACTTGGTGTCACATACTACACTCACCACTCTGAAAGAACTTTCTTCTATTATTTCTTTTGAAAAAAAAGAAGAACACAGTAATCAAAAGCAGACAACCATTGCTAAACTGCAATGTTGTCAACCGCTTTCATGCTCAGAAGAAAGCTCTAAATCTCATCATTGTGGATGGTGAGCTTGGTCTCTTTCAGCCACATTTCTCCCTTCAAAGACTTTAGAAATGATCCCTGAAAGTATAGCCCTAACAATTAGGATTTTCAGATTTTTCCCACCTATACGGTTTAACCTTTTAACTGAAGCTGAGATAATTTTCAAAAGTTCCGAGTTTGAGTTGTGAAACAAAAAGGTTGTGTCAAATGTCAGTAAAAACAAAATAGTTTTTCAAAGTATGTTGAAGGTTTATATGGAAATCAATGAAATCCTTTAAACATGAGTATGATAGAGTACATGTTGTCATCAGTTGCGTCGAGATCTAGGCTGACTTCAACTATTCCAGATGTTAACCCAGCCTTACTAAAGAAAATCTCAACATAAAAAAAGTATAAAATATTTGTCATGCCACAACATCTCTTTCCTACAATCATAAAACCGGACTCAGGGCATATGTTACCTGAGTTTTGATACTTTTGTACAAAAAAAATTTATAGCAGCCTCGTGAGCTTTAGCTCAAAAATACAAAACTTTCTTAAGTTTATTATATGGTTAACTGTAGATTAAAAAAGAAGATAAAGCAAGTAACACTGTAGAGAATTGAAAAGCATGGTTTAACACTTTAATTTAACATAACTTGGTGTTACATACTACACTCACCACTCTGAAAGAACTTTCTTCTATTACTTCTTTTGAAAAAAAGAAGAACACAGTCATCAAAAGCAGACAACCATTGCAAAACTGCAATGTAGTCAACCACTTTCATGCTCAGAAGAAAGCTCTAAATCTCATTATTGTGGATAGTGAGCTTGGACTCTTTCAGCCACATTTCTCCCTTCAAAGACTTTTGAAATGATCTCTGAAAGTATAGCCCTAACAATTAGGATTTTCAGATTTTTCCCACCTATACGGTTTAACCTTTTAACTGAAGCCGAGATCCTTTTCAAAAGTTCCGAGTTTGAGTTGTGAAACAAAAAGGTTGTGTCAAATGTCAGTAAAAACAAAATAGTTTTTCAAAGTATGTTGAAGGTTTATATGGAAATCAATGAAATCCTTTAAACATGAGTATGATAGAGTACATGTTGTCATCAGTTGCGTCGAGATCTAGGCTGAGTTCAACTATTCCAGATGTTAACCCAGCCTTACTAAAGAAAATCTCAACATAAAAAAGTATAAAATATTTGTCATGCCACAACATCTCTTTCCTACAATCAAAAAACCGGATTCAGGGCATATGTTACCTGAGTTTTGATACTTTTGTACTAAAAAAAACTTTATAGCAGCCTCCTGAGCTTTGGCTCAAAAATACAAAACTTTCTTAAGTTTATTATATGGTTAACTGTAGATTAAAAAAGAAGATAGAGCAAGTAACACTATAGAGAATTGAAATGCATGGTTTAACACTTTAATTTAACATAACTTGGTGTTACATACTACACTCACCACTCTGAAAGAACTTTCTTCTATTACTTCTTTTGAAAAAAAGAAGAACACAGTCATCAAAAGCAGCCAACCATTGTAAAACTGCAATGTTGTCAACCGCTTTCATGCTCAGAAGAAAGCTCTAAATCTCATCATTGTGGATAGTGAGCTTGGACTCTTTCAGCCACATTTCTCCCTTCAAAGACATTAGAAATGATCCCTGAAAGTATAGCCCTAACAATTAGGATTTTCAGATTTTACCCACCTATACGGTTTAACCTTTTAACTGAAGCTGAGAACATTTTCTAAAGTTCCGAGTTTGAGTTGTGAAACAAAAAGGTTGTGTCAAATGTCAGTAAAAACAAAATAGTTTTTCAAAGTATGTTGAAGGTTTATATGGAAATCAATGAAATCCTTTAAACATGAGTATGATAGAGTACATGTTGTCATCAGTTGCGTCGAGATCTAGGCTGAGTTCAACTATTCCAGATGTTAACCCAGCCTTACTAAAGAAAATCTCAACATAAAAAAAGTATAAAATATTTGTCATGCCACAACATCTCTTTCCTACAATCATAAAACCGGACTCAGGGCATATGTTACCTGAGTTTTGATACTTTTGTACTAAAAAAATTTATAGCAGCCTCGTGAGCTTTAGCTCAAAAATACAAAACTTTCTTAAGTTTATTATATGGTTAACTGTAGATTAAAAAAGAAGATAAAGCAAGTAACACTGTAGAGAATTGAAATGCATGGTTTAACACTTTAATTTAACATAACTTGGTGTTACATACTATACTCACCACTCTGAAAGAACTTTCTTCTATTACTTCTTTTGAAAAAAAGAAGAACACAGTCATCAAAAGCAGACAACCATTGCAAAACTGCAATGTTGTCAACCGCTTTCATGCTCAGAAGAAAGCTCTAAATCTCATCATTGTGGATAGTGAGCTTGGACTCTTTCAGCCACATTTCTCCCTTCAAAGACTTTAGAAATGATCCCTGAAAGTATAGCCCTAACAATTAGGATTTTCAGATTTTTCCCACCTATACGGTTAACCTCTTAACTGAAGCTGAGATCATTTTCAAAAGTTCCGAGTTGGAGTTGTGAAACAAAAAGGTTGTGTCAAATGTCAGTAAAAACAAAATAGTTTTTCAAAGTATGTTGAAGGTTTATATGGAAATCAATGAAATCCTTTAAACATGAGTATGATAGAGTACATGTTGTCATCAGTTGCGTCGAGATCTAGGCTGAGTTCAACTATTCCAGATGTTAACCCAGCCTTACTAAAGAAAATCTCAACATAAAAAAAGTATAAAATATTTGTCATGCCACAACATCTCTTTCCTACAATCAAAAAACCGGACTCAGGGCATATGTTACCTGAGTTTTAATACTTTTGTAATAAAAAAAACTTTATAGCAGCCTCCTGAGCTTTGGCTCAAAAATACAAAACTTTCTTAAGTTTATTATATGGTTAACTGTAGATTAAAAAGAAGATAAAGCAAGTAACACTGTAAAGAATTGAAAAGTATGGTTTAACACTTTAATTTAACATAACTTGGTGTTACATACTACACTCACCACTCTGAAAGAACTTTCTTCTATTACTTCTTTTGAAAAAAAGAAGAACACAGTCATCAAAAGCAGACAACCATTGCAAAACTGCAATGTTGTCAACCGCTTTCATGCTCAGAAGAAAGCTCTAAATCTCATCATTGTTGATAGTGAGCTTGGACTCTTTCTGCCACATTTCTCCCTTCAAAGACTTTAGAAATGATTTCTGAAAGTATAGCCCTAACAATTAGGATTTTCAGATTTTTCCCACCTATACGGTTTAACCTTTTAACTGAAGCCGAGATCCTTTTCAAAAGTTCCGAGTTTGAGTTGTGAAACAAAAAGGTTGTGTCAAATGTCAGTAAAAACAAAATAGTTTTTCAAATTATGTTGAAGGTTTATATGGAAATCAATGAAATCCTTTAAACATGAGTATGATAGAGTACATGTTGTCATCAGTTGCGTCAAGATCTAGGCTGAGTTCAACTATTCCAGATGTTAACCCAGCCTTACTAAAGAAAATCTCAACATAAAAAAAGTATAAAATATTTGTCATGCCACAACATCTCTTTCCTACAATCATAAAACCAGATTCAGGGCATATGTTACCTGAGTTTTGATACTTTTGTACTAAAAAAATTTATAGCAGCCTCGTGAGCTTTAGCTCAAAAATACAAAACTTTCTTAAGTTTATTATATGGTTAACTGTAGATTAAAAAAAGAAGATAAAGCAAGTAACACTGTAGAGAATTGAAATGCATGGTTTAACACTTTAATTTAACATAACTTGGTGTTACATACTACACTCACCACTCTGAAAGAACTTTCTTCTATTACTTCTTTTGAAAAAAAGAAGAACACAGTCATCAAAAGCAGACAACCATTGCAAAACTGCAATGTTGTCAACCGCTTTCATGCTCAGAAGAAAGCTCTAAATCTCATCATTGTGGATAGTGAGCTTGGACTCTTTCAGCCACGTTTCTCCCTTCAAAGACTTTAGAAATGATCTCTGAAAGTATAGCCCTAACAACTAGGATTTTCAGATTTTTCCCACCTATACGGTTTAACCTTTTAACTGAAGCCAAGATCCTTTTCCAAAGTTCCGAGTTTGAGTTGTGAAACAAAAAGATTGTGTCAAATGTCAGTAAAAACAAAATAGTTTTTCTAAGTATGTTGAAGGTATATATGGAAATCCTTCAAACATGAGTATGATAGAGTACATGTTGTCATCAGTTGCGTCGAGATCTAGGCTGAGTTCAACTATTCCAGATGTTAACCCAGCCTTACTAAAGAAAATCTCAACATAAAAAAAGTATAAAATATTTGTCATGCCACAACATCTCTTTCCTACAATCATAAAACCGGACTCAGGGCATATGTTACCTGAGTTTTGATACTTTTGTACTAAAAAAATTTATAGCAGCCTCGTGAGCTTTAGCTCAAAAATACAAAACTTTCTTAAGTTTATTATATGGTTAACTGTAGATTAAAAAAGAAGATAAAGCAAGTAACACTGTAGAGAATTGAAATGCATGGTTTAACACTTTAATTTAACATAACTTGGTGTTACATACTATACTCACCACTCTGAAAGAACTTTCTTCTATTACTTCTTTTGAAAAAAAGAAGAACACAGTCATCAAAAGCAGACAACCATTGCAAAACTGCAATGTTGTCAACCGCTTTCATGCTCAGAAGAAAGCTCTAAATCTCATCATTGTGGATAGTGAGCTTGGACTCTTTCAGCCACATTTCTCCCTTCAAAGACTTTAGAAATGATCTCTGAAAGTATAGCCCTAACAATTAGGATTTTCAGATTTTTCCCACCTATACGGTTTAACCTTTTAACTGAAGCCGAGATCCTTTTCAAAAGTTCCGAGTTTGAGTTGTGAAACAAAAAGGTTGTGTCAAATGTCAGTAAAAACAAAATAGTTTTTCAAAGTATGTTGAAGGTTTATATGGAAATCAATGAAATCCTTTAAACATGAGTATGATAGAGTACATGTTGTCATCAGTTGCGTCGAGATCTAGTCTGAGTTCAACTATTCCAGATGTTAACCCAGCCTTACTAAAGAAAATCTCAACATAAAAAAAGTATAAAATATTTGTCATGCCACAACATCTCTTTCCTACAATCAAAAAACCGGACTCAGGGCATATGTTACCTGAGTTTTGATACCTTTGTACTAAAAAAAAACTTTATAGCAGCCTCCTGAGCTTTGGCTCAAAAATACAAAACTTTCTTAAGTTTATTATATGGTTAACTGTAGATTAAAAAAGAAGATAAAGCAAGTAACACTGTAGAGAATTGAAAAGCATGGTTTAACACTTTAATTTAACATAACTTGGTGTTACATACTACACTCACCACTCTGAAAGAACTTTCTTCTATTACTTCTTTTGAAAAAAAGAAGAACACAGCCATCAAAAGCAGACAACCATTGCAAAACTGCAATGTTGTCAACCGCTTTCATGCTCAGAAGAAAGCTCTAAATCTCATCATTGTGGATAGTGAGCTTGGACTCTTTCAGCCACATTTCTCCCTTCAAAGACTTTAGAAATGATCTCTGAAAGTATAGCCCTAACAATTAGGATTTTCATATTTTTCCCACCTATACGGTTTAACCTTTTAACTGAAGCCGAGATCCTTTTCAAAAGTTCCGAGTTTGAGTTGTGAAACAAAAAGGTTGTGTCAAATGTCAGTAAAAACAAAATAGTTTTTCAAAGTATGTTGAAGGTTTATATGGAAATCAATGAAATCCTTTAAACATGAGTATGATAGAGTACATGTTGTCATCAGTTGCGTCGAGATCTAGGCTGAGTTCAACTATTCCAGATGTTAACCCAGCCTTACTAAAGAAAATCTCAACATAAAAAAGTATAAAATATTTGTCATGCCACAACATCTCTTTCCTACAATCAAAAAACCGGACTTAGGGCATATGTTACCTGAGTTTTGACACTTTTGTACTAAAAAAAACTTTATAGCAGCCTCCTGAGCTTTGGTTCAAAAATACAAAACTTTCTTAAGTTCATTATATGGTTAACTGTAGATTAAAATAAGAAGATAGATCAAGTAACACAGTAGAGAATTGAAACACATGGTTTAACACTTTAATTTAACATAACTTGGTGTTACATACTACACTCACCACTCTGAAAGAACTTTCTTCTATTACTTCTTTTGAAAAAAAGAAGAACACAGTCATCAAAAGCAGACAACCATTGCAAAAATGCAATGTTGTCAAACGCTTTCATGCTCAGAAGAAAGCTCTAAATCTCATCATTGTGGATAGTGAGCTTGGACTCTTTCAGCCACATTTCTCCCTTCAAAGACTTTAGAAATGATCCCTGAAAGTATAGCCCTAACAATTAGGATTTTCAGATTTTTCACACCTATACGGTTTAACCTTTTAACTGAAGCTGAGATCATTTTCAAAAGTTCCGAGTTTAAGTTGTGAAACAAAAAGGTTGTGTCAAATGTCAGTAAAAACAAAATAGTTTTTCAAAGTATGTTGAAGGTTTATATGGAAATCAATGAAATCCTTTAAACATGAGTATGATAGAGTACATGTTGTCATCAGTTGCGTCGAGATCTAGGCTGAGTTCAACTATTCCAGATGTTAACCCAGCCTTACTAAAGAAAATCTCAACATAAAAAAAGTATAAAATATTTGTCATGCCACAACATCTCTTTCCTACAATCAAAAAACCGGACTCAGGGCATATGTTACCTGAGTTTTGATACTTTTGTAATAAAAAAAACTTTATAGCAGCCTCGTGAGCTTTGGTTCAAAAATACAAAACTTTCTTAAGTTTATTATATGGTTAACTGTAGATTAAAAAAAGAAGATAGAGCAAGTAACACAGTAGAGAATTGAAACACATGGTTTAACACTTTAAATTAACATAACTTGGTGTTACATACTACACTCACCACTCTGAAAGAACTTTCTTCTATTACTTCTTTTGAAAAAAAGAAGAACACAGTCATCAAAAGCAGACAACCATTGCAAAAATGCAATGTTGTCAAACGCTTTCATGCTCAGAAGAAAGCTCTAAATCTCATCATTGTGGATAGTGAGCTTGGACTCTTTCAGCCACATTTCTCCCTTCAAAGACTTTAGAAATGATCCCTGAAAGTATAGCCCTAACAATTAGGATTTTCAGATTTTTCCCACCTATACGGTTTAACCTTTTAACTGAAGCCGAGATCCTTTTCAAAAGTTCCGAGTTTGAGTTGTGAAACAAAAAGGATGTGTCAAATGTCAGTAAAAACAAAATAGTTTTTCAAAGTATGTTGAAGGTTTATATGGAAATCAATGAAATCCTTTAAACATGAGTATGATAGAGTACATGTTGTCATCAGTTGCGTCAAGATCTAGGCTGAGTTCAACTATTCCAGATGTTAACCCAGCCTTACTAAAGAAAATCTCAACATAAAAAAAGTATAAAATATTTGTCATGCCACAACATCTCTTTCCTACAATCATAAAACCAGACTCAGGGCATATGTTACCTGAGTTTTGATACTTTTGTACTAAAAAACAATTATAGCAGCCTCGTGAGCTTTAGCTCAAAAATACAAAACTTTCTTAAGTTTATTATATGGTTAACTGTAGATTAAAAAAGAAGATAAAGCAAGTAACACTGTAGAGAATTGAAATGCATGGTTTAACACTTTAATTTAACATAACTTGGTGTTACATACTACACTCACCACTCTGAAAGAACTTTCTTCTATTACTTCTTTTGAAAAAAAGAAGAACACAGTCATCAAAAGCAGACAACCATTGCAAAACTGCAATGTTGTCAACCGCTTTCATGCTCAGAAGAAAGCTCTAAATCTCATCATTGTGGATAATGAGCTTGGACTCTTTCAGCCACATTTCTCCCTTCAAAGACTTTAGAAATGATCCCTGAAAGTATAGCCCTAACAATTAGGATTTTCAGATTTTTCCCACCTATACGGTTTAACCTTTTAACTGAAGCTGAGAGCATTTTCTAAAGTTCCGAGTTTGAGTTGTGAAACAAAAAGGTTGTGTCAAATGTCAGTAAAAACAAAATAGTTTTTCAAAGTATGTGAAGGTTTATATGGAAATCCTTTAAACATGAGTATGATAGAGTACATGTTGTCATCAGTTGCGTCGAGATCTAGGCTGAGTTCAACTATTCCAGATGTTAACCCAGCCTTACTAAAGAAAATCTCAACATAAAAAAGTATAAAATATTTGTCATGCCACAACATCTCTTTCCTACAATCTTAAAACCGGACTCAGGGCATATGTTACCTGAGTTTTGATACTTTTGTAATAAAAAAAACTTTATAGCAGCCTCGTGAGCTTTGGCTCGAAAATACTAAACTTTCTTAAGTTTATTATATGGTTAACTGTAGATTAAAAAATGAAGAGAGAGTAAGTAACACAGTAGAGAATTGAAACGCATGGTTTAACACTATAATTTAACATAACTTAGTGTTACATACTACACTCACCACTCTGAAAGAACTTTCTTCTATTACTTCTTTTGAAAAAAAGAAGAACACAGTCATCAAAAGCAGACACCCATTGCAAAACTGCAATGTTGTCAACCGCTTTCATGCTCAGAAGAAAGCTCTAAATCTCATCATTGTGGATAGTGAGCTTGGACTCTTTCAGCCACATTTCTCCCTTCAAAGACTTTAGAAATGATCCCTGAAAGTATAGCCCTAACAATTAGGATTTTCAGATTTTTCCCACCTATACGGTTTAACCTTTTAACTGAAGCTGAGATCATTTTCAAAAGTTCCGAGTTTGAGTTGTGAAACAAAAAGATTGTGTCAAATGTCAGTAAAAACAAAATAGTTTTTCAAAGTATGTTGAAGGTTTATATGGAAATCCTTCAAATATGAGTATGATAGAGTACATGTTGTCATCAGTTGCGTCGAGATCTAGGCTGAGTTCAACTATTCCAGATGTTAACCCAGCCTTACTAAAGAAAATCTCAACATAAAAAAAGTATAAAATATTTGTCATGCCACAACATCTCTTTCCTACAATCATAAAACCGGACTCAGGGCATATGTTACCTGAGTTTTGATACTTTTGTACTAAAAAAATTTATAGCAGCCTCGTGAGCTTTAGCTCAAAAATACAAAACTTTCTTAAGTTTATTATATGGTTAACTGTAGATTAAAAAAGAAGATAAAGCAAGTAACACTGTAGAGAATTGAAATGCATGGTTTAACACTTTAATTTAACATAACTTGGTGTTACATACTACACTCACCACTCTGAAAGAACTTTCTTCTATTACTTCTTTTGAAAAAAAGAAGAACACAGTCATCAAAAGCAGACAACCATTGCTAAACTGCAATGTTGTCAACCGCTTTCATGCTCAGAAGAAAGCTCTAGATCTCATCATTGTGGATGGTGAGCTTGGACTCTTTCAGCCACATTTCTCCCTTCAAAGACTTTAGAAATGATCCCTGAAAGTATAGCCCTAACAATTAGGATTTTCAGATTTTTCCCACCTATACGGTTTAACCTTTTAACTGAAGCTGAGATAATTTTCAAAAGTTCCGAGTGTGAGTTGTGAAACAAAAAGGTTGTGTCAAATGTCAGTAAAAACAAAATAGTTTTTAAAAGTATGTTGAAGGTTTATATGGAAATCAATGAATTCCTTTAAACATGAGTATGATAGAGTACATGTTGTCATCAGTTGCGTCGAGATCTAGGCTGAGTTCAACTATTCCAGATGTTAACCCAGCCTTACTAAAGAAAATCTCAACATAAAAAAGTATAAAATATTTGTCATGCCACAACATCTCTTTCCTACAATCAAAAAACCGGACTTAGGGCATATGTTACCTGAGTTTTGATACTTTTGTACTAAAAAAAACTTTATAGCAGCCTCCTGAGCTTTGGTTCAAAAATACAAAACTTTCTTAAGTTTATTATATGGTTAACTGTAGATTAAAATAAGAAGATAGAGCAAGTAACACAGTAGAGAATTGAAACACATGGTTTAACACTTTAATTTAACATAACTTGGTGTTACATATTACACTCACCACTCTGAAAGAACTTTCTTCTATTACTTCTTTTGAAAAAAAGAAGAACACAGTCATCAAAAGCAGACAACCATTGCAAAACTGCAATGTAGTCAAACGCTTTCATGCTCAGAAGAAAGCTCTAAATCTCATCATTGTGGATAGTGAGCTTGGACTCTTTCAGCCACATTTCTCCCTTCAAAGACTTTAGAAATGATCCCTGAAAGTATAGCCCTAACAATTAGGATTTTCAGATTTTTCACACCTATACGGTTTAACCTTTTAACTGAAGCTGAGATCATTTTCAAAAGTTCCGAGTTTAAGTTGTGAAACAAAAAGGTTGTGTCAAATGTCAGTAAAAACAAAATAGTTTTTCAAAGTATGTTGAAGGTTTATATGGAAATCCTTCAAACATGAGTATGATAGAGTACATGTTGTCATCAGTTGCGTCGAGATCTAGGCTGAGTTCAACTATTCCAGATGTTAAGCCAGCCTTACTAAAGAAAATCTCAACATAAAAAAAGTATAAAATATTTGTCATGCCACAACAGCTCTTTCCTACAATCATAAAACCGGACTTAGGGCATATGTTACCTGAGTTTTGATACTTTTGTACTAAAAAAATTTATAGCAGCCTCGTGAGCTTTAGCTCAAAAATACAAAACTTTCTTAAGTTTATTATATGGATAACTGTAGATTAAAAAAGAAGATAAAGCAAGTAACACTGTAGAGAATTGAAATGCATGGTTTAACACTTTAATTTAACATAACTTGGTGTTACATACTACACTCACCACTCTGAAAGAACATTCTTCTACTACTTCTTTTGAAAAAAAGAAGAACACAGTCATCAAAAGCAGACAACCATTGCAAAACTGCAATGTTGTCAACCGCGTTCATGCTCAGAAGAAAGCTCTAAATCTCATCATTGTGGAAAGTGAGCTTGGACTCTTTCAGCCACATTTCTCCCTTCAAAGACTTTAGAAATGATCTCTGAAAGTATAGCCCTAACAATTAGGATTTTCAGATTTTTCCCACCTATACTGTTTAACCTTTTAACTGAAGCCGAGATCCTTTTCAAAAGTTCCGAGTTTGAGTTGTGAAACAAAAAGGTTGTGTCAAATGTCAGTAAAAACAAAATAGTTTTTCAAAGTATGTTGAAGGTTTATATGGAAATCAATGAAATCCTTTAAACATGAGTATGATAGAGTACATGTTGTCATCAGTTGCGTCGAGATCTAGGCTGAGTTCAACTATTCCAGATGTTAACCCAGCCTTACTAAAGAAAATCTCAACATAAAAAAAGTATAAAATATTTGTCATGCCACAACATCTCTTTCCTACAATCAAAAAACCGGACTCAGGGCATATGTTACCTGAGTTTTGATACCTTTGTACTAAAAAAAAACTTTATAGCAGCCTCCTGAGCTTTGGCTCAAAAATACAAAACTTTCTTAAGTTTATTATATGGTTAACTGTAGATTAAAAAAGAAGATAAAGCAAGTAACATTGTAGAGAATTGAAAAGCATGGTTTAACACTTTAATTTAACATAACTTGGTGTTACATACTACACTCACCACTCTGAAAGAACTTTCTTCTATTACTTCTTTTGAAAAAAAGAAGAACACAGTCATCAAAAGCAGACAACCATTGCAAAACTGCAATGTAGTCAACCGCTTTCATGCTCAGAAGAAAGCTCTAAATCTCATCATTGTGGATAGTGAGCTTGGACTCTTTCAGCCACATTTCTCCCTTCAAAGACTTTTGAAATAATCTCTGAAAGTATAGCCCTAACAATTAGGATTTTCAGATTTTTCCCACCTATACGGTTTAACCTTTTAACTGAAGCCGAGATCCTTTTCAAAAGTTCCGAGTTTGAGTTGTGAAACAAAAAGGTTGTGTCAAATGTCAGTAAAAACAAAATAGTTTTTCAAAGTATGTTGAAGGTTTATATGGAAATCAATGAAATCCTTTAAACATGAGTATGATAGAGTACATGTTGTCATCAGTTGCGTCGAGATCTAGGCTGAGTTCAACTATTCCAGATGTTAACCCAGCCTTACTAAAGAAAATCTCAACATAAAAAAGTATAAAATATTTGTCATGCCACAACATCTCTTTCCTACAATCAAAAAACCGGATTCAGGGCATATGTTACCTGAGTTTTGATACTTTTGTACTAAAAAAAACTTTATAGCAGCCTCCTGAGCTTTGGCTCAAAAGTACAAAACTTTCTTAAGTTTATTATATGGTTAACTGTAGATTAAAAAAGAAGATAGAGCAAGTAACACTGTAGAGAATTGAAATGCATGGTTTAACACTTTAATTTAACATAACTTGGTGTTACATACTACACTCACCACTCTGAAAGAACTTTCTTCTATTACTTCTTTTGAAAAAAAGAAGAACACAGTCATCAAAAGCAGACAACCATTGCAAAACTGCAATGTAGTCAACCGCTTTCATGCTCAGAAGAAAGCTCTAAATCTCATCATTGTGGATAGTGAGCTTGGACTCTTTCAGCCACATTTCTCCCTTCAAAGACTTTAGAAATGATCCCTGAAAGTATAGCCCCAACAATTAGGATTTTCAGATTTTTCCCACCTATACGTTTTAACCTTTTAACTGAAGCTGAGAGCATTTTCTAAAGTTCCGAGTTTGAGTTGTGAAACAAAAAGGTTGTGTCAAATGTCAGTAAAAACAAAATAGTTTTTCAAAGTATGTTGAAGGTTTATATGGAAATCAATGAAATCCTTTAAACATGAGTATGATAGAGTACATGTTGTCATCAGTTGCGTCGAGATCTAGGCTGAGTTCAACTATTCCAGATGTTAACCCAGCCTTACTAAAGAAAATCTCAACATAAAAAAAGTATAAAATATTTGTCATGCCACAACATCTCTTTCCTACAATCAAAAAACCGGATTCAGGGCATATGTTACCTGAGTTTTGATACTTTTGTACTAAAAAAAACTTTATAGCAGCCTCCTGAGCTTTGGCTCAAAAGTACAAAACTTTCTTAAGTTTATTATATGGTTAACTGTAGATTAAAAAAGAAGATAGAGCAAGTAACACTGTAGAGAATTGAAATGCATGGTTTAACACTTTAATTTAACATAACTTGGTGTTACATACTACACTCACCACTCTGAAAGAACTTTCTTCTATTACTTCTTTTGAAAAAAAGAAGAACACAGTCATCAAAAGCAGACAACCATTGCAAAACTGCAATGTAGTCAACCGCTTTCATGCTCAGAAGAAAGCTCTAAATCTCATCATTGTGGATAGTGAGCTTGGACTCTTTCAGCCACATTTCTCCCTTCAAAGACTTTAGAAATGATCCCTGAAAGTATAGCCCCAACAATTAGGATTTTCAGATTTTTCCCACCTATACGTTTTAACCTTTTAACTGAAGCTGAGAGCATTTTCTAAAGTTCCGAGTTTGAGTTGTGAAACAAAAAGGTTGTGTCAAATGTCAGTAAAAACAAAATAGTTTTTCAAAGTATGTTGAAGGTTTATATGGAAATCAATGAAATCCTTTAAACATGAGTATGATAGAGTACATGTTGTCATCAGTTGCGTCGAGATCTAGGCTGAGTTCAACTATTCCAGATGTTAACCCAGCCTTACTAAAGAAAATCTCAACATAAAAAAAGTATAAAATATTTGTCATGCCACAACATCTCTTTCCTACAATCAAAAAACCGGACTCAGGGCATATGTTACCTGAGTTTTGATACTTTTGTAATAAAAAAAACTTTATAGCAGCCTCGTGAGCTTTGGTTCAAAAATACAAAACTTTCTTAAGTTTATTATATGGTTAACTGTAGATTAAAAAAAGAAGATAGAGCAAGTAACACAGTAGAGAATTGAAACACATGGTTTAACACTTTAATTTAACATAACTTGGTGTTACATACTACACTCACCACTCTGAAAGAACTTTCTTCTATTACTTCTTTTGAAAAAAAGAAGAACACAGTCATCAAAAGCAGACAACCATTGCAAAAATGCAATGTTGTCAAACGCTTTCATGCTCAGAAGAAAGCTCTAAATCTCATCATTGTGGATAGTGAGCTTGGACTCTTTCAGCCACATTTCTCCCTTCAAAGACTTTAGAAATGATCCCTGAAAGCATAGCCCTAACAATTAGGATTTTCAGATTTTTCACACCTATACGGTTTAACCTTTTAACTGAAGCTGAGATCATTTTCAAAAGTTCCGAGTTTGAGTTGTGAAACAAAAAGGTTGTGTCAAATGTCAGTAAAAACAAAATAGTTTTTCAAAGTATGTTGAAGGTTTATATGGAAATCCTTCAAACATGAGTATGATAGAGTACATGTTGTCATCAGTTGCGTCGAGATCTAGGCTGAGTTCAACTATTCCAGATGTTAACCCAGCCTTACTAAAGAAAATCTCAACATAAAAAAAGTATAAAATATTTGTCATGCCACAACATCTCTTTCCTACAATCATAAAACCGGACTCAGGGCATATGTTACCTGAGTTTTGATACTTTTGTAATAAAAAAAACTTTATAGCAGCCTCGTGAGCTTTGGCTCGAAAATACTAAACTTTCTTAAGTTTATTATATGGTTAACTGTAGATTAAAAAATGAAGAGAGAGCAAGTAACACAGTAGAGAATTGAAACGCATGGTTTAACACTATAATTTAACATAACTTAGTGTTACATACTACACTCACCACTCTGAAAGAACTTTCTTCTATTACTTCTTTTGAAAAAAAGAAGAACACAGTCATCAAAAGCAGACACCCATTGCAAAACTGCAATGTTGTCAACCGCTTTCATGCTCAGAAGAAAGCTCTAAATCTCATCATTGTGGATAGTGAGCTTGGACTCTTTCAGCCACATTTCTCCCTTCAAAGACTTTAGAAATGATCCCTGAAAGTATAGCCCTAACAATTAGGATTTTCAGATTTTTCCCACCTATACGGTTTAACCTTTTAACTGAAGCTGAGATCATTTTCAAAAGTTCCGAGTTTGAGTTGTGAAACAAAAAGATTGTGTCAAATGTCAGTAAAAACAAAATAGTTTTTCAAAGTATGTTGAAGGTTTATATGGAAATCAATGAAATCCTTTAAACATGAGTATGATAGAGTACATGTTGTCATCAGTTGCGTCGAGATCTAGGCTGAGTTCAACTATTCCAGATGTTAACCCAGCCTTACTAAAGAAAATCTCAACATAAAAAAAGTATAAAATATTTGTCATGCCACAACATCTCTTTCCTACAATCATAAAACCGGACTCAGGGCATATGTTACCTGAGTTTTGATACTTTTGTACTAAAAAAATTTATAGCAGCCTCGTGAGCTTTAGCTCAAAAATACAAAACTTTCTTAAGTTTATTATATGGTTAACTGTAGATTAAAAAAGAAGATAAAGCAAGTAACACTGTAGAGAATTGAAATGCATGGTTTAACACTTTAATTTAACATAACTTGGTGTTACATACTACACTCACCACTCTGAAAGAACTTTCTTCTATTACTTCTTTTGAAAAAAAGAAGAACACAGTCATCAAAAGCAGACAACCATTGCTAAACTGCAATGTTGTCAACCGCTTTCATGCTCAGAAGAAAGCTCTAGATCTCATCATTGTGGATGGTGAGCTTGGACTCTTTCAGCCACATTTCTCCCTTCAAAGACTTTAGAAATGATCCCTGAAAGTATAGCCCTAACAATTAGGATTTTCAGATTTTTCCCACCTATACGGTTTAACCTTTTAACTGAAGCTGAGATAATTTTCAAAAGTTCCGAGTGTGAGTTGTGAAACAAAAAGGTTGTGTCAAATGTCAGTAAAAACAAAATAGTTTTTAAAAGTATGTTGAAGGTTTATATGGAAATCAATGAATTCCTTTAAACATGAGTATGATAGAGTACATGTTGTCATCAGTTGCGTCGAGATCTAGGCTGAGTTCAACTATTCCAGATGTTAACCCAGCCTTACTAAAGAAAATCTCAACATAAAAAAGTATAAAATATTTGTCATGCCACAACATCTCTTTCCTACAATCAAAAAACCGGACTTAGGGCATATGTTACCTGAGTTTTGATACTTTTGTACTAAAAAAAACTTTATAGCAGCCTCCTGAGCTTTGGTTCAAAAATACAAAACTTTCTTAAGTTTATTATATGGTTAACTGTAGATTAAAATAAGAAGATAGAGCAAGTAACACAGTAGAGAATTGAAACACATGGTTTAACACTTTAATTTAACATAACTTGGTGTTACATACTACACTCACCACTCTGAAAGAACTTTCTTCTATTACTTCTTTTGAAAAAAAGAAGAACACAGTCATCAAAAGCAGACAACCATTGCAAAAATGCAATGTAGTCAAACGCTTTCATGCTCAGAAGAAAGCTCTAAATCTCATCATTGTGGATAGTGAGCTTGGACTCTTTCAGCCACATTTCTCCCTTCAAAGACTTTAGAAATGATCCCTGAAAGTATAGCCCTAACAATTAGGATTTTCAGATTTTTCACACCTATACGGTTTAACCTTTTAACTGAAGCTGAGATCATTTTCAAAAGTTCCGAGTTTAAGTTGTGAAACAAAAAGGTTGTGTCAAATGTCAGTAAAAACAAAATAGTTTTTCAAAGTATGTTGAAGGTTTATATGGAAATCCTTCAAACATGAGTATGATAGAGTACATGTTGTCATCAGTTGCGTCGAGATCTAGGCTGAGTTCAACTATTCCAGATGTTAAGCCAGCCTTACTAAAGAAAATCTCAACATAAAAAAAGTATAAAATATTTGTCATGCCACAACAGCTCTTTCCTACAATCATAAAACCGGACTTAGGGCATATGTTACCTGAGTTTTGATACTTTTGTACTAAAAAAATTTATAGCAGCCTCGTGAGCTTTAGCTCAAAAATACAAAACTTTCTTAAGTTTATTATATGGATAACTGTAGATTAAAAAAGAAGATAAAGCAAGTAACACTGTAGAGAATTGAAATGCATGGTTTAACACTTTAATTTAACATAACTTGGTGTTACATACTACACTCACCACTCTGAAAGAACATTCTTCTACTACTTCTTTTGAAAAAAAGAAGAACCCACTCATCAAAAGCAGACAACCATTGCAAAACTGCAATGTTGTCAACCGCGTTCATGCTCAGAAGAAAGCTCTAAATCTCATCATTGTGGAAAGTGAGCTTGGACTCTTTCAGCCACATTTCTCCCTTCAAAGACTTTAGAAATGATCTCTGAAAGTATAGCCCTAACAATTAGGATTTTCAGATTTTTCCCACCTATACTGTTTAACCTTTTAACTGAAGCCGAGATCCTTTTCAAAAGTTCCGAGTTTGAGTTGTGAAACAAAAAGGTTGTGTCAAATGTCAGTAAAAACAAAATAGTTTTTCAAAGTATGTTGAAGGTTTATATGGAAATCAATGAAATCCTTTAAACATGAGTATGATAGAGTACATGTTGTCATCAGTTGCGTCGAGATCTAGGCTGAGTTCAACTATTCCAGATGTTAACCCAGCCTTACTAAAGAAAATCTCAACATAAAAAAAGTATAAAATATTTGTCATGCCACAACATCTCTTTCCTACAATCAAAAAACCGGACTCAGGGCATATGTTACCTGAGTTTTGATACTTTTGTAATAAAAAAAACTTTATAGCAGCCTCGTGAGCTTTGGTTCAAAAATACAAAACTTTCTTAAGTTTATTATATGGTTAACTGTAGATTAAAAAAAGAAGATAGAGCAAGTAACACAGTAGAGAATTGAAACACATGGTTTAACACTTTAATTTAACATAACTTGGTGTTACATACTACACTCACCACTCTGAAAGAACTTTCTTCTATTACTTCTTTTGAAAAAAAGAAGAACACAGTCATCAAAAGCAGACAACCATTGCAAAAATGCAATGTTGTCAAACGCTTTCATGCTCAGAAGAAAGCTCTAAATCTCATCATTGTGGATAGTGAGCTTGGACTCTTTCAGCCACATTTCTCCCTTCAAAGACTTTAGAAATGATCCCTGAAAGCATAGCCCTAACAATTAGGATTTTCAGATTTTTCACACCTATACGGTTTAACCTTTTAACTGAAGCTGAGATCATTTTCAAAAGTTCCGAGTTTGAGTTGTGAAACAAAAAGGTTGTGTCAAATGTCAGTAAAAACAAAATAGTTTTTCAAAGTATGTTGAAGGTTTATATGGAAATCCTTCAAACATGAGTATGATAGAGTACATGTTGTCATCAGTTGCGTCGAGATCTAGGCTGAGTTCAACTATTCCAGATGTTAACCCAGCCTTACTAAAGAAAATCTCAACATAAAAAAAGTATAAAATATTTGTCATGCCACAACATCTCTTTCCTACAATCAAAAAACCGGACTCAGGGCATATGTTACCTGAGTTTTGATACCTTTGTACTAAAAAAAAACTTTATAGCAGCCTCCTGAGCTGTGGCTCAAAAATACAAAACTTTCTTAAGTTTATTATATGGTTAACTGTAGATTAAAAAAGAAGATAAAGCAAGTAACACTGTAGAGAATTGAAAAGCATGGTTTAACACTTTAATTTAACATAACTTGGTGTTACATACTACACTCACCACTCTGAAAGAACTTTCTTCTATTACTTCTTTTGAAAAAAAGAAGAACACAGTCATCAAAAGCAGACAACCATTGCAAAACTGCAATGTTGTCAACCGCTTTCATGCTCAGAAGAAAGCTCTAAATCTCATCATTGTGGATAGTGAGCTTGGACTCTTTCAGCCACATTTCTCCCTTCAAAGACTTTAGAAATGATCTCTGAAAGTATAGCCCTAACAATTAGGATTTTCAGATTTTTCCCACCTATACGGTTTAACCTTTTAACTGAAGCCGAGATCCTTTTCAAAAGTTCCGAGTTTGAGTTGTGAAACAAAAAGGTTGTGTCAAATGTCAGTAAAAACAAAATAGTTTTTCAAAGTATGTTGAAGGTTTATATGGAAATCCTTCAAACATGAGTATGATAGAGTACATGTTGTCATCAGTTGCGTCGAGATCTAGGCTGAGTTCAACTATTCCAGATGTTAACCCAGCCTTACTAAAGAATATCTCAACATAAAAAAAGTATAAAATATTTGTCATGCCACAACATCTCTTTCCTACAATCAAAAAACCGGACTCAGGGCATATGTTACCTGAGTTTTGATACTTTTGTACAAAAAAAATTTATAGCAGCCTCGTGAGCTTTAGCTCAAAAATACAAAACTTTCTTAAGTTTATTATATGGTTAACTGTAGATTAAAAAAGAAGATAAAGCAAGTAACACTGTAGAGAATTGAAATGCATGGTTTAACACTTTAATTTAACATAACTTGGTGTTACATACTACACTCACCACTCTGAAAGAACTTTCTTCTATTACTTCTTTTGAAAAAAAGAAGAACACAGTCATCAAAAGCAGACAACCATTGCAAAACTGCAATGTTGTCAACCGCTTTCATGCTCAGAAGAAAGCTCTAAATCTCATCATTGTGGATAGTGAGCTTGGACTCTTTCAGCCACATTTCTCCCTTCAAAGACTTTAGAAATGATCTCTGAAAGTATAGCCCTAACAATTAGGATTTTCAGATTTTTCCCACCTATACGGTTTAACCTTTTAACTGAAGCTGAGAGCATTTTCTAAAGTTCCGAGTTTGAGTTGTGAAACAAAAAGGTTGTGTCAAATGTCAGTAAAAACAAAATAGTTTTTCAAAGTATGTGAAGGTTTATATGGAAATCCTTTAAACATGAGTATGATAGAGTACATGTTGTCATCAGTTGCGTCGAGATCTAGGCTGAGTTCAACTATTCCAGATGTTAACCCAGCCTTACTAAAGAAAATTTCAACATAAAAAAGTATAAAATATTTGTCATGCCACAACATCTCTTTCCTACAATCTTAAAACCGGACTCAGGGCATATGTTACCTGAGTTTTGATACTTTTGTAATAAAAAAAACTTTATAGCAGCCTCGTGAGCTTTGGCTCGAAAATACTAAACTTTCTTAAGTTTATTATATTGTTAACTGTAGATTATTAAAGAAGATAAAGCAAGTAACACTGTAGAGAATTGAAATGCATGGTTTAACACTTTAATTTAACATAACTTGGTGTTACATACTACACTCACCACTCTGAAAGAACTTTCTTCTATTACTTCTTTTGAAAATAAGAAGAACACAGTCATCAAAAGCAGCCAACCATTGTAAAACTGCAATGTTGTCAACCGCTTTCATGCTCAGAAGAAAGCTCTAAATCTCATCATTGTGGATAGTGAGCTTGGACTCTTTCAGCCACATTTCTCCCTTCAAAGACTTTAGAAATGATCCCTGAAAGTATAGCCCTAACAATTAGGATTTTCAGATTTTTCACACCTATACGGTTTAACCTTTTAACTGAAGCTGAGATCATTTTCAAAAGTTCCGAGTTTGAGTTGTGAAACAAAAAGGTTGTGTCAAATGTCAGTAAAAACAAAATAGTTTTTCAAAGTATGTTGAAGGTTTATATGGAAATCCTTCAAACATGAGTATGATAGAGTACATGTTGTCATCAGTTGCGTCGAGATCTAGGCTGAGTTCAACTATTCCAGATGTTAACCCAGCCTTACTAAAGAAAATCTCAACATAAAAAAAGTATAAAATATTTGTCATGCCACAACATCTCTTTCCTACAATCATAAAACCGGACTCAGGGCATATGTTACCTGAGTTTTGATACTTTTGTACTAAAAAAATTTATAGCAGCCTCGTGAGCTTTAGCTCAAAAATACAAAACTTTCTTAAGTTTATTATATGGTTAACTGTAGATTAAAAAAGAAGATAAAGCAAGTAACACTGTAGAGAATTGAAATGCATGGTTTAACACTTTAATTTAACATAACTTGGTGTTACATACTACACTCACCACTCTGAAAGAACTTTCTTCTATTACTTCTTTTGAAAAAAAGAACACAGTCATCAAAAGCAGACAACCATTGCTAAACTGCAATGTTGTCAACCGCTTTCATGCTCAGAAGAAAGCTCTAGATCTCATCATTGTGGATGGTGAGCTTGGACTCTTTCAGCCACATTTCTCCCTTCAAAGACTTTAGAAATGATCCCTGAAAGTATAGCCCTAACAATTAGGATTTTCAGATTTTTCCCACCTATACGGTTTAACCTTTTAACTGAAGCTGAGATAATTTTCAAAAGTTCCGAGTTTGAGTTGTGAAACAAAAAGGTTGTGTCAAATGTCAGTAAAAACAAAATAGTTTTTAAAAGTATGTTGAAGGTTTATATGGAAATCAATGAAATCCTTTAAACATGAGTATGATAGAGTACATGTTGTCATCAGTTGCGTCGAGATCTAGGCTGAGTTCAACTATTCCAGATGTTAACCCAGCCTTACTAAAGAAAATCTCAACATAAAAAAAGTATAAAATATTTGTCATGCCACAACATCTCTTGCCTACAATCTTAAAACCGGACTCAGGGCATATGTTACCTGAGTTTTGATACTTTTGTAATAAAAAAAACTTTATAGCAGCCTCGTGAGCTTTGGCTCGAAAATACTAAACTTTCTTAAGTTTATTATATGGTTAACTGTAGATTAAAAAATGAAGAGAGAGCAAGTAACACAGTAGAGAATTGAAACGCATGGTTTAACACTATAATTTAACATAACTTGGTGTTACATACTACACTCACCACTCTGAAAGAACTTTCTTCTATTACTTCTTTTGAAAAAAAGAAGAACACAGTCATCAAAAGCAGACAACCATTGCAAAACTGCAATGTTGTCAACCGCTTTCATGCTCAGAAGAAAGCTCTAAATCTCATCATTGTGGATAGTGAGCTTGGACTCTTTCAGCCACATTTCTCCCTTCAAAGACTTTAGAAATGATCCCTGAAAGTAAAGCCCTAACAATTAGGATTTTCAGATTTTTCCCACCTATACGGTTTAACCTTTTAACTGAAGCTGAGATCATTTTCAAAAGTTCCGAGTTTGAGTTGTGAAACAAAAAGGTTGTGTCAAATGTCAGTAAAAACAAAATAGTTTTTCAAAGTATGTTGAAGGTTTATATGGAAATCAATGAAATCCTTTAAACATGAGTATGATAGAGTACATGTTGTCATCAGTTGCGTCGAGATCTAGGCTGAGTTCAACTATTCCAGATGTTAACCCAGCCTTACTAAAGAAAATCTCAACATTAAAAAAGTATAAAATATTTGTCATGCCACAACATCTCTTTCCTACAATCAAAAAACCGGACTCAGGGCATATGTTACCTGAGTTTTGATACTTTTGTAATAAAAAAAACTTTATAGCAGCCTCGTGAGCTTTGGTTCAAAAATACAAAACTTTCTTAAGTTTATTATATGGTTAGCTGTAGATTAAAAAAAGAAGAAAGAGCAAGTAACACAGTAGAGAATTGAAACACATGGTTTAACACTTTAATTTAACATAACTTGGTGTTATATACTACACTCACCACTCTGAAAGAGCTTTCTTCTATTACTTCTTTTGAAAAAAAGAAGAACACAGTCATCAAAAGCAGACAACCATTGCAAAAATGCAATGTTGTCAAACGCTTTCATGCTCAGAAGAAAGCTCTAAATCTCATCATTGTGGATAGTGAGCTTGGACTCTTTCAGCCACATTTCTCCCTTCAAAGACTTTAGAAATGATCCCTGAAAGTATAGCCCTAACAATTAGGATTTTCAGATTTTTCACACCTATACGGTTTAACCTTTTAAATGAAGCTGAGATCATTTTCAAAAGTTCCGAGTTTGAGTTGTGAAACAAAAAGGTTGTGTCAAATGTCAGTAAAAACAAAATAGTTTTTCAAAGTATGTTGAAGGTTTATATGGAAATCCTTCAAATATGAGTATGATAGAGTACATGTTGTCATCAGTTGCGTCGAGATCTAGGCTGAGTTCAACTATTCCAGATGTTAACCCAGCCTTACTAAAGAAAATCTCAACATAAAAAAAGTATAAAATATTTGTGATGCCACAACATCTCTTTCCTACAATCATAAAACCGGACTCAGGGCATATGTTACCTGAGTTTTGATACTTTTGTACTAAAAAAATTTATAGCAGCCTCGTGAGCTTTAGCTCAAAAATACAAAACTTTCTTAAGTTTATTATATGGTTAACTGTAGATTAAAAAAGAAGATAAAGCAAGTAACACTGTAGAGAATTGAAATGCATGGTTTAACACTTTAATTTAACATAACTTGGTGTTACATACTACACTCACCACTCTGAAAGAACTTTCTTCTATTACTTCTTTTGAAATAAAGAAGAACACAGTCATCAAAAGCAGACAACCATTGCAAAACTGCAATGTTGTCAACCGCTTTCATGCTCAGAAGAAAGCTCTAAATCTCATCATTGTGGATAGTGAGCTTGGACTCTTTCAGCCACATTTCTCCCTTCAAAGACTTTAGAAATGATCGCTGAAAGCATAGCCCTAACAATTAGGATTTTCAGATTTTTCCCACCTATACGGTTTAACCTTTTAACTGAAGCCGAGATCCTTTTCAAAAGTTCCGAGTTTGAGTTGTGAAACAAAAAGGTTGTGTCAAATGTCAGTAAAAACAAAATAGTTTTTCAAAGTATGTTGAAGGTTTATATGGAAATCAATGAAATCCTTTAAACATGAGTATGATAGAGTACATGTTGTCATCAGTTGCGTCGAGATCTAGGCTGAGTTCAACTATTCCAGATTTTAACCCAGCCTTACTAAAGAAAATCTTAACATAAAAAAAGTATAAAATATTTGTCATGCCACAACATCTCTTTCCTACAATCAAAAAACTGGACTCAGGGCATATGTTACCTGAGTTTTGATACTTTTGTAATAAAAAAAACTTTATAGCAGCCTCGTGAGCTTTGGTTCAAAGATACAAAACTTTCTTAAGTTTATTATATGGTTAACTGTAGATTAAAAAAAGAAGATAGAGCAAGTAACACAGTAGAGAATTGAAACACATGGTTTAACACTTTAATTTAACATAACTTGGTGTTACATACTACACTCACCACTCTGAAAGAACTTTCTTCTATTACTTCTTTTGAAAAAAAGAAGAACACAGTCATCAAAAGCAGACAACCATTGCAAAAATGCAATGTTGTCAAACGCTTTCATGCTCAGAAGAAAGCTCTAAATCTCATCATTGTGGATAGTGAGCTTGGACTCTTTCAGCCACATTTCTCCCTTCAAAGACTTTAGAAATGATCCCTGAAAGTATAGCCCTAACAATTAGGATTTTCAGATTTTTCACACCTATACGGTTTAACCTTTTAACTGAAGCTGAGATCATTTTCAAAAGTTCCGAGTTTGAGTTGTGAAACAAAAAGGTTGTGTCAAATGTCAGTAAAAACAAAATAGTTTTTCAAAGTATGTTGAAGGTTTATATGGAAATCTTTCAAACATGAGTATGATAGAGTACATGTTGTCATCAGTTGCGTCGAGATCTAGGCTGAGTTCAACTATTCCAGATGTTAACCCAGCCTTACTAAAGAAAATCTCAACATAAAAAAAGTATAAAATATTTGTCATGCCACAACATCTCTTTCCTACAATCATAAAACCGGACTCAGGGCATATGTTACCTGAGTTTTGATACTTTTGTACTAAAAAAATTTATAGCAGCCTCGTGAGCTTTAGCTCAAAAATACAAAACTTTCTTAAGTTTATTATATGGTTAACTGTAGATTAAAAAAGAAAATAAAGCAAGTAACACTGTAGAGAATTGAAAAGCATGGTTTAACACTTTAATTTAACATAACTTGGTGTTACATACTACACTCACCACTCTGAAAGAACTTTCTTCTATTACTTCTTTTGAAAAAAAGAAGAACACAGTCATCAAAAGCAGACAACCATTGCAAAACTGCAATGTTGTCAACCGCTTTCATGCTCAGAAGAAAGCTCTAAATCTCATCATTGTGGATAGTGAGCTTGGACTCTTTCAGCCACATTTCTCCCTTCAAAGACTTTAGAAATGATCTCTGAAAGTATAGCCCTAACAATTAGGATTTTCAGATTTTTCCCACCTATACGGTTTAACCTTTTAACTGAAGCCGAGATCCTTTTCAAAAGTTCCGAGTTTGAGTTGTGAAACAAAAAGGTTGTGTCAAATGTCAGTAAAAACAAAATAGTTTTTCAAAGTATGTGAAGGTTTATATGGAAATCCTTTAAACATGAGTATGATAGAGTACATGTTGTCATCAGTTGCGTCGAGATCTAGGCTGAGTTCAACTATTCCAGATGTTAACCCAGCCTTACTAAAGAAAATCTCAACATAAAAAAAGTATAAAATATTTGTCATGCCACAACATCTCTTTCCTACAATCAAAAAACCGGACTCAGGGCATATGTTACCTGAGTTTTGATACTTTTGTAATAAAAAAAACTTTATAGCAGCCTCGTGAGCTTTGGTTCAAAAATACAAAACTTTCTTAAGTTTATTATATGGTTAACTGTAGATTAAAAAAGAAGATAGAGCAAGTAACACAGTAGAGAATTGAAACACATGGTTTAACACTTTAATTTAACATAACTTGGTGTTACATACTACACTCACCACTCTGAAAGAACTTTCTTCTATTACTTCTTTTGAAAAAAAGAAGAACACAGTCATCAAAAGCAGACAACCATTGCAAAAATGCAATGTTGTCAACCGCTTTCATGCTCAGAAGAAAGCTCTAAATCTCATCATTGTGGATAGTGAGCTTGGACACTTTCAGCCACATTTCTCCCTTCAAAGACTTTAGAAATGATCCCTGAAAGTATAGCCCTAACAATTAGAATTTTCAGATTTTTCACACCTATACGGTTTAACCTTTTAACTGAAGCTGAGATCATTTTCAAAAGTTCCGAGTTTGAGTTGTGAAACAAAAAGGTTGTGTCAAATGTCAGTAAAAACAAAATAGTTTTTCAAAGTATGTTGAAGGTTTATATGGAAATCCTTCAAACATGAGTATGATAGAGTACATGTTGTCATCAGTTGCGTCGAGATCTAGGCTGAGTTCAACTATTCCAGATGTTAACCCAGCCTTACTAAAGAACATCTCAACATAAAAAAGTATAAAATATTTGTCATGCCACAACATCTCTTTCCTACAATCAAAAAAACGGATTCAGGGCATATGTTACCTGAGTTTTGATACTTTTGTACTAAAAAAAACTTTATAGCAGCCTCCTGAGCTTTGGCTCAAAAATACAAAACTTTCTTAAGTTTATTATATGGTAACTGTAGATTAAAAAAGAAGATAGAGCAAGTAACACTGTAGAGAATTGAAATAAATGGTTTAACACTTTAATTTAACATAACTTGGTGTTACATACTACACTCACCACTCTGAAAGAACTTTCTTCTATTACTTCTTTTGAAAAAAAGAAGAACACAGTCATCAAAAGCAGCCAACCATTGTAAAACTGCAATGTTGTCAACCGCTTTCATGCTCAGAAGAAAGCTCTAAATCTCATCATTGTGGATAGTGAGCTTGGACTCTTTCAGCCACATTTCTCCCTTCAAAGACTTTAGAAATGATCCCTGAAAGTATAGCCCTAACAATTAGGATTTTCAGATTTTTCCCACCTATACGGTTTAACCTTTTTACTGAAGCTGAGAACATTTTCTAAAGTTCCGAGTTTGAGTTGTGAAACAAAAAGGTTGTGTCAAATGTCAGTAAAAACAAAATAGTTTTTCAAAGTATGTTGAAGGTTTATATGGAAATCAATGAAATCCTTTAAACATGAGTATGATAGAGTACATGTTGTCATCAGTTGCGTCGAGATCTAGGCTGAGTTCAACTATTCCAGATGTTAACGCAGCCTTACTAAAGAAAATCTCAACATAAAAAAAGTATAAAATATTTGTCATGCCACAACATCTCTTTCCTACAATCAAAAATCCGGACTCAGGGCATATGTTACCTGAGTTTTGATACCTTTGTACTAAAAAAAAACTTTATAGCAGCCTCCTGAGCTTTGGCTCAAAAATACAAAACTTTCTTAAGTTTATTATATGGTTAACTGTAGATTAAAAAAGAAGATAAAGCAAGTAACACTGTAGAGAATTGAAAAGCATGGTTTAACACTTTAATTTAACATAACTTGGTGTTACATACTACACTCACCACTCTGAAAGAACTTTCTTCTATTACTTCTTTTGAAAAAAAGAAGAACACAGTCATCAAAAGCAGACAACCATTGCAAAACTGCAATGTTGTCAACCGCTTTCATGCTCAGAAGAAAGCTCTAAATCTCATCATTGTGGATAGTGAGCTTGGACTCTTTCAGCCACATTTCTCCCTTCAAAGACTTTAGAAATGATCCCTGAAAGTATAGCCCTAACAATTAGGATTTTCAGATTTTTCCCACCTATACGGTTTAACCTTTTAACTGAAGCTGAGAGCATTTTCTAAAGTTCCGAGTTTGAGTTGTGAAACAAAAAGGTTGTGTCAAATGTCAGTAAAAACAAAATAGTTTTTCAAAGTATGTTAAAGGTTTATATGGAAATCCTTTAAACATGAGTATGATAGAGTCCATGTTGTCATCAGTTGCGTCGAGATCTAGGCTGAGTTCAACTATTCCAGATGTTAACCCAGCCTTACTAAAGAAAATCTCAACATAAAAAAGTATAAAATATTTGTCATGCCACAACATCTCTTTCCTACAATCTTAAAACCGGACTCAGGGCATATGTTACCTGAGTTTTGATACTTTTGTAATAAAAAAAACTTTATAGCAGCCTCGTGAGCTTTGGCTCGAAAATACTAAACTTTCTTAAGTTTATTATATGGTTAACTGTAGATTAAAAAATGAAGAGAGAGCAAGTAACACAGTAGAGAATTGAAACGCATGGTTTAACACTATAATTTAACATAACTTAGTGTTACATACTACACTCACCACTCTGAAAGAACTTTCTTCTATTACTTCTTTTGAAAAAAAGAAGAACACAGTCATCAAAAGCAGACAACCATTGCAAAACTGCAATGTTGTCAACCGCTTTCATGCTCAGAAGAAAGCTCTAAATCTCATCATTGTGGATAGTGAGCTTGGACTCTTTCAGCCACATTTCTCCCTTCAAAGACTTTAGAAATGATCCCTGAAAGTATAACCCTAACAATTAGGATTTTCAGATTTTTCCCACCTATACGGTTTAACCTTTTAACTGAAGCTGAGATCATTTTCAAAAGTTCCGAGTTTGAGTTGTGAAACAAAAAGGTTGTGTCAAATGTCAGTTAAAACAAAATAGTTTTTCAAAGTATGTTGAAGGTTTATATGGAAATCAATGAAATCCTTTAAACATGAGTATGATAGAGTACATGTTGTCATCAGTTGCGTCGAGATCTAGGCTGAGTTCAACTATTCCAGATGTTAACCCAGCCTTACTAAAGAAAATCTCAACATAAAAAAAGTATAAAATATTTGTCATGCCACAACATCTCTTTCCTACAATCAAAAAACCGGACTCAGGGCATATGTTACCTGAGTTTTGATACTTTTGTAATAAAAAAAACTTTATAGCAGCCTCGTGAGCTTTGGCTCAAAAATACAAAACTTTCTTAAGTTTATTATATGGTTAACTGTAGATTATTAAAGAAGATAAAGCAAGCAACACTGTAGAGAATTGAAATGCATGGTTTAACACTTTAATTTAACATAACTTGGTGTTACATACTGCACTCACCACTCTGAAAGAACTTTCTTCTATTACTTCTTTTGAAAAAAAGAAGAACACAGTCATCAAAAGCAGCCAACCATTGTAAAACTGCAATGTTGTCAACCGCTTTCATGCTCAGAAGAAAGCTCTAAATCTCATCATTGTGGATAGTGAGCTTGGACTCTTTCAGCCACATTTCTCCCTTCAAAGACTTTAGAAATGATCCCTGAAAGTATAGCCCTAACAATTAGGATTTTCAGATTTTTCCCACCTATACGGTTTAACCTTTTTACTGAAGCTGAGAACATTTTCTAAAGTTCCGAGTTTGAGTTGTGAAACAAAAAGGTTGTGTCAAATGTCAGTAAAAACAAAATAGTTTTTCAAAGTATGTTGAAGGTTTATATGGAAATCAATGAAATCCTTTAAACATGAGTATGATAGAGTACATGTTGTCATCAGTTGCGTCGAGATCTAGGCTGAGTTCAACTATTCCAGATTTTAACCCAGCCTTACTAAAGAAAATCTTAACATAAAAAAAGTATAAAATATTTGTCATGCCACAACATCTCTTTCCTACAATCAAAAAACCGGACTCAGGGCATATGTTACCTGAGTTTTGATACTTTTGTAATAAAAAAAACTTTATAGCAGCCTCGTGAGCTTTGGTTCAAAGATACAAAACTTTCTTAAGTTTATTATATGGTTAACTGTAGATTAAAAAAAGAAGATAGAGCAAGTAACACAGTAGAGAATTGAAACACATGGTTTAACACTTTAATTTAACATAACTTGGTGTTACATACTACACTCACCACTCTGAAAGAACTTTCTTCTATTACTTCTTTTGAAAAAAAGAAGAACACAGTCATCAAAAGCAGACAACCATTGCAAAAATGCAATGTTGTCAAACGCTTTCATGCTCAGAAGAAAGCTCTAAATCTCATCATTGTGGATAGTGAGCTTGGACTCTTTCAGCCACATTTCTCCCTTCAAAGACTTTAGAAATGATCCCTGAAAGTATAGCCCTAACAATTAGGATTTTCAGATTTTTCACACCTATACGGTTTAACCTTTTAACTGAAGCTGAGATCATTTTCAAAAGTTCCGAGTTTGAGTTGTGAAACAAAAAGGTTGTGTCAAATGTCAGTAAAAACAAAATAGTTTTTCAAAGTATGTTGAAGGTTTATATGGAAATCTTTCAAACATGAGTATGATAGAGTACATGTTGTCATCAGTTGCGTCGAGATCTAGGCTGAGTTCAACTATTCCAGATGTTAACCCAGCCTTACTAAAGAAAATCTCAACATAAAAAAAGTATAAAATATTTGTCATGCCACAACATCTCTTTCCTACAATCATAAAACCGGACTCAGGGCATATGTTACCTGAGTTTTGATACTTTTGTACTAAAAAAATTTATAGCAGCCTCGTGAGCTTTAGCTCAAAAATACAAAACTTTCTTAAGTTTATTATATGGTTAACTGTAGATTAAAAAAGAAAATAAAGCAAGTAACACTGTAGAGAATTGAAAAGCATGGTTTAACACTTTAATTTAACATAACTTGGTGTTACATACTACACTCACCACTCTGAAAGAACTTTCTTCTATTACTTCTTTTGAAAAAAAGAAGAACACAGTCATCAAAAGCAGACAACCATTGCAAAACTGCAATGTTGTCAACCGCTTTCATGCTCAGAAGAAAGCTCTAAATCTCATCATTGTGGATAGTGAGCTTGGACTCTTTCAGCCACATTTCTCCCTTCAAAGACTTTAGAAATGATCTCTGAAAGTATAGCCCTAACAATTAGGATTTTCAGATTTTTCCCACCTATACGGTTTAACCTTTTAACTGAAGCCGAGATCCTTTTCAAAAGTTCCGAGTTTGAGTTGTGAAACAAAAAGGTTGTGTCAAATGTCAGTAAAAACAAAATAGTTTTTCAAAGTATGTGAAGGTTTATATGGAAATCCTTTAAACATGAGTATGATAGAGTACATGTTGTCATCAGTTGCGTCGAGATCTAGGCTGAGTTCAACTATTCCAGATGTTAACCCAGCCTTACTAAAGAAAATCTCAACATAAAAAAAGTATAAAATATTTGTCATGCCACAACATCTCTTTCCTCCAATCAAAAAACCGGACTCAGGGCATATGTTACCTGAGTTTTGATACTTTTGTAATAAAAAAAACTTTATAGCAGCCTCGTGAGCTTTGGTTCAAAAATACAAAACTTTCTTAAGTTTATTATATGGTTAACTGTAGATTAAAAAAGAAGATAGAGCAAGTAACACAGTAGAGAATTGAAACACATGGTTTAACACTTTAATTTAACATAACTTGGTGTTACATACTACACTCACCACTCTGAAAGAACTTTCTTCTATTACTTCTTTTGAAAAAAAGAAGAACACAGTCATCAAAAGCAGACAACCATTGCAAAAATGCAATGTTGTCAACCGCTTTCATGCTCAGAAGAAAGCTCTAAATCTCATCATTGTGGATAGTGAGCTTGGACACTTTCAGCCACATTTCTCCCTTCAAAGACTTTAGAAATGATCCCTGAAAGTATAGCCCTAACAATTAGAATTTTCAGATTTTTCACACCTATACGGTTTAACCTTTTAACTGAAGCTGAGATCATTTTCAAAAGTTCCGAGTTTGAGTTGTGAAACAAAAAGGTTGTGTCAAATGTCAGTAAAAACAAAATAGTTTTTCAAAGTATGTTGAAGGTTTATATGGAAATCCTTCAAACATGAGTATGATAGAGTACATGTTGTCATCAGTTGCGTCGAGATCTAGGCTGAGTTCAACTATTCCAGATGTTAACCCAGCCTTACTAAAGAACATCTCAACATAAAAAAGTATAAAATATTTGTCATGCCACAACATCTCTTTCCTACAATCAAAAAAACGGATTCAGGGCATATGTTACCTGAGTTTTGATACTTTTGTACTAAAAAAAACTTTATAGCAGCCTCCTGAGCTTTGGCTCAAAAATACAAAACTTTCTTAAGTTTATTATATGGTAACTGTAGATTAAAAAAGAAGATAGAGCAAGTAACACTGTAGAGAATTGAAATAAATGGTTTAACACTTTAATTTAACATAACTTGGTGTTATATACTACACTCACCACTCTGAAAGAACTTTCTTCTATTACTTCTTTTGAAAAAAAGAAGAACACAGTCATCAAAAGCAGCCAACCATTGTAAAACTGCAATGTTGTCAACCGCTTTCATGCTCAGAAGAAAGCTCTAAATCTCATCATTGTGGATAGTGAGCTTGGACTCTTTCAGCCACATTTCTCCCTTCAAAGACTTTAGAAATGATCCCTGAAAGTATAGCCCTAACAATTAGGATTTTCAGATTTTTCCCACCTATACGGTTTAACCTTTTTACTGAAGCTGAGAACATTTTCTAAAGTTCCGAGTTTGAGTTGTGAAACAAAAAGGTTGTGTCAAATGTCAGTAAAAACAAAATAGTTTTTCAAAGTATGTTGAAGGTTTATATGGAAATCAATGAAATCCTTTAAACATGAGTATGATAGAGTACATGTTGTCATCAGTTGCGTCGAGATCTAGGCTGAGTTCAACTATTCCAGATGTTAACGCAGCCTTACTAAAGAAAATCTCAACATAAAAAAAGTATAAAATATTTGTCATGCCACAACATCTCTTTCCTACAATCAAAAATCCGGACTCAGGGCATATGTTACCTGAGTTTTGATACCTTTGTACTAAAAAAAAACTTTATAGCAGCCTCCTGAGCTTTGGCTCAAAAATACAAAACTTTCTTAAGTTTATTATATGGTTAACTGTAGATTAAAAAAGAAGATAAAGCAAGTAACACTGTAGAGAATTGAAAAGCATGGTTTAACACTTTAATTTAACATAACTTGGTGTTACATACTACACTCACCACTCTGAAAGAACTTTCTTCTATTACTTCTTTTGAAAAAAAGAAGAACACAGTCATCAAAAGCAGACAACCATTGCAAAACTGCAATGTTGTCAACCGCTTTCATGCTCAGAAGAAAGCTCTAAATCTCATCATTGTGGATAGTGAGCTTGGACTCTTTCAGCCACATTTCTCCCTTCAAAGACTTTAGAAATGATCCTTGAAAGTATAGCCCTAACAATTAGGATTTTCAGATTTTTCCCACCTATACGGTTTAACCTTTTAACTGAAGCTGAGAGCATTTTCTAAAGTTCCGAGTTTGAGTTGTGAAACAAAAAGGTTGTGTCAAATGTCAGTAAAAACAAAATAGTTTTTCAAAGTATGTTGAAGGTTTATATGGAAATCCTTTAAACATGAGTATGATAGAGTCCATGTTGTCATCAGTTGCGTCGAGATCTAGGCTGAGTTCAACTATTCCAGATGTTAACCCAGCCTTACTAAAGAAAATCTCAACATAAAAAAGTATAAAATATTTGTCATGCCACAACATCTCTTTCCTACAATCTTAAAACCGGACTCAGGGCATATGTTACCTGAGTTTTGATACTTTTGTAATAAAAAAAACTTTATAGCAGCCTCGTGAGCTTTGGCTCGAAAATACTAAACTTTCTTAAGTTTATTATATGGTTAACTGTAGATTAAAAAATGAAGAGAGAGCAAGTAACACAGTAGAGAATTGAAACGCATGGTTTAACACTATAATTTAACATAACTTAGTGTTACATACTACACTCACCACTCTGAAAGAACTTTCTTCTATTACTTCTTTTGAAAAAAAGAAGAACACAGTCATCAAAAGCAGACAACCATTGCAAAACTGCAATGTTGTCAACCGCTTTCATGCTCAGAAGAAAGCTCTAAATCTCATCATTGTGGATAGTGAGCTTGGACTCTTTCAGCCACATTTCTCCCTTCAAAGACTTTAGAAATGATCCCTGAAAGTATAACCCTAACAATTAGGATTTTCAGATTTTTCCCACCTATACGGTTTAACCTTTTAACTGAAGCTGAGATCATTTTCAAAAGTTCCGAGTTTGAGTTGTGAAACAAAAAGGTTGTGTCAAATGTCAGTTAAAACAAAATAGTTTTTCAAAGTATGTTGAAGGTTTATATGGAAATCAATGAAATCCTTTAAACATGAGTATGATAGAGTACATGTTGTCATCAGTTGCGTCGAGATCTAGGCTGAGTTCAACTATTCCAGATGTTAACCCAGCCTTACTAAAGAAAATCTCAACATAAAAAAAGTATAAAATATTTGTCATGCCACAACATCTCTTTCCTACAATCAAAAAACCGGACTCAGGGCATATGTTACCTGAGTTTTGATACTTTTGTAATAAAAAAAACTTTATAGCAGCCTCGTGAGCTTTGGCTCAAAAATACAAAACTTTCTTAAGTTTATTATATGGTTAACTGTAGATTATTAAAGAAGATAAAGCAAGCAACACTGTAGAGAATTGAAATGCATGGTTTAACACTTTAATTTAACATAACTTGGTGTTACATACTGCACTCACCACTCTGAAAGAACTTTCTTCTATTACTTCTTTTGAAAAAAAGAAGAACACAGTCATCAAAAGCAGCCAACCATTGTAAAACTGCAATGTTGTCAACCGCTTTCATGCTCAGAAGAAAGCTCTAAATCTCATCATTGTGGATAGTGAGCTTGGACTCTTTCAGCCACATTTCTCCCTTCAAAGACTTTAGAAATGATCCCTGAAAGTATAGCCCTAACAATTAGGATTTTCAGATTTTTCCCACCTATACGGTTTAACCTTTTTACTGAAGCTGAGAACATTTTCTAAAGTTCCGAGTTTGAGTTGTGAAACAAAAAGGTTGTGTCAAATGTCAGTAAAAACAAAATAGTTTTTCAAAGTATGTTGAAGGTTTATATGGAAATCAATGAAATCCTTTAAACATGAGTATGATAGAGTACATGTTGTCATCAGTTGCGTCGAGATCTAGGCTGAGTTCAACTATTCCAGATTTTAACCCAGCCTTACTAAAGAAAATCTTAACATAAAAAAAGTATAAAATATTTGTCATGCCACAACATCTCTTTCCTACAATCAAAAAACCGGACTCAGGGCATATGTTACCTGAGTTTTGATACTTTTGTAATAAAAAAAACTTTATAGCAGCCTCGTGAGCTTTGGTTCAAAGATACAAAACTTTCTTAAGTTTATTATATGGTTAACTGTAGATTAAAAAAAGAAGATAGAGCAAGTAACACAGTAGAGAATTGAAACACATGGTTTAACACTTTAATTTAACATAACTTGGTGTTACATACTACACTCACCACTCTGAAAGAACTTTCTTCTATTACTTCTTTTGAAAAAAAGAAGAACACAGTCATCAAAAGCAGACAACCATTGCAAAAATGCAATGTTGTCAAACGCTTTCATGCTCAGAAGAAAGCTCTAAATCTCATCATTGTGGATAGTGAGCTTGGACTCTTTCAGCCACATTTCTCCCTTCAAAGACTTTAGAAATGATCCCTGAAAGTATAGCCCTAACAATTAGGATTTTCAGATTTTTCACACCTATACGGTTTAACCTTTTAACTGAAGCTGAGATCATTTTCAAAAGTTCCGAGTTTGAGTTGTGAAACAAAAAGGTTGTGTCAAATGTCAGTAAAAACAAAATAGTTTTTCAAAGTATGTTGAAGGTTTATATGGAAATCTTTCAAACATGAGTATGATAGAGTACATGTTGTCATCAGTTGCGTCGAGATCTAGGCTGAGTTCAACTATTCCAGATGTTAACCCAGCCTTACTAAAGAAAATCTCAACATAAAAAAAGTATAAAATATTTGTCATGCCACAACATCTCTTTCCTACAATCATAAAACCGGACTCAGGGCATATGTTACCTGAGTTTTGATACTTTTGTACTAAAAAAATTTATAGCAGCCTCGTGAGCTTTAGCTCAAAAATACAAAACTTTCTTAAGTTTATTATATGGTTAACTGTAGATTAAAAAAGAAAATAAAGCAAGTAACACTGTAGAGAATTGAAAAGCATGGTTTAACACTTTAATTTAACATAACTTGGTGTTACATACTACACTCACCACTCTGAAAGAACTTTCTTCTATTACTTCTTTTGAAAAAAAGAAGAACACAGTCATCAAAAGCAGACAACCATTGCAAAACTGCAATGTTGTCAACCGCTTTCATGCTCAGAAGAAAGCTCTAAATCTCATCATTGTGGATAGTGAGCTTGGACTCTTTCAGCCACATTTCTCCCTTCAAAGACTTTAGAAATGATCTCTGAAAGTATAGCCCTAACAATTAGGATTTTCAGATTTTTCCCACCTATACGGTTTAACCTTTTAACTGAAGCCGAGATCCTTTTCAAAAGTTCCGAGTTTGAGTTGTGAAACAAAAAGGTTGTGTCAAATGTCAGTAAAAACAAAATAGTTTTTCAAAGTATGTGAAGGTTTATATGGAAATCCTTTAAACATGAGTATGATAGAGTACATGTTGTCATCAGTTGCGTCGAGATCTAGGCTGAGTTCAACTATTCCAGATGTTAACCCAGCCTTACTAAAGAAAATCTCAACATAAAAAAAGTATAAAATATTTGTCATGCCACAACATCTCTTTCCTACAATCAAAAAACCGGACTCAGGGCATATGTTACCTGAGTTTTGATACTTTTGTAATAAAAAAAACTTTATAGCAGCCTCGTGAGCTTTGGTTCAAAAATACAAAACTTTCTTAAGTTTATTATATGGTTAACTGTAGATTAAAAAAGAAGATAGAGCAAGTAACACAGTAGAGAATTGAAACACATGGTTTAACACTTTAATTTAACATAACTTGGTGTTACATACTACACTCACCACTCTGAAAGAACTTTCTTCTATTACTTCTTTTGAAAAAAAGAAGAACACAGTCATCAAAAGCAGACAACCATTGCAAAAATGCAATGTTGTCAACCGCTTTCATGCTCAGAAGAAAGCTCTAAATCTCATCATTGTGGATAGTGAGCTTGGACACTTTCAGCCACATTTCTCCCTTCAAAGACTTTAGAAATGATCCCTGAAAGTATAGCCCTAACAATTAGAATTTTCAGATTTTTCACACCTATACGGTTTAACCTTTTAACTGAAGCTGAGATCATTTTCAAAAGTTCCGAGTTTGAGTTGTGAAACAAAAAGGTTGTGTCAAATGTCAGTAAAAACAAAATAGTTTTTCAAAGTATGTTGAAGGTTTATATGGAAATCCTTCAAACATGAGTATGATAGAGTACATGTTGTCATCAGTTGCGTCGAGATCTAGGCTGAGTTCAACTATTCCAGATGTTAACCCAGCCTTACTAAAGAACATCTCAACATAAAAAAGTATAAAATATTTGTCATGCCACAACATCTCTTTCCTACAATCAAAAAAACGGATTCAGGGCATATGTTACCTGAGTTTTGATACTTTTGTACTAAAAAAAACTTTATAGCAGCCTCCTGAGCTTTGGCTCAAAAATACAAAACTTTCTTAAGTTTATTATATGGTAACTGTAGATTAAAAAAGAAGATAGAGCAAGTAACACTGTAGAGAATTGAAATAAATGGTTTAACACTTTAATTTAACATAACTTGGTGTTACATACTACACTCACCACTCTGAAAGAACTTTCTTCTATTACTTCTTTTGAAAAAAAGAAGAACACAGTCATCAAAAGCAGCCAACCATTGTAAAACTGCAATGTTGTCAACCGCTTTCATGCTCAGAAGAAAGCTCTAAATCTCATCATTGTGGATAGTGAGCTTGGACTCTTTCAGCCACATTTCTCCCTTCAAAGACTTTAGAAATGATCCCTGAAAGTATAGCCCTAACAATTAGGATTTTCAGATTTTTCCCACCTATACGGTTTAACCTTTTTACTGAAGCTGAGAACATTTTCTAAAGTTCCGAGTTTGAGTTGTGAAACAAAAAGGTTGTGTCAAATGTCAGTAAAAACAAAATAGTTTTTCAAAGTATGTTGAAGGTTTATATGGAAATCAATGAAATCCTTTAAACATGAGTATGATAGAGTACATGTTGTCATCAGTTGCGTCGAGATCTAGGCTGAGTTCAACTATTCCAGATGTTAACGCAGCCTTACTAAAGAAAATCTCAACATAAAAAAAGTATAAAATATTTGTCATGCCACAACATCTCTTTCCTACAATCAAAAATCCGGACTCAGGGCATATGTTACCTGAGTTTTGATACCTTTGTACTAAAAAAAAACTTTATAGCAGCCTCCTGAGCTTTGGCTCAAAAATACAAAACTTTCTTAAGTTTATTATATGGTTAACTGTAGATTAAAAAAGAAGATAAAGCAAGTAACACTGTAGAGAATTGAAAAGCATGGTTTAACACTTTAATTTAACATAACTTGGTGTTACATACTACACTCACCACTCTGAAAGAACTTTCTTCTATTACTTCTTTTGAAAAAAAGAAGAACACAGTCATCAAAAGCAGACAACCATTGCAAAACTGCAATGTTGTCAACCGCTTTCATGCTCAGAAGAAAGCTCTAAATCTCATCATTGTGGATAGTGAGCTTGGACTCTTTCAGCCACATTTCTCCCTTCAAAGACTTTAGAAATGATCCCTGAAAGTATAGCCCTAACAATTAGGATTTTCAGATTTTTCCCACCTATACGGTTTAACCTTTTAACTGAAGCTGAGAGCATTTTCTAAAGTTCCGAGTTTGAGTTGTGAAACAAAAAGGTTGTGTCAAATGTCAGTAAAAACAAAATAGTTTTTCAAAGTATGTTGAAGGTTTATATGGAAATCCTTTAAACATGAGTATGATAGAGTCCATGTTGTCATCAGTTGCGTCGAGATCTAGGCTGAGTTCAACTATTCCAGATGTTAACCCAGCCTTACTAAAGAAAATCTCAACATAAAAAAGTATAAAATATTTGTCATGCCACAACATCTCTTTCCTACAATCTTAAAACCGGACTCAGGGCATATGTTACCTGAGTTTTGATACTTTTGTAATAAAAAAAACTTTATAGCAGCCTCGTGAGCTTTGGCTCGAAAATACTAAACTTTCTTAAGTTTATTATATGGTTAACTGTAGATTAAAAAATGAAGAGAGAGCAAGTAACACAGTAGAGAATTGAAACGCATGGTTTAACACTATAATTTAACATAACTTAGTGTTACATACTACACTCACCACTCTGAAAGAACTTTCTTCTATTACTTCTTTTGAAAAAAAGAAGAACACAGTCATCAAAAGCAGCCAACCATTGTAAAACTGCAATGTTGTCAACCGCTTTCATGCTCAGAAGAAAGCTCTAAATCTCATCATTGTGGATAGTGAGCTTGGACTCTTTCAGCCACATTTCTCCCTTCAAAGACTTTAGAAATGATCCCTGAAAGTATAGCCCTAACAATTAGGATTTTCAGATTTTTCCCACCTATACGGTTTAACCTTTTTACTGAAGCTGAGAACATTTTCTAAAGTTCCGAGTTTGAGTTGTGAAACAAAAAGGTTGTGTCAAATGTCAGTAAAAACAAAATAGTTTTTCAAAGTATGTTGAAGGTTTATATGGAAATCAATGAAATCCTTTAAACATGAGTATGATAGAGTACATGTTGTCATCAGTTGCGTCGAGATCTAGGCTGAGTTCAACTATTCCAGATGTTAACGCAGCCTTACTAAAGAAAATCTCAACATAAAAAAAGTATAAAATATTTGTCATGCCACAACATCTCTTTCCTACAATCAAAAAACCGGACTCAGGGCATATGTTACCTGAGTTTTGATACCTTTGTACTAAAAAAAAACTTTATAGCAGCCTCCTGAGCTTTGGCTCAAAAATACAAAACTTTCTTAAGTTTATTATATGGTTAACTGTAGATTAAAAAAGAAGATAAAGCAAGTAACACTGTAGAGAATTGAAAAGCATGGTTTAACACTTTAATTTAACATATCTTGGTGTTACATACTACACTCACCACTCTGAAAGAACTTTCTTCTATTACTTCTTTTGAAATAAAGAAGAACACAGTCATCAAAAGCAGACAACCATTGCAAAACTGCAATGTTGTCAACCGCTTTCATGCTCAGAAGAAAGCTCTAAATCTCATCATTGTGGATAGTGAGCTTGGACTCTTTCAGCCACATTTCTCCCTTCAAAGACTTTAGAAATGATCTCTGAAAGTATAGCCCTAACAATTAGGATTTTCAGATTTTTCCCACCTATACGGTTTAACCTTTTAACTGAAGCCGAGATCCTTTTCAAAAGTTCCGAGTTTGAGTTGTGAAACAAAAAGGTTGTGTCAAATGTCAGTAAAAACAAAATAGTTTTTCAAAGTATGTTGAAGGTTTATATGGAAATCCTTCAAACATGAGTATGATAGAGTACATGTTGTCATCAGTTGCGTCGAGATCTAGGCTGACTTCAACTATTCCAGATGTTAACCCAGCCTTACTAAAGAAAATCTCAACATAAAAAAAGTATAAAATATTTGTCATGCCACAACATCTCTTTCCTACAATCATAAAACCGGACTCAGGGCATATGTTACATGAGTTTTGATACTTTTGTACAAAAAAAATTTATAGCAGCCTCGTGAGCTTTAGCTCAAAAATACAAAACTTTCTTAAGTTTATTATATGGTTAACTGTAGATTAAAAAAGAAGATAAAGCAAGTAACACTGTAGAGAATTGAAAAGCATGGTTTAACACTTTAATTTAACATAACTTGGTGTTACATACTACACTCACCACTCTGAAAGAACTTTCTTCTATTACTTCTTTTGAAAAAAAGAACACAGTCATCAAAAGCAGACAACCATTGCAAAACTGCAATGTAGTCAACCGCTTTCATGCTCAGAAGAAAGCTCTAAATCTCATCATTGTGGATAGTGAGCTTGGACTCTTTCAGCCACATTTCTCCCTTCAAAGACTTTTGAAATGATCTCTGAAAGTATAGCCCTAACAATTAGGATTTTCAGATTTTTCCCACCTATACGGTTTAACCTTTTAACTGAAGCCGAGATCCTTTTCAAAAGTTCCGAGTTTGAGTTGTGAAACAAAAAGGTTGTGTCAAATGTCAGTAAAAACAAAATAGTTTTTCAAAGTATGTTGAAGGTTTATATGGAAATCAATGAAATCCTTTAAACATGAGTATGATAGAGTACATGTTGTCATCAGTTGCGTCGAGATCTAGGCTGAGTTCAACTATTCCAGATGTTAACCCAGCCTTACTAAAGAATATCTCAACATAAAAAAAGTATAAAATATTTGTCATGCCACAACATCTCTTTCCTACAATCAAAAAACCGGACTCAGGGCATATGTTACCTGAGTTTTGATACTTTTGTAATAAAAAAAACTTTATAGCAGCCTCGTGAGCTTTGGTTCAAAAATACAAAACTTTCTTAAGTTTATTATATGGTTAACTGTAGATTAAAAAAAGAAGATAGAGCAAGTAACACAGTAGAGAATTGAAACACATGGTTTAACACTTTAATTTAACATAACTTGGTGTTACATACTACACTCACCACTCTGAAAGAACTTTCTTCTATTACTTCTTTTGAAAAAAAGAAGAACACAGTCATCAAAAGCAGACAACCATTGCAAAAATGCAATGTTGTCAAACGCTTTCATGCTCAGAAGAAAGCTCTAAATCTCATCATTGTGGATAGTGAGCTTGGACTCTTTCAGCCACATTTCTCCCTTCAAAGACTTTAGAAATGATCCCTGAAAGTATAGCCCTAACAATTAGGATTTTCAGATTTTTCACACCTATACGGTTTAACCTTTTAACTGAAGCTGAGATCATTTTCAAAAGTTCCGAGTTTGAGTTGTGAAACAAAAAGGTTGTGTCAAATGTCAGTAAAAACAAAATAGTTTTTCAAAGTATGTTGAAGGTTTATATGGAAATCTTTCAAACATGAGTATGATAGAGTACATGTTGTCATCAGTTGCGTCGAGATCTAGGCTGAGTTCAACTATTCCAGATGTTAACCCAGCCTTACTAAAGAAAATCTCAACATAAAAAAAGTATAAAATATTTGTCATGCCACAACATCTCTTTCCTACAATCATAAAACCGGACTCAGGGCATATGTTACCTGAGTTTTGATACTTTTGTACTAAAAAAATTTATAGCAGCCTCGTGAGCTTTAGCTCAAAAATACAAAACTTTCTTAAGTTTATTATATGGTTAACTGTAGATTAAAAAAGAAAATAAAGCAAGTAACACTGTAGAGAATTGAAAAGCATGGTTTAACACTTTAATTTAACATAACTTGGTGTTACATACTACACTCACCACTCTGAAAGAACTTTCTTCTATTACTTCTTTTGAAAAAAAGAAGAACACAGTCATCAAAAGCAGACAACCATTGCAAAACTGCAATGTTGTCAACCGCTTTCATGCTCAGAAGAAAGCTCTAAATCTCATCATTGTGGATAGTGAGCTTGGACTCTTTCAGCCACATTTCTCCCTTCAAAGACTTTAGAAATGATCTCTGAAAGTATAGCCCTAACAATTAGGATTTTCAGATTTTTCCCACCTATACGGTTTAACCTTTTAACTGAAGCCGAGATCCTTTTCAAAAGTTCCGAGTTTGAGTTGTGAAACAAAAAGGTTGTGTCAAATGTCAGTAAAAACAAAATAGTTTTTCAAAGTATGTGAAGGTTTATATGGAAATCCTTTAAACATGAGTATGATAGAGTACATGTTGTCATCAGTTGCGTCGAGATCTAGGCTGAGTTCAACTATTCCAGATGTTAACCCAGCCTTACTAAAGAAAATCTCAACATAAAAAAAGTATAAAATATTTGTCATGCCACAACATCTCTTTCCTACAATCAAAAAACCGGACTCAGGGCATATGTTACCTGAGTTTTGATACTTTTGTAATAAAAAAAACTTTATAGCAGCCTCGTGAGCTTTGGTTCAAAAATACAAAACTTTCTTAAGTTTATTATATGGTTAACTGTAGATTAAAAAAGAAGATAGAGCAAGTAACACAGTAGAGAATTGAAACACATGGTTTAACACTTTAATTTAACATAACTTGGTGTTACATACTACACTCACCACTCTGAAAGAACTTTCTTCTATTACTTCTTTTGAAAAAAAGAAGAACACAGTCATCAAAAGCAGACAACCATTGCAAAAATGCAATGTTGTCAACCGCTTTCATGCTCAGAAGAAAGCTCTAAATCTCATCATTGTGGATAGTGAGCTTGGACACTTTCAGCCACATTTCTCCCTTCAAAGACTTTAGAAATGATCCCTGAAAGTATAGCCCTAACAATTAGAATTTTCAGATTTTTCACACCTATACGGTTTAACCTTTTAACTGAAGCTGAGATCATTTTCAAAAGTTCCGAGTTTGAGTTGTGAAACAAAAAGGTTGTGTCAAATGTCAGTAAAAACAAAATAGTTTTTCAAAGTATGTTGAAGGTTTATATGGAAATCCTTCAAACATGAGTATGATAGAGTACATGTTGTCATCAGTTGCGTCGAGATCTAGGCTGAGTTCAACTATTCCAGATGTTAACCCAGCCTTACTAAAGAACATCTCAACATAAAAAAGTATAAAATATTTGTCATGCCACAACATCTCTTTCCTACAATCAAAAAAACGGATTCAGGGCATATGTTACCTGAGTTTTGATACTTTTGTACTAAAAAAAACTTTATAGCAGCCTCCTGAGCTTTGGCTCAAAAATACAAAACTTTCTTAAGTTTATTATATGGTAACTGTAGATTAAAAAAGAAGATAGAGCAAGTAACACTGTAGAGAATTGAAATAAATGGTTTAACACTTTAATTTAACATAACTTGGTGTTACATACTACACTCACCACTCTGAAAGAACTTTCTTCTATTACTTCTTTTGAAAAAAAGAAGAACACAGTCATCAAAAGCAGCCAACCATTGTAAAACTGCAATGTTGTCAACCGCTTTCATGCTCAGAAGAAAGCTCTAAATCTCATCATTGTGGATAGTGAGCTTGGACTCTTTCAGCCACATTTCTCCCTTCAAAGACTTTAGAAATGATCCCTGAAAGTATAGCCCTAACAATTAGGATTTTCAGATTTTTCCCACCTATACGGTTTAACCTTTTTACTGAAGCTGAGAACATTTTCTAAAGTTCCGAGTTTGAGTTGTGAAACAAAAAGGTTGTGTCAAATGTCAGTAAAAACAAAATAGTTTTTCAAAGTATGTTGAAGGTTTATATGGAAATCAATGAAATCCTTTAAACATGAGTATGATAGAGTACATGTTGTCATCAGTTGCGTCGAGATCTAGGCTGAGTTCAACTATTCCAGATGTTAACGCAGCCTTACTAAAGAAAATCTCAACATAAAAAAAGTATAAAATATTTGTCATGCCACAACATCTCTTTCCTACAATCAAAAATCCGGACTCAGGGCATATGTTACCTGAGTTTTGATACCTTTGTACTAAAAAAAAACTTTATAGCAGCCTCCTGAGCTTTGGCTCAAAAATACAAAACTTTCTTAAGTTTATTATATGGTTAACTGTAGATTAAAAAAGAAGATAAAGCAAGTAACACTGTAGAGAATTGAAAAGCATGGTTTAACACTTTAATTTAACATAACTTGGTGTTACATACTACACTCACCACTCTGAAAGAACTTTCTTCTATTACTTCTTTTGAAAAAAAGAAGAACACAGTCATCAAAAGCAGACAACCATTGCAAAACTGCAATGTTGTCAACCGCTTTCATGCTCAGAAGAAAGCTCTAAATCTCATCATTGTGGATAGTGAGCTTGGACTCTTTCAGCCACATTTCTCCCTTCAAAGACTTTAGAAATGATCCCTGAAAGTATAGCCCTAACAATTAGGATTTTCAGATTTTTCCCACCTATACGGTTTAACCTTTTAACTGAAGCTGAGAGCATTTTCTAAAGTTCCGAGTTTGAGTTGTGAAACAAAAAGGTTGTGTCAAATGTCAGTAAAAACAAAATAGTTTTTCAAAGTATGTTGAAGGTTTATATGGAAATCCTTTAAACATGAGTATGATAGAGTCCATGTTGTCATCAGTTGCGTCGAGATCTAGGCTGAGTTCAACTATTCCAGATGTTAACCCAGCCTTACTAAAGAAAATCTCAACATAAAAAAGTATAAAATATTTGTCATGCCACAACATCTCTTTCCTACAATCTTAAAACCGGACTCAGGGCATATGTTACCTGAGTTTTGATACTTTTGTAATAAAAAAAACTTTATAGCAGCCTCGTGAGCTTTGGCTCGAAAATACTAAACTTTCTTAAGTTTATTATATGGTTAACTGTAGATTAAAAAATGAAGAGAGAGCAAGTAACACAGTAGAGAATTGAAACGCATGGTTTAACACTATAATTTAACATAACTTAGTGTTACATACTACACTCACCACTCTGAAAGAACTTTCTTCTATTACTTCTTTTGAAAAAAAGAAGAACACAGTCATCAAAAGCAGACAACCATTGCAAAACTGCAATGTTGTCAACCGCTTTCATGCTCAGAAGAAAGCTCTAAATCTCATCATTGTGGATAGTGAGCTTGGACTCTTTCAGCCACATTTCTCCCTTCAAAGACTTTAGAAATGATCCCTGAAAGTATAACCCTAACAATTAGGATTTTCAGATTTTTCCCACCTATACGGTTTAACCTTTTAACTGAAGCTGAGATCATTTTCAAAAGTTCCGAGTTTGAGTTGTGAAACAAAAAGGTTGTGTCAAATGTCAGTTAAAACAAAATAGTTTTTCAAAGTATGTTGAAGGTTTATATGGAAATCAATGAAATCCTTTAAACATGAGTATGATAGAGTACATGTTGTCATCAGTTGCGTCGAGATCTAGGCTGAGTTCAACTATTCCAGATGTTAACCCAGCCTTACTAAAGAAAATCTCAACATAAAAAAAGTATAAAATATTTGTCATGCCACAACATCTCTTTCCTACAATCAAAAAACCGGACTCAGGGCATATGTTACCTGAGTTTTGATACTTTTGTAATAAAAAAAACTTTATAGCAGCCTCGTGAGCTTTGGCTCAAAAATACAAAACTTTCTTAAGTTTATTATATGGTTAACTGTAGATTATTAAAGAAGATAAAGCAAGCAACACTGTAGAGAATTGAAATGCATGGTTTAACACTTTAATTTAACATAACTTGGTGTTACATACTGCACTCACCACTCTGAAAGAACTTTCTTCTATTACTTCTTTTGAAAAAAAGAAGAACACAGTCATCAAAAGCAGCCAACCATTGTAAAACTGCAATGTTGTCAACCGCTTTCATGCTCAGAAGAAAGCTCTAAATCTCATCATTGTGGATAGTGAGCTTGGACTCTTTCAGCCACATTTCTCCCTTCAAAGACTTTAGAAATGATCCCTGAAAGTATAGCCCTAACAATTAGGATTTTCAGATTTTTCCCACCTATACGGTTTAACCTTTTTACTGAAGCTGAGAACATTTTCTAAAGTTCCGAGTTTGAGTTGTGAAACAAAAAGGTTGTGTCAAATGTCAGTAAAAACAAAATAGTTTTTCAAAGTATGTTGAAGGTTTATATGGAAATCAATGAAATCCTTTAAACATGAGTATGATAGAGTACATGTTGTCATCAGTTGCGTCGAGATCTAGGCTGAGTTCAACTATTCCAGATTTTAACCCAGCCTTACTAAAGAAAATCTTAACATAAAAAAAGTATAAAATATTTGTCATGCCACAACATCTCTTTCCTACAATCAAAAAACCGGACTCAGGGCATATGTTACCTGAGTTTTGATACTTTTGTAATAAAAAAAACTTTATAGCAGCCTCGTGAGCTTTGGTTCAAAGATACAAAACTTTCTTAAGTTTATTATATGGTTAACTGTAGATTAAAAAAAGAAGATAGAGCAAGTAACACAGTAGAGAATTGAAACACATGGTTTAACACTTTAATTTAACATAACTTGGTGTTACATACTACACTCACCACTCTGAAAGAACTTTCTTCTATTACTTCTTTTGAAAAAAAGAAGAACACAGTCATCAAAAGCAGACAACCATTGCAAAAATGCAATGTTGTCAAACGCTTTCATGCTCAGAAGAAAGCTCTAAATCTCATCATTGTGGATAGTGAGCTTGGACTCTTTCAGCCACATTTCTCCCTTCAAAGACTTTAGAAATGATCCCTGAAAGTATAGCCCTAACAATTAGGATTTTCAGATTTTTCACACCTATACGGTTTAACCTTTTAACTGAAGCTGAGATCATTTTCAAAAGTTCCGAGTTTGAGTTGTGAAACAAAAAGGTTGTGTCAAATGTCAGTAAAAACAAAATAGTTTTTCAAAGTATGTTGAAGGTTTATATGGAAATCTTTCAAACATGAGTATGATAGAGTACATGTTGTCATCAGTTGCGTCGAGATCTAGGCTGAGTTCAACTATTCCAGATGTTAACCCAGCCTTACTAAAGAAAATCTCAACATAAAAAAAGTATAAAATATTTGTCATGCCACAACATCTCTTTCCTACAATCATAAAACCGGACTCAGGGCATATGTTACCTGAGTTTTGATACTTTTGTACTAAAAAAATTTATAGCAGCCTCGTGAGCTTTAGCTCAAAAATACAAAACTTTCTTAAGTTTATTATATGGTTAACTGTAGATTAAAAAAGAAAATAAAGCAAGTAACACTGTAGAGAATTGAAAAGCATGGTTTAACACTTTAATTTAACATAACTTGGTGTTACATACTACACTCACCACTCTGAAAGAACTTTCTTCTATTACTTCTTTTGAAAAAAAGAAGAACACAGTCATCAAAAGCAGACAACCATTGCAAAACTGCAATGTTGTCAACCGCTTTCATGCTCAGAAGAAAGCTCTAAATCTCATCATTGTGGATAGTGAGCTTGGACTCTTTCAGCCACATTTCTCCCTTCAAAGACTTTAGAAATGATCTCTGAAAGTATAGCCCTAACAATTAGGATTTTCAGATTTTTCCCACCTATACGGTTTAACCTTTTAACTGAAGCCGAGATCCTTTTCAAAAGTTCCGAGTTTGAGTTGTGAAACAAAAAGGTTGTGTCAAATGTCAGTAAAAACAAAATAGTTTTTCAAAGTATGTGAAGGTTTATATGGAAATCCTTTAAACATGAGTATGATAGAGTACATGTTGTCATCAGTTGCGTCGAGATCTAGGCTGAGTTCAACTATTCCAGATGTTAACCCAGCCTTACTAAAGAAAATCTCAACATAAAAAAAGTATAAAATATTTGTCATGCCACAACATCTCTTTCCTACAATCAAAAAACCGGACTCAGGGCATATGTTACCTGAGTTTTGATACTTTTGTAATAAAAAAAACTTTATAGCAGCCTCGTGAGCTTTGGTTCAAAAATACAAAACTTTCTTAAGTTTATTATATGGTTAACTGTAGATTAAAAAAGAAGATAGAGCAAGTAACACAGTAGAGAATTGAAACACATGGTTTAACACTTTAATTTAACATAACTTGGTGTTACATACTACACTCACCACTCTGAAAGAACTTTCTTCTATTACTTCTTTTGAAAAAAAGAAGAACACAGTCATCAAAAGCAGACAACCATTGCAAAAATGCAATGTTGTCAACCGCTTTCATGCTCAGAAGAAAGCTCTAAATCTCATCATTGTGGATAGTGAGCTTGGACACTTTCAGCCACATTTCTCCCTTCAAAGACTTTAGAAATGATCCCTGAAAGTATAGCCCTAACAATTAGAATTTTCAGATTTTTCACACCTATACGGTTTAACCTTTTAACTGAAGCTGAGATCATTTTCAAAAGTTCCGAGTTTGAGTTGTGAAACAAAAAGGTTGTGTCAAATGTCAGTAAAAACAAAATAGTTTTTCAAAGTATGTTGAAGGTTTATATGGAAATCCTTCAAACATGAGTATGATAGAGTACATGTTGTCATCAGTTGCGTCGAGATCTAGGCTGAGTTCAACTATTCCAGATGTTAACCCAGCCTTACTAAAGAACATCTCAACATAAAAAAGTATAAAATATTTGTCATGCCACAACATCTCTTTCCTACAATCAAAAAAACGGATTCAGGGCATATGTTACCTGAGTTTTGATACTTTTGTACTAAAAAAAACTTTATAGCAGCCTCCTGAGCTTTGGCTCAAAAATACAAAACTTTCTTAAGTTTATTATATGGTAACTGTAGATTAAAAAAGAAGATAGAGCAAGTAACACTGTAGAGAATTGAAATAAATGGTTTAACACTTTAATTTAACATAACTTGGTGTTACATACTACACTCACCACTCTGAAAGAACTTTCTTCTATTACTTCTTTTGAAAAAAAGAAGAACACAGTCATCAAAAGCAGCCAACCATTGTAAAACTGCAATGTTGTCAACCGCTTTCATGCTCAGAAGAAAGCTCTAAATCTCATCATTGTGGATAGTGAGCTTGGACTCTTTCAGCCACATTTCTCCCTTCAAAGACTTTAGAAATGATCCCTGAAAGTATAGCCCTAACAATTAGGATTTTCAGATTTTTCCCACCTATACGGTTTAACCTTTTTACTGAAGCTGAGAACATTTTCTAAAGTTCCGAGTTTGAGTTGTGAAACAAAAAGGTTGTGTCAAATGTCAGTAAAAACAAAATAGTTTTTCAAAGTATGTTGAAGGTTTATATGGAAATCAATGAAATCCTTTAAACATGAGTATGATAGAGTACATGTTGTCATCAGTTGCGTCGAGATCTAGGCTGAGTTCAACTATTCCAGATGTTAACGCAGCCTTACTAAAGAAAATCTCAACATAAAAAAAGTATAAAATATTTGTCATGCCACAACATCTCTTTCCTACAATCAAAAATCCGGACTCAGGGCATATGTTACCTGAGTTTTGATACCTTTGTACTAAAAAAAAACTTTATAGCAGCCTCCTGAGCTTTGGCTCAAAAATACAAAACTTTCTTAAGTTTATTATATGGTTAACTGTAGATTAAAAAAGAAGATAAAGCAAGTAACACTGTAGAGAATTGAAAAGCATGGTTTAACACTTTAATTTAACATAACTTGGTGTTACATACTACACTCACCACTCTGAAAGAACTTTCTTCTATTACTTCTTTTGAAAAAAAGAAGAACACAGTCATCAAAAGCAGACAACCATTGCAAAACTGCAATGTTGTCAACCGCTTTCATGCTCAGAAGAAAGCTCTAAATCTCATCATTGTGGATAGTGAGCTTGGACTCTTTCAGCCACATTTCTCCCTTCAAAGACTTTAGAAATGATCCCTGAAAGTATAGCCCTAACAATTAGGATTTTCAGATTTTTCCCACCTATACGGTTTAACCTTTTAACTGAAGCTGAGAGCATTTTCTAAAGTTCCGAGTTTGAGTTGTGAAACAAAAAGGTTGTGTCAAATGTCAGTAAAAACAAAATAGTTTTTCAAAGTATGTTGAAGGTTTATATGGAAATCCTTTAAACATGAGTATGATAGAGTCCATGTTGTCATCAGTTGCGTCGAGATCTAGGCTGAGTTCAACTATTCCAGATGTTAACCCAGCCTTACTAAAGAAAATCTCAACATAAAAAAGTATAAAATATTTGTCATGCCACAACATCTCTTTCCTACAATCTTAAAACCGGACTCAGGGCATATGTTACCTGAGTTTTGATACTTTTGTAATAAAAAAAACTTTATAGCAGCCTCGTGAGCTTTGGCTCGAAAATACTAAACTTTCTTAAGTTTATTATATGGTTAACTGTAGATTAAAAAATGAAGAGAGAGCAAGTAACACAGTAGAGAATTGAAACGCATGGTTTAACACTATAATTTAACATAACTTAGTGTTACATACTACACTCACCACTCTGAAAGAACTTTCTTCTATTACTTCTTTTGAAAAAAAGAAGAACACAGTCATCAAAAGCAGCCAACCATTGTAAAACTGCAATGTTGTCAACCGCTTTCATGCTCAGAAGAAAGCTCTAAATCTCATCATTGTGGATAGTGAGCTTGGACTCTTTCAGCCACATTTCTCCCTTCAAAGACTTTAGAAATGATCCCTGAAAGTATAGCCCTAACAATTAGGATTTTCAGATTTTTCCCACCTATACGGTTTAACCTTTTTACTGAAGCTGAGAACATTTTCTAAAGTTCCGAGTTTGAGTTGTGAAACAAAAAGGTTGTGTCAAATGTCAGTAAAAACAAAATAGTTTTTCAAAGTATGTTGAAGGTTTATATGGAAATCAATGAAATCCTTTAAACATGAGTATGATAGAGTACATGTTGTCATCAGTTGCGTCGAGATCTAGGCTGAGTTCAACTATTCCAGATGTTAACGCAGCCTTACTAAAGAAAATCTCAACATAAAAAAAGTATAAAATATTTGTCATGCCACAACATCTCTTTCCTACAATCAAAAAACCGGACTCAGGGCATATGTTACCTGAGTTTTGATACCTTTGTACTAAAAAAAAACTTTATAGCAGCCTCCTGAGCTTTGGCTCAAAAATACAAAACTTTCTTAAGTTTATTATATGGTTAACTGTAGATTAAAAAAGAAGATAAAGCAAGTAACACTGTAGAGAATTGAAAAGCATGGTTTAACACTTTAATTTAACATATCTTGGTGTTACATACTACACTCACCACTCTGAAAGAACTTTCTTCTATTACTTCTTTTGAAATAAAGAAGAACACAGTCATCAAAAGCAGACAACCATTGCAAAACTGCAATGTTGTCAACCGCTTTCATGCTCAGAAGAAAGCTCTAAATCTCATCATTGTGGATAGTGAGCTTGGACTCTTTCAGCCACATTTCTCCCTTCAAAGACTTTAGAAATGATCTCTGAAAGTATAGCCCTAACAATTAGGATTTTCAGATTTTTCCCACCTATACGGTTTAACCTTTTAACTGAAGCCGAGATCCTTTTCAAAAGTTCCGAGTTTGAGTTGTGAAACAAAAAGGTTGTGTCAAATGTCAGTAAAAACAAAATAGTTTTTCAAAGTATGTTGAAGGTTTATATGGAAATCCTTCAAACATGAGTATGATAGAGTACATGTTGTCATCAGTTGCGTCGAGATCTAGGCTGACTTCAACTATTCCAGATGTTAACCCAGCCTTACTAAAGAAAATCTCAACATAAAAAAAGTATAAAATATTTGTCATGCCACAACATCTCTTTCCTACAATCATAAAACCGGACTCAGGGCATATGTTACATGAGTTTTGATACTTTTGTACAAAAAAAATTTATAGCAGCCTCGTGAGCTTTAGCTCAAAAATACAAAACTTTCTTAAGTTTATTATATGGTTAACTGTAGATTAAAAAAGAAGATAAAGCAAGTAACACTGTAGAGAATTGAAAAGCATGGTTTAACACTTTAATTTAACATAACTTGGTGTTACATACTACACTCACCACTCTGAAAGAACTTTCTTCTATTACTTCTTTTGAAAAAAAGAACACAGTCATCAAAAGCAGACAACCATTGCAAAACTGCAATGTAGTCAACCGCTTTCATGCTCAGAAGAAAGCTCTAAATCTCATCATTGTGGATAGTGAGCTTGGACTCTTTCAGCCACATTTCTCCCTTCAAAGACTTTTGAAATGATCTCTGAAAGTATAGCCCTAACAATTAGGATTTTCAGATTTTTCCCACCTATACGGTTTAACCTTTTAACTGAAGCCGAGATCCTTTTCAAAAGTTCCGAGTTTGAGTTGTGAAACAAAAAGGTTGTGTCAAATGTCAGTAAAAACAAAATAGTTTTTCAAAGTATGTTGAAGGTTTATATGGAAATCAATGAAATCCTTTAAACATGAGTATGATAGAGTCCATGTTGTCATCAGTTGCGTCGAGATCTAGGCTGAGTTCAACTATTCCAGATGTTAACCCAGCCTTACTAAAGAAAATCTCAACATAAAAAAAGTATAAAATATTTGTCATGCCACAACATCTCTTTCCTACAATCATAAAACCGGACTCAGGGCATATGTTACCTGAGTTTTGATACCTTTATACTAAAAAAAACTTTATAGCAGCCTCCTAAGCTTTGGCTCAAAAATACAAAACTTTCTTAAGTTTATTATATGGTTAACTGTAGATTAAAAAAAGAAGATAGAGCAAGTAACACAGTAGAGAATTGAAACACATGGTTTAACACTTTAATTTAACATAACTTGGTGTTACATACTACACTCACCACTCTGAAAGAACTTTCTTCTATTACTTCTTTTGAAAAAAAGAAGAACACAGTCATCAAAAGCAGACAACCATTGCAAAACTGCAATGTAGTCAACCGCTTTCATGCTCAGAAGAAAGCTCTAAATCTCATCATTGTGGATAGTGAGCTTGGACTCTTTCAGCCACATTTCTCCCTTCAAAGACTTTTGAAATGATCTCTGAAAGTATAGCCCTAACAATTAGGATTTTCAGATTTTTCCCACCTATACGGTTTAACCTTTTAACTGAAGCCGAGATCCTTTTCAAAAGTTCCGAGTTTGAGTTGTGAAACAAAAAGGTTGTGTCAAATGTCAGTAAAAACAAAATAGTTTTTCAAAGTATGTTGAAGGTTTATATGGAAATCAATGAAATCCTTTAAACATGAGTATGATAGAGTACATGTTGTCATCAGTTGCGTCGAGATCTAGGCTGAGTTCAACTATTCCAGATGTTAACCCAGCCTTACTAAAGAATATCTCAACATAAAAAAAGTATAAAATATTTGTCATGCCACAACATCTCTTTCCTACAATCAAAAAACCGGACTCAGGGCATATGTTACCTGAGTTTTGATACTTTTGTAATAAAAAAAACTTTATAGCAGCCTCGTGAGCTTTGGTTCAAAAATACAAAACTTTCTTAAGTTTATTATATGGTTAACTGTAGATTAAAAAAAGAAGATAGAGCAAGTAACACAGTAGAGAATTGAAACACATGGTTTAACACTTTAATTTAACATAACTTGGTGTTACATACTACACTCACCACTCTGAAAGAACTTTCTTCTATTACTTCTTTTGAAAAAAAGAAGAACACAGTCATCAAAAGCAGACAACCATTGCAAAAATGCAATGTTGTCAAACGCTTTCATGCTCAGAAGAAAGCTCTAAATCTCATCATTGTGGATAGTGAGCTTGGACTCTTTCAGCCACATTTCTCCCTTCAAAGACTTTAGAAATGATCCCTGAAAGTATAGCCCTAACAATTAGGATTTTCAGATTTTTCACACCTATACGGTTTAACCTTTTAACTGAAGCTGAGATCATTTTCAAAAGTTCCGAGTTTGAGTTGTGAAACAAAAAGGTTGTGTCAAATGTCAGTAAAAACAAAATAGTTTTTCAAAGTATGTTGAAGGTTTATATGGAAATCCTTCAAACATGAGTATGATAGAGTACATGTTGTCATCAGTTGCGTCGAGATCTAGGCTGAGTTCAACTATTCCAGATGTTAACCCAGCCTTACTAAAGAAAATCTCAACATAAAAAAAGTATAAAATATTTGTCATGCCACAACATCTCTTTCCTACAATCATAAAACCGGACTCAGGGCATATGTTACCTGAGTTTTGATACTTTTGTACTAAAAAAATTTATAGCAGCCTCGTGAGCTTTAGCTCAAAAATACAAAACTTTCTTAAGTTTATTATATGGTTAACTGTAGATTAAAAAAGAAGATAAAGCAAGTAACACTGTAGAGAATTGAAATGCATGGTTTAACACTTTAATTTAACATAACTTGGTGTTACATACTACACTCACCACTCTGAAAGAACTTTCTTCTATTACTTCTTTTGAAATAAAGAAGAACACAGTCATCAAAAGCAGACAACCATTGCAAAACTGCAATGTTGTCAACCGCTTTCATGCTCAGAAAAAAGCTCTAAATCTCATCATTGTGGATAGTGAGCTTGGACTCTTTCAGCCACATTTCTCCCTTCAAAGACTTTAGAAATGATCGCTGAAAGTATAGCCCTAACAATTAGGATTTTCAGATTTTTCCCACCTATACGGTTTAACCTTTTAACTGAAGCCGAGATCCTTTTCAAAAGTTCCGAGTTTGAGTTGTGAAACAAAAAGGTTGTGTCAAATGTCAGTAAAAACAAAATAGTTTTTCAAAGTATGTTGAAGGTTTATATGGAAATCCTTCAAACATGAGTATGATAGAGTACATGTTGTCATCAGTTGCGTCGAGATCTAGGCTGAGTTCAACTATTCCAGATGTTAACCCAGCCTTACTAAAGAATATCTCAACATAAAAAAAGTATAAAATATTTGTCATGCCACAACATCTCTTTCCTACAATCAAAAAACCGGACTCAGGGCATATGTTACCTGAGTTTTGATACCTTTGTACTAAAAAAAACTTTATAGCAGCCTCCTGAGCTTTGGCTCAAAAATACAAAACTTTCTTAAGTTTATTATAAGGTTAACTGTAGATTAAAAAAAGAAGATAGAGCAAGTAACACAGTAGAGAATTGAAACACATGGTTTAACACTTTAATTTAACATAACTTGGTGTTACATACTACACTCACCAATCTGAAAGAACTTTCTTCTATTATTTCTTTTGAAAAAAAGAAGAACACAGTCATCAAAAGCAGACAACCATTGCTAAACTGCAATGTTGTCAACCGCTTTCATGCTCAGAAGAAAGCTCTAAATCTCATCATTGTGGATGATGAGCTTGGTCTCTTTCAGCCACATTTCTCCCTTCAAAGACTTTAGAAATGATCCCTGAAAGTATAGCCCTAACAATTAGGATTTTCAGATTTTTCCCACCTATACGGTTTAACCTTTTAACTGAAGCTGAGATAATTTTCAAAAGTTCCGAGTTTGAGTTGTGAAACAAAAAGGTTGTGTCAAATGTCAGTAAAAACAAAATAGTTTTTCAAAGTATGTGAAGGTTTATATGGAAATCCTTTAAACATGAGTATGATAGAGTACATGTTGTCATCAGTTGCGTCGAGATCTAGGCTGAGTTCAACTATTCCAGATGTTAACCCAGCCTTACTAAAGAAAATCTCAACATAAATAAGTATAAAATATTTGTCATGCCACAACATCTCTTGCCTACAATCTTAAAACCGGACTCAGGGCATATGTTACCTGAGTTTTGATACTTTTGTAATAAAAAAAACTTTATAGCAGCCTCGTGAGCTTTGGCTCGAAAATACAAAACTTTCTTGAGTTTATTATATGGTTAACTGTAGATTAAAAAAGAAGATAAAGCAAGTAACACTGTAGAGAATTGAAATGCATGGTTTAACACTTTAATTTAACATAACTTGGTGTTACATACTACACTCACCACTCTGAAAGAACTTTCTTCTATTACTTCTTTTGAAAAAAAGAAGAACACAGTCATCAAAAGCAGCCAACCATTGTAAAACTGCAATGTTGTCAACCGCTTTCATGCTCAGAAGAAAGCTCTAAATCTCTTCATTGTGGATAGTGAGCTTGGACTCTTTCAGCCACATTTCTCCCTTCAAAGACTTTAGAAATGATCCCTGAAAGTATAGCCCTAACAATTAGGATTTTCAGATTTTTCCCACCTATACGGTTTAACCTTTTAACTGAAGCTGAGATCATTTTCAAAAGTTCCGAGTTTGAGTTGTGAAACAAAAAGGTTGTGTCAAATGTCAGTAAAAACAAAATAGTTTTTCAAAGTATGTTGAAGGTTTATATGGAAATCAATGAAATCCTTTAAACATGAGTATGATAGAGTACATGTTGTCATCAGTTGCGTCGAGATCTAGGCTGAGTTCAACTATTCCAGATGTTAACCCAGCCTTACTAAAGAAAATCTCAACTTAAAAAAAGTATAAAATATTTGTCATGCCACAACATCTCTTTCCTACAATCAAAAAACCGGACTCAGGGCATATGTTACCTGAGTTTTGATACTTTTGTAATAAAAAAAACTTTATAGCAGCCTCGTGAGCTTTGGTTCAAAAATACAAAACTTTCTTAAGTTTATTATATGGTTAACTGTAGATTAAAAAAAGAAGATAGAGCAAGTAACACAGTAGAGAATTGAAACACATGGTTTAACACTTTAATTTAACATAACTTGGTGTTACATACTACACTCACCACTCTGAAAGAACTTTCTTCTATTACTTCTTTTGAAAAAAAGAAGAACACAGTCATCAAAAGCAGACAACCATTGCAAAACTGCAATGTAGTCAACCCCTTTCATGCTCAGAAGAAAGCTCTAAATCTCATCATTGTGGATAGTGAGCTTGGACTCTTTCAGCCACATTTCTCCCTTCAAAGACTTTAGAAATGATCCCTGAAAGTATAGCCCCAACAATTAGGATTTTCAGATTTTTCCCACCTATACGGTTTAACCTTTTAACTGAAGCTGAGATCATTTTCAAAAGTTCCGAGTTTGAGTTGTGAAACAAAAAGGTTGTGTCAAATGTCAGTAAAAGCAAAATAGTTTTTCAAAGTATGTTGAAGGTTTATATGGAAATCAATGAAATCCTTTAAACATGAGTATGATAGAGTACATGTTGTCATCAGTTGCGTCGAGATCTAGGCTGAGTTCAACTATTCCAGATGTTAACCCAGCCTTACTAAAGAAAATCTCAACATAAAAAAAGTATAAAATATTTGTCATGCCACAACATCTCTTTCCTACAATCAAAAAACCGGACTCAGGGCATATGTTACCTGAGTTTTGATACTTTTGTAATAAAAAAAACTTTATAGCAGCCTCGTGAGCTTTGGCTCAAAAATACAAAACTTTCTTAAGTTTATTATATGGTTAACTGTAGATTATTAAAGAAGATAAAGCAAGTAACACTGTAGAGAATTGAAATGCATGGTTTAACACTTTAATTTAACATAACTTGGTGTTACATACTACACTCACCACTCTGAAAGAACTTTCTTCTATTACTTCTTTTGAAAATAAGAAGAACACAGTCATCAAAAGCAGCCAACCATTGTAAAACTGCAATGTTGTCAACCGCTTTCATGCTCAGAAGAAAGCTCTAAATCTCATCATTGTGGATAGTGAGCTTGGACTCTTTCAGCCACATTTCTCCCTTCAAAGATTTTAGAAATGATCCCTGAAAGTATAGCCCTAACAATTAGGATTTTCAGATTTTTCACACCTATACGGTTTAACCTTTTAACTGAAGCTGAGATCATTTTCAAAAGTTCCGAGTTTGAGTTGTGAAACAAAAAGGTTGTGTCAAATGTCAGTAAAAACAAAATAGTTTTTCAAAGTATGTTGAAGGTTTATATGGAAATCCTTCAAATATGAGTATGATAGAGTACATGTTGTCATCAATTGCGTCGAGATCTAGGCTGAGTTCAACTATTCCAGATGTTAACCCAGCCTTACTAAAGAAAATCTCAACATAAAAAAAGTATAAAATATTTGTCATGCCATAACATCTCTTTCCTACAATCATAAAACCGGACTCAGGGCATATGTTACCTGAGTTTTGATACTTTTGTACTAAAAAAATTTATAGCAGCCTCGTGAGCTTTAGCTCAAAAATACAAAACTTTCTTAAGTTTATTATATGGTTAACTGTAGATTAAAAAAGAAGATAAAGCAAGTAACACTGTAGAGATTTGAAATGCATGGTTTAACACTTTAATTTAACATAACTTGGTGTTACATACTACACTCACCACTCTGAAAGAACTTTCTTCTATTACTTCTTTTGAAAAAAAGAAGAACACAGTCATCAAAAGCAGACAACCATTGCAAAACTGCAATGTTGTCAACCGCTTTCATGCTCAGAAGAAAGCTCTAAATCTCATCATTGTGGATAGTGAGCTTGGACTCTTTCAGCCACATTTCTCCCTTCAAAGACTTTAGAAATGATCTCTGAAAGTATAGCCCTAACAATTAGGATTTTCAGATTTTTCCCACCTATACTGTTTAACCTTTTAACTGAAGCCGAGATCCTTTTCAAAAGTTCCGAGTTTGAGTTGTGAAACAAAAAGGTTGTGTCAAATGTCAGTAAAAACAAAATAGTTTTTCAAAGTATGTTGAAGGTTTATATGGAAATCCTTCAAACATGAGTATGATAGAGTACATGTTGTCATCAGTTGCGTCGAGATCTAGGCTGAGTTCAACTATTCCAGATGTTAACCCAGCCTTACTAAAGAATATCTCAACATAAAAAAAGTATCAAATATTTGTCATGCCACAACATCTCTTTCCTACAATCAAAAAACCGGACTCAGGGCATATGTTACCTGAGTTTTGATACCTTTGTACTAAAAAAAACTTTATAGCAGCCTCGTGAGCTTTAGCTCAAAAATACAAAACTTTCTTAAGTTTATTATATGGTTAACTGTAGATTAAAAAAGAAGATAAAGCAAGTAACACTGTAGAGAATTGAAATGCATGGTTTAACACTTTAATTTAACATAACTTGGTGTTACATACTACACTCACCACTCTGAAAGAACATTCTTCTATTACTTCTTTTGAAAAAAAGAAGAACACAGTCATCAAAAGCAGACAACCATTGCAAAACTGCAATGTTGTCAACCGCTTTCATGCTCAGAAGAAAGCTCTAAATCTCATCATTGTGGATAGTGAGCTTGGACTCTTTCAGCCACATTTCTCCCTTCAAAGACTTTAGAAATGATCTCTGAAAGTATAGCCCTAACAATTAGGATTTTCAGATTTTTCCCACCTATACTGTTTAACCTTTTAACTGAAGCCGAGATCCTTTTCAAAAGTTCCGCGTTTGAGTTGTGAAACAAAAAGGTTGTGTCAAATGTCAGTAAAAACAAAATAGTTTTTCAAAGTATGTTGAAGGTTTATATGGAAATCAATGAAATCCTTTAAACATGAGTATGATAGAGTACATGTTGTCATCAGTTGCGTCGAGATCTAGGCTGAGTTCAACTATTCCAGATGTTAACCCAGCCTTACTAAAGAAAATCTCAACATAAAAAAAGTATAAAATATTTGTCATGCCACAACATCTCTTTCCTACAATCAAAAAACCGGACTCAGGGCATATGTTACCTGAGTTTTGATACCTTTGTACTAAAAAAAAACTTTATAGCAGCCTCCTGAGCTTTGGCTCAAAAATACAAAACTTTCTTAAGTTTATTATATGGTTAACTGTAGATTAAAAAAGAAGATAAAGCAAGTAACACTGTAGAGAATTGAAAAGCATGGTTTAACACTTTAATTTAACATAACTTGGTGTTACATACTACACTCACCACTCTGAAAGAACTTTCTTCTATTACTTCTTTTGAAATAAAGAAGAACACAGTCATCAAAAGCAGACAACCATTGCAAAACTGCAATGTTGTCAACCGCTTTCATGCTCAGAAGAAAGCTCTAAATCTCATCATTGTGGATAGTGAGCTTGGACTCTTTCAGCCACATTTCTCCCTTCAAAGACTTTAGAAATGATCTCTGAAAGTATAGCCCTAACAATTAGGATTTTCAGATTTTTCCCACCTATACGGTTTAACCTTTTAACTGAAGCTGAGAGCATTTTCTAAAGTTCCGAGTTTGAGTTGTGAAACAAAAAGGTTGTGTCAAATGTCAGTAAAAACAAAATAGTTTTTCAAAGTATGTGAAGGTTTATATGGAAATCCTTTAAACATGAGTATGATAGAGTACATGTTGTCATCAGTTGCGTCGAGATCTAGGCTGAGTTCAACTATTCCAGATGTTAACCCAGCCTTACTAAAGAAAATCTCAACATAAAAAAAGTATAAAATATTTGTCATGCCACAACATCTCTTTCCTACAATCAAAAAACCGGACTCAGGGCATATGTTACCTGAGTTTTGATACCTTTGTACTAAAAAAAAACTTTATAGCAGCCTCCTGAGCTTTGGCTCAAAAATACAAAACTTTCTTAAGTTTATTATATGGTTAACTAGATTAAAAAAAGAAGATAGAGCAAGTAACACAGTAGAGAATTGAAACACATGGTTTAACACTTTAATTTAACATAACTTGGTGTTACATACTACACTCACCACTCTGAAAGAACTTTCTTCTATTATTTCTTTTGAAAAAAAGAAGAACACAGTCATCAAAAGCAGACAACCATTGCTAAACTGCAATGTTGTCAACCGCTTTCATGCTCAGAAGAAAGCTCTAAATCTCATCATTGTGGATGGTGAGCTTGGTCTCTTTCAGCCACATTTCTCCCTTCAAAGACTTTAGAAATGATCCCTGAAAGTATAGCCCTAACAATTAGGATTTTCAGATTTTTCCCACCTATACGGTTTAACCTTTTAACTGAAGCTGAGATAATTTTCAAAAGTTCCGAGTTTGAGTTGTGAAACAAAAAGGTTGTGTCAAATGTCAGTAAAAACAAAATAGTTTTTCAAAGTATGTTGAAGGTTTATATGGAAATCAATGAAATCCTTTAAACATGAGTATGATAGAGTACATGTTGTCATCAGTTGCGTCGAGATCTAGGCTGACTTCAACTATTCCAGATGTTAACCCAGCCTTACTAAAGAAAATCTCAACATAAAAAAAGTATAAAATATTTGTCATGCCACAACATCTCTTTCCTACAATCATAAAACCGGACTCAGGGCATATGTTACCTGAGTTTTGATACTTTTGTACAAAAAAAATTTATAGCAGCCTCGTGAGCTTTAGCTCAAAAATACAAAACTTTCTTAAGTTTATTATATGGTTAACTGTAGATTAAAAAAGAAGATAAAGCAAGTAACACTGTAGAGAATTGAAAAGCATGGTTTAACACTTTAATTTAACATAACTTGGTGTTACATACTACACTCACCACTCTGAAAGAACTTTCTTCTATTACTTCTTTTGAAAAAAAGAAGAACACAGTCATCAAAAGCAGACAACCATTGCAAAACTGCAATGTAGTCAACCGCTTTCATGCTCAGAAGAAAGCTCTAAATCTCATCATTGTGGATAGTGAGCTTGGACTCTTTCAGCCACATTTCTCCCTTCAAAGACTTTTGAAATGATCTCTGAAAGTATAGCCCTAACAATTAGGATTTTCAGATTTTTCCCACCTATACGGTTTAACCTTTTAACTGAAGCCGAGATCCTTTTCAAAAGTTCCGAGTTTGAGTTGTGAAACAAAAAGGTTGTGTCAAATGTCAGTAAAAACAAAATAGTTTTTCAAAGTATGTTGAAGGTTTATATGGAAATCAATGAAATCCTTTAAACATGAGTATGATAGAGTACATGTTGTCATCAGTTGCCTCGAGATCTAGGCTGAGTTCAACTATTCCAGATGTTAACCCAGCCTTACTAAAGAAAATCTCAACATAAAAAAGTATAAAATATTTGTCATGCCACAACATCTCTTTCCTACAATCAAAAAACCGGATTCAGGGCATATGTTACCTGAGTTTTGATACTTTTGTACTAAAAAAAACTTTATAGCAGCCTCCTGAGCTTTGGCTCAAAAATACAAAACTTTCTTAAGTTTATTATATGGTTAACTGTAGATTAAAAAAGAAGATAGAGCAAGTAACACTGTAGAGAATTGAAATGCATGGTTTAACACTTTAATTTAACATAACTTGGTGTTACATACTACACTCACCACTCTGAAAGAACTTTCTTCTATTACTTCTTTTGAAAAAAAGAAGAACACAGTCATCAAAAGCAGACAACCATTGCAAAACTGCAATGTTGTCAACCGCTTTCATGCTCAGAAGAAAGCTCTAAATCTCATCATTGTGCATAGTGAGCTTGGACTCTTTCAGCCACATTTCTCCCTTCAAAGACTTTAGAAATGATCCCTGAAAGTATAGCCCTAACAATTAGGATTTTCAGATTTTTCCCACCTATACGGTTTAACCTTTTAACTGAAGCTGAGAGCATTTTCTAAAGTTCCGAGTTTGAGTTGTGAAACAAAAAGGTTGTGTCAAATGTCAGTAAAAACAAAATAGTTTTTCAAAGTATGTTGAAGGTTTATATGGAAATCCTTCAAACATGAGTATGATAGAGTACATGTTGTCATCAGTTGCGTCGAGATCTAGGCTGAGTTCAACTATTCCAGATGTTAACCCAGCCTTACTAAAGAATATCTCAACATAAAAAAAGTATAAAATATTTGTCATGCCACAACATCTCTTTCCTACAATCAAAAAACCGGACTCAGGGCATATGTTACCTGAGTTTTGATACCTTTGTACTAAAAAAAACTTTATAGCAGCCTCCTGAGCTTTGGCTCAAAAATACAAAACTTTCTTAAGTTTATTATATGGTTAACTAGATTAAAAAAAGAAGATAGAGCAAGTAACACAGTAGAGAATTGAAACACATGGTTTAACACTTTAATTTAACATAACTTGGTGTCACATACTACACTCACCACTCTGAAAGAACTTTCTTCTATTATTTCTTTTGAAAAAAAAGAAGAACACAGTAATCAAAAGCAGACAACCATTGCTAAACTGCAATGTTGTCAACCGCTTTCATGCTCAGAAGAAAGCTCTAAATCTCATTATTGTGGATAGTGAGCTTGGACTCTTTCAGCCACATTTCTCCCTTCAAAAGACTTTTGAAATGATCTCTGAAAGTATAGCCCTAACAATTAGGATTTTCAGATTTTCCCACCTATACGGTTTAACCTTTTAACTGAAGCCGAGATCCTTTTCAAAAGTTCCGAGTTTGAGTTGTGAAACAAAAAGGTTGTGTCAAATGTCAGTAAAAACAAATAGTTTTTCAAAGTATGTTGAAGGTTTATATGGAAATCAATGAAATCCTTTAAACATGAGTATGATAGAGTACATGTTGTCATCAGTTGCGTCGAGATCTAGGCTGAGTTCAACTATTCCAGATGTTAACCCAGCCTTACTAAAGAAAATCTCAACATAAAAAAGTATAAAATATTTGTCATGCCACAACATCTCTTTCCTACAATCAAAAAACCGGATTCAGGGCATATGTTACCCTGAGTTTTGATACTTTTGTACTAAAAAAAACTTTATATAGCAGCCTCCTGAGCTTTGGCTCAAAAATACAAAACTTTCTTAAGTTTATTATATGGTTAACTGTAGATTAAAAAGAAGATAGAGCAAGTAACACTGTAGAGAATTGAAATGCATGGTTTAACACTTTAATTTAACATAACTTGGTGTTACATACTACACTCACCACTCTGAAAGAACTTTCTTCTATTACTTCTTTTGAAAAAAATAAGAACACAGTCATCAAAAGCAGACAACCATTGCAAAACTGCAATGTTGTCAACCGCTTTCATGCTCAGAAGAAAGCTCTAAATCTCATCATTGTGGTTAGTGAGCTTGGACTCTTTCAACCACATTTCTCCCTTCAAAGACTTTAGAAATGATCCCTGAAAGTATAGCCCTAACAGTTGGATTTTCAGATTTTTCCCACCTATACGGTTTAACCTTTTAACTGAAGCTGAGAGCATTTTCTAAAGTTCCGAGTTTGAGTTGTGAAACAAAAAGGTTGTGTCAAATGTCAGTAAAAACAAAATAGTTTTTCAAAGTATGTGAAGGTTTATATGGAAATCCTTTAAACATGAGTATGATAGAGTACATGTTGTCATCAGTTGCGTCGAGATCTAGGCTGAGTTCAACTATTCCAGATGTTAACCCAGCCTTACTAAAGAAAATCTCACATAAAAAAAGTATAAAATATTTGTCATGCCACAACATCTCTTTCCTACAATCAAAAAACCGGACTCAGGGCATATGTTACCTGAGTTTTGATACTTTTGTAATAAAAAAAACTTTATAGCAGCCTCGTGAGCTTTGGCTCAAAAATACAAAACTTTCTTAAGTTTATTATATGGTTAACTGTAGATTATTAAAGAAGATAAAGCAAGCAACACTGTAGAGAATTGAAATGCATGGTTTAACACTTTAATTTAACATAACTTGGTGTTACATACTACACTCACCACTCTGAAAGAACTTTCTTCTATTACTTCTTTGAAAAAAAGAAGAACACAGTCATCAAAAGCAGCCAACCATTGTAAAACTGCAATGTTGTCAACCGCTTTCATGCTCAGAAGAAAGCTCTAAATCTCATCATTGTGGATAGTGAGCTTGGACTCTTTCAGCCACATTTCTCCCTTCAAAGACTTTAGAAATGATCCCTGAAAGTATAGCCCTAACAATTAGGATTTTCAGATTTTACCACCTATACGGTTTAACCTTTTAACTGAAGCTGAGAACATTTTCTAAAGTTCCGAGTTTGAGTTGTGAAACAAAAAGGTTGTGTCAAATGTCAGTAAAAACAAAATAGTTTTTCAAAGTATGTTGAAGGTTTATATGGAAATCAATGAATCCTTTAAACATGAGTATGATAGAGTACATGTTGTCATCAGTTGCGTCGAGATCTAGGCTGAGTTCAACTATTCCAGATGTTAACGCAGCCTTACTAAAGAAAATCTCAACATAAAAAAAGTATAAAATATTTGTCATGCCACAACATCTCTTTACTACAATCAAAAAACCGGACTCAGGGCATATGTTACCTGAGTTTTGATACTTTTGTACTAAAAAAATTTATAGCAGCCTCGTGAGCTTTAGCTCAAAAATACAAACTTCTTAAGTTTATTATATGGTTAACTGTAGATTAAAAAAGAAGATAAAGCAAGTAACACTGTAGAGAATTGAAATGCATGGTTTAACACTTTAATTTAACATAACTTGGTGTTACATACTACACTCACCACTCTGAAAGAACTTTCTTCTATTACTTCTTTTGAAAAAAAGGACACAGTCATCAAAAGCAGACAACCATTGCAAAACTGCAATGTTGTCAAACGCTTTCATGCTCAGAAGAAAGCTCTAAATCTCATCATTGTGGATAGTGAGCTTGAACTCTTTCAGCCACATTTCTCCCTTCAAAGACTTTAGAAATGATCTCTGAAAGTATAGCCCTAACAATGAGGATTTTCAGATTTTTCCCACCTATACGGTTTAACCTTTTAACTGAAGCCGAGATCCTTTTCAAAAGTTCCGAGTTGAGTTGTGAAACAAAAAGGTTGTGTCAAATGTCAGTAAAAACAAAATAGTTTTTCAAAGTATGTTCAAGGTTTATATGGAAATCCTTCAAACATGAGTATGATAGAGTACATGTTGTCATCAGTTGCGTCGAGATCTAGGCTGAGTTCAACTATTCCAGATGTTAACCCAGCCTTACTAAAGAATATCTCAACATAAAAAAAGTATAAAATATTTGTCATGCCACAACATCTCTTTCCTACAATCATAAAACCGGACTCAGGGCATATGTTACCTGAGTTTGATACTTTTGTACAAAAAAAATTTATAGCAGCCTCGTGAGCTTTAGCTCAAAATACAAAACTTTCTTAAGTTTATTATATGGTTAAACTGTAGATTAAAAAAGAAGATAAAGCAAGTATTACTGTAGAGAATTGAAAAGCATGGTTTAATACTTTAATTTAACATAACTTGGTGTTACATACTACACTCACCACTCTGAAAGACTTTCTTCTATTACTTCTTTTGAAAAAAAGAAGAACACAGTCATCAAAGCAGACAACCATTGCAAAACTGCAATGTAGTCAACCGCTTTCATGCTCAGAAGAAAGCTCTAAATCTCATTATTGTGGATAGTGAGCTTGACTCTTTCAGCCACATTTCTACCTTCAAAGACTTTTGAAATGATCTCTGAAAGTATAGCCCTAACAATTAGGATTTCAGATTTTTCCCCCTATACGGTTTAACCTTTTAACTGAAGCCGAGATCCTTTTTAAAAAGTTCCGAGTTTGAGTTGTGAAACAAAAAGGTTGTGTCAAATGTCAGTAAAAACAAAATAGTTTTTCAAAGTATGTTGAAGGTTTATATGGAAATCAATGAAATCCTTTAAACATGAGTATGATAGAGTACATGTTGTCA